>NC_134355.1:272225412-272590412 GCF_048569485.1 Anomaloglossus baeobatrachus
TAAAAAAACACAAGTTCAAATCATCACCTTTGCCCCAGTTGAAATAAAACAATAAAAAAATACTCATTTGCTACTGCTTCATTCGTAAATGTCCTATCTACCAGTATATAACATACATTTATCCAATCGGTAAACGGTATAACTAGAAAGAAAATCAAAGTGCCAGAATTATGGGGGGTTTTGGCCACCGCAGCACTGCAATAAATGCCAAGTACAACTTGTCCCATCAAAAACAAGCCCTCATACAGCTATGTGGACAAAAAAAATATAAGTTATCGCTCTTGGAAGAAGGGGAGGAAAAACATGGAAAATAGCCATTTCATGAATGAGTTAACCCTTAATTTTTCCTGTACCGTCCTCCCTCTTCTCTGACTGCAATACTGTATATTAGGAATACATGCCATTACTGTTTGTCATTAATCATAAATTATAACAGGCTCACAATTTAGATTTAATCCCTTAACGCCCCATGTCAGATATATTCATCATGGAGTGTGTCAGCTAAATTGGGAGTGGGCTCAAAAGCAAAGCATCTCCAAAGAGAGCTGATGCCGGCTTTACTATACGGCTGGCATCTGACTCTAAAGTCCGCTTTACACGCAACGACATTGCTAACGAGATGTCGTTGGGGGTCACGGAATTCGTGACGCACATCCGTCCTCGTTAGCGACGTCGTTTCGTGTGAAACGCACGAACGACTATTAACTATCAAAAATACTCACCATATCGTTGATCGTTGATACTTTATTGAAAGTTTAATGAATTTTGCAATTGAAGTTTAATGTAGATAAATGTAAGGTCATGCACTTGGGTAGAGGAAATAAAATTTATAATTATGTACTTAATTGTAGAGCACTGGGTAAAACAGACACAGAAAAAGACTTGGGTGTGTGGGTGGATGGTAAACTTCACTTTAGTGGACAGTGTCAGGCAGCTGCTGCCAGGGCTAATAAAATAATGGGATGTATTAAAAGAGGTATAAGTGTTCATGAAAAAAATATAGTTCTACCTCTGTACAAGTCACTAGTGCGACCGCACTTAGAATACTGTGTACAATTCTGGTCACCGATATATAAGAAGGATATAGCTGAACTGGAGAGGGTGCAGAGAAGAGCGACCAAGATTATTAGAGGAATGGGTGGGCTGCAATACCAAGACAGGTTATTAAACTTGGGGTTATTTAGTTTGGAAAAACGAAGGCTTAGGGGGGATCTAATCACAATGTATAAATATATGAGGGGACAGTACAGAGACCTTTCCAAAGATCTTTTTACACCTAGGCCTGCGACTGGAACACGGGGGCATCCGCTACGTCTTGAGGAAAGAAGGTTTAAACATAATCACAGACGAGGATTCTTTACTGTACGAGCAGTGAGACTATGGAACTCTCTGCCGCATGATGTTGTAATGAGTGATTCACTACTAACATTTAAGCAGAGCCTGGACGCCTTTCTTGAAAAATTTAATATTACCAGTTATGTATATTAGATTTTATGACAGGGTATTGATCCAGGGAACTAGTCTGATTGCCGGATGTGGAGTCAGGAAGGAAATTTTTCCCCATTGGAACTTGTTTGCCACATTGGGTTTTTTTTGCCTTCCTCTGGATCAACATGTTAGGCTACGGGTTGAACTAGATGGACTTAGAGTCTCCCTTCAACCTTAAAAACTATGATACTATGATACTATGATACTTCGTTCATTGTCATAAAATTGTTGCTACTGCAGGACGCAGGCTGTTCGTCGTTCCTCCGGCAACACACATCGCTACGTGTGACACCGCAGGAACGAGGAACATCACCTTACCTTCGGCCGCCCGCAATGAGGAAGGAAGGAGGTGGGAGGGATGTTAGTCCCGCTCATCTCCTCCCCACCGCTTTTATTGGGCGGCCGCTTAGTGACGCCACTGGGACTCCGCACGAATCGCCCCTTTAGGAAGGAGACGGTTCGCCGGCCACAGAGACGTTGCTAGGCAGGTAAGTATGTGTGACGGGTGTAAGCTATGTTGTGCGCCACGGGCAGCTATTTGCCTGTGACGCATAACCGACGGGGGCAGGTACGCTCGCTAGCGATATCGATAGCGATATCGCTGCGTGTAAAGTGCCCTTTACAGCAGAGATTGGTGTACCCGCCAATCATTGCTATTAACTTCTTATATGTCGCTGTCAATAAACCCTGCGTTCTGGCCCATACGAGAGTTTGGGCAGCTATCAGCTTCCTTGCAATGCAATTTCAGTCGAAGCGATGGTTTGCTATGACAGCCGGAAGTCAGCTCAACATCTTATGCCTGTCATGTAATGTCCTCCACGTAATCCAGCCTGGAGCTGGGCATCATAGAAGATGTCAAAGTGATATTTATTATATACTGTAGTGCTGCTGTACCAGCGATCAGACAATCTCAGGTTCAGGTCCCCTAACAGGACTAACAGAGTAAAGAAAAATGTTTTTTAAAATATATAAAAATTCAAATCCACCCCCCTTTTCTCATTTAACAATAAAGATATGTTAAAAATAAATAATACACATACAGTCATATGAAAAAGTTTGGGCACCCCTATTAATGTTAACCTTTTTTCTTTATAACAATTTGGGTTTTTGCAACAGCTATTTCAGTTTCATATATCTAATAACTGATGGACTGAGTAATATTTCTGGATTGAAATGAGATTTATTGTACTAACAGAAAATGTGCAATCCGCATTGAAACAAAATTTGACAAGTGCAAAAGTATGGGCACCCTTATCAATTTCTTGATTTGAACACTCCTAACTACTTTTTACTGACTTACTAAAGCACTAAATTGGTTTTGTAACCTCATTGAGTTTTGAACTTCATAGGCAGGTGTATCCAATCATGAGAAAAGGTATTTAAGGTGGCCACTTGCAAGTTGTTCTCCTATTTGAATCTCCTTTACAGCAGAGTGGCATCATGGGCTCCTCAAAACAACTCTCAAATGATCTGAAAACAAAGATTATTCAACATAGTTGTTCAGGGGAAGGATACAAAAAGTTGTCTCAGAGATTTAAACTGTCAGTTTCCATTGTGAGGAACATAGTAAGGAAATGGAAGAAGACAGGTTCAGTTCTTGTTAAGCCCAGAAGTGCCAGGCCAAGAAAAATATCAGAAAGGGAGAGAAGAAGAATGGTGAGAGCAGTCAAGGACAATCCACAGACCACCTCCAAAGACCTGCAGCTTCATCTTGCTGCAGATGGTGTCAATGTGCATCGGTGAACAATACAGCGCACGTTGCACAAGGAGAAGCTGTATGGGAGAGTGATGCAAAAGAAGCCGTTTCTGCAAGCACGCCACAAACAGAGTCGCCTGAGGTATGCAAAAGCACATTTGGACAAGCCAGTTACATTTTGGAAGAAGGTCCTGTGGACTGATGAAACAAAGATTGAGTTGTTTGGTCATACAAAAAGGCGTTATGCATGGAGGCAAAAAAACACGGCATTCCAAGAAAAGCACTTGCTACCCACAGTAAAATTTGGTGGAGGTTCCATCATGCTTTGGGGCTGTGTGGCCAATGCCGGCAACGGGAATCTTGTTAAAGTTGAGGGTCGCATGGATTTAACTCAGTATCAGCAGATTCTTGACAATAATGTGCAAGAATCAGTGACGAAGTTGAAGTTCCGCAGGGGATGAATATTTCAGCAAGACAATGATCCAAAACACCGCTCCAAATCTACTCAGGCATTCATGCAGAGGAACAATTACAATGTTCTGGAATGGCCATCCCAGTCCCCAGACCTGAATATCATTGCAAATCTGTGGGATGATTTGAAGCGTGCTGTCCATGCTCGGCGACCATCAAACTTACCTGAATCGGAATTGTTTTGTAAACAGGAATGGTCAAATATACCTTCATCCAGGATCCAGGAACTCATTAAAAGCTACAGGAAGCGACTAGAGGCTGTTATTTTTGCAAAAGGAGGATCTACAAAATATTAATGTCACTTTTATGTTGAGGTGCCCATACTTTTGCACCGGTCAAATTTTGTTTATATGCGGATTGCACATTTTCTGTTAGTACAATAAACCTCATTTCAATCCAGAAATATTACTCAGTCCATCAGTTATTGGATACATGAAACTGAAATAGCTGTTGCAAAAACCCAAATTGTTATAAAGAAAAAAGGTTAACATTAATAGGGGTGCCCAAACTTTTTCATATGACTGTATATGGTATCAACATGTTCAGAAAAGTCCGATTTAAGCAAATATGAAACCCAATTTGGAAAAATTGTAATGAGAAAGAAAAATTGAAATTGTGGGTTTTTTGGTTGCCTCAACTCCCCCAAAAAAAGGCAATAAGAAGCAATTAAGGCGTCCTAGATACCCTAAAATAGTGTCAATAAAATATAAGGTTACCATGCAATAATGAACCCTCACACAGCTCCATAGATGGAAAAATAAAAATGTTATGGATTTTGGAAAGTGGTGACTCAAGCTTATTTAAATTTTTTTCCCAATTTTCTGAAATTTTTACTTACCACTTAAAGGCAGGTAGTTAAAGGCATCCTGTCACCAGTTTTGGGGCCTTTAAGCTGCGGCCACCCCCAGTGGGCTCTTATATACAGCATTCTAGCATGCTGTATATAAGAGCCCAGGCCGCTGTGTTGAACATAAACACTTTATAATACTCACCTAGGTCGCTTTGGTACAGACTGGTCGAATGGGCATCTCCAGGAATGGTGCCTCCTCTTTTGGCCATCTTGGTCCTCCTTCTTCTGAAGCGGGCGTGCGTGACACGTCCTACGTCATGCACAGAGGCCGGTATTGAGGTTCTGCACAGGCGCACTACAATACTTTGATCTGCCCTGAGTAGGGCAGACCAAAGTGTGCCTGCGCAGGACCTCAGTGCTGGCGAGTGTGTATATGATGTAGGACGTGTCATGGACGCCGGCTTCAGAAGAAGGAGAACAAAGATGGCCAAAAGAGGAGGCGCCGGTCCCAGAGAACGGAGACACCCATCTGACCAGTCTGCATTTATGTTCTACACAGCAGCCTGGGCTCTTATATACAGCATGTTAGAATGCTGTATATAAGAGCTCAGTGGTGGTGGCCGCAGCTTATAGGCTCCAAATCTGGTGACAGGTTCCCTTTAATAACTACCTGACTATAAGTTCTTAGCCCCATTGGGAAAAATAAGCAAGTCCCGGATTACCCCTTTTAAATCTGATAAGGTGCTTCATTCATGGAGCTTTCTATGAGGAAAGGCTAGTCTTCTGAGTTTTCTCTTCCTCCCGAGCTAATCTTCAAAATTAAGACAAAGTGTCAGATAACCCCTTTAAGAAATTATTTTGCTACTGCTATATTACTGGTTGAGAACAATAAGGGGAACTGACAGGTTCCCTTTAACGCTGTCCTGATTGAGGGCAGAATAAACCTAGTGACAGATTCCCTGTAACGACTATAGTACATAGCATCAAATGTACATGGTAGACAGTTTTTTGCATGGTTCCTTTACCGTTTACCAACTACTTATTGTTTTTGTTTAGATATTCTTTTAGATTATCCCCCTAAAGTCTAACACAGCCAGTAAAAATGGAGTGAACGCCAGCTGAACTAGTGTTTTGTTCTACCTCCTCCAGCTGTAACATTTAGCTAACAAGACATTTTTTTCTTGTGCCATTTCTGACTTGGCAGGAAGTCTTATTCATAATCATACGGCTCTTTGATTAGCATGGGGTTTTCTGCACTTTTCTGAATGTCATAGTTCAGCTTTTCTTGAATACAGCTTTCTTTTTATGAACTCTGTTCAAGAAATGGCAACATAAATAGGGTAAATTCTATTTTTCAAACAAAAACGCCGGCCTACATTGAGCATTTATTTTCATCCTAAGTTACTTTATTCACTGTATTTTAAAATATAGTAGTACTTTAGTAAGGGAACTGCGGGAATAGTGTTACTGTCGCGGGCGGGGAGGGAGCCGTCGCCGCTGGCGCTCGGGTCCAGCGCTGCTGCTGCTCGGTGGCTCGAGCGGTGGGCCGGATCCGGGGACTCGAGCAGCGCTCCTCACCCGTGCAGTGAAAAGGGGTGGTTTTGGGTTTGGGGAGTTGGTCCGTGACGCCACCCACGGTTTGTGGTGAGGTTGGGACACCACCGCTGCTCTGGACGGGGATCTCGGGAGCGATGACAAGGAGCAGCCGAGATGTTTCTCTCCCCTCCGTGGGTAGGGGGTTTGGTGGTCCCGGTGCCCGGTGAGGTGGGACAGGGAGGCAGGGTTGGAATGGTGCAGGGTCGCGGGGGCAGCGCGGTGCCGGACGGCACGGTGGTACTCACTCAGCCAATGATGGATACAGAGTCTCCGGTAAAACAAACAGCTGGATGGACAGGTCCCGCAGCCGGCTGCTGTGGTTACTCCCGGTAGGTTGGTGGTGGCTGCCTTTCCCTCCACCTGTTTTGTATCTTCGGTCTTGATGGCTTCCCACTGGTAACCGGCTCCCCAGCTTGGATATGGGCCGGAGGAGCCCCTTTTGCCTGCAGGCTCTGGCCCTGGGAATTCTAACTGTGGTGGTAGTTGTGCTTCCCTTTCTCGGTTTGGACGGTTGCCTTCAGTCGGGTCTTTGCTGCTAGGAAACCCCGGAGGTTCCGGTCGCTAACTGATTTGACCGGTTTAACGGTGACTCCAAGCCTGGTCGGGGTCCGACGGCCCTGCCGGTTTGTGCTGGCTTCTCTTCGCTCCCCGGTTCGGTACCGGTGGGCCACCGCCCGTCCCCGGTCCTACAGTTCCGCGTCGATCGGCCTCTCCTGCAGACGGCCACCACCGTCTGCCAACCTTGCTCTTGGTGCCCGGGCCATGTACCCGGACACGGTCAGTCTGCTCCTCTACTACTGCTTCTTGCTCCTTCACTTTCACTCTCCCTCACAGAACTCTCCTCTCCTCCACTACACTCTCTTCTACACTGACTTCCTTTCCCGCCTCCAGGACTGTGAACTCCTCGATGGGTGGGGCCAACCGCCTGGCTCTTCCCCACCTGTTGTGGACATCAGCCCCTGGAGGGAGGCAACAAGGATTTGTGTGTGACTGATGTGCCTATCTCGGGGTGTGGGGTGTGTTGTTGCAGTACCTGTGACGACCTGGCTTGTCCAGGGCGCCACATTACTAGAACATATAGGGTTAGGGGGGCAGCTTTTGTCTTATTTGTGGTTATTCCTTACCATGTGTGGCAATGTATAATTTATAGTTTCTCCAATTTAATTGAATAAGAGGGATCATTCCATAATGAAGAGTTATAAGGCTTTGTAATATGGTTTGTTTCTACTCATCAATTTGGAAGTCCAAACTGCTTAAAGGGTCACAACAGATTGTATACAAAAGGGGTTTCTTTTTCGTTTCTAAAATAAATAAAGGAAGCTACTATGCATCCAAAGCAAAAGTAATATACAATCATACATAGAAGACAAGGAAGTCAAAATAGTATTTAAGTGTAAAATTGGAGGAGAAATGGGAAAATAAAGAATGAGGAGTACGGATGGAAGGAGTAAGATATATTAGCTTCCTCTGCCAAGGATGGGTCAGGGCCATAGCCCCAAACCACCAATATATCTTTATACGCTGCAGTGTACTAATGGACAATTGAGTAATGCCAGAGAAACGTGTTCTGGCTGATATTTGGGAACTAAGATCTGCTATACTTTTGTGGGTCTTCAATTTTATGAAAGAAGAGATTGAAAGAAGGAGGATATGATGCAGGAAGCATTATCAATGAGTTGCACAATTAAACCATGATAGGCTATATCACTATTTTTAAAGCAGGTAAAACTGTCACGAGTGTGTCATGGCCTCATCTGTGGGATGTGTGATCAGAAGGTTACAGCATATTGTTGATCACAGATCCGCTTTAGTGCCCGCTCGTCGTTTACCCTGAGTTGGAGCGTATTTCATTTAATCCGTTACTGAAGGGGTTAAGGTTAATTTCTACCCTGCAGTGATCTAAAAGGTAGTTGTAACCTCATCTGCAGCCACTCCCTTCTGCTATAAATAACTGCTCCTCACTATGCCGGCTATAGCTCATATGTATGCTGTCCACTTTGAAGCTGCCAGTCTCTGGAGAAGCTTAGGTGTTGCTTCCGTTGCAGCTGAGAAGCTGTAAAGTGTTATTTTGTGTGTATTTCCCCACCTGATTGTCTTACCTTCCTCGTGTTTGTCTTATTGCAGTGGCGAGACTAGCGACTCATTAGCCTTCACTCATCAGATTTAGTTCAGGGCCAGCAAAGGCCTAAGCAAGTGATGGCGCATGGGGGGAAAGACACGGCTAGGGACATTAGGGAGAGCAAGGATCAGCCGCAAGTGAGTGTTAGGTGATGACCGTACTCCCCTCCCCCTGGCACTAGGGTGTTATGATCCGGAACCATGGAAGACCACCATAACTCATTGGTAAAAGGTGACAAGAGCATTGGCAACTAATCTGGCCGCCATCCCCTTACTAACCATCAACACTAGAAGTAGCCGAGGGGTGAACTAACATCCTGTTCACCGCGAACCCAGCCGGAGAACTAGCTATCCTAAAGGAAGGAAAGATGAATAACTCTCAAAGAATAGCAAGCCCCCCACATTCAAAGACTGCGGTGATATAGGAAAACACAATACACATAGAGATGATCGGATTAGCAAAAGGTGAGGCCCCTACTGACTAAAATAGGAAAGGACAGGAAAGGGGCTGATGGTGGCCAGAGAAAAACCCTGCAAAATTCCAAATTCCTGATAGTACAAAAAGGCCCTCAGATCGCACGATCTGCCCTCTGTCCTATACCAGGCGCTCTTGTCATACCAATGAACAGAAAAAGAAGAATCATTACAAATTCAAAAAGCCACAAACACATGGACTTATAGGAGCTATACTCCAAACAAAACTGCAGGGAGTTTCCCAGCTAAGCAACTGAGAGGGAAAATCCCTGCAAGCAAATAAACTGAAAACAACCACAGCAAATGACAAACTCAGATAAGAGTAAAGAACCAAACCAACAAATAAAGAGCAAAGCACTTATCTGGGGTAGATGTGGTGTGGAGCAGATTGAAGCAGGCTGGTGAACAAAGAACAACTGATATCCGGCATAGCCTGCTATCAGACCAGGATTTAAATAAGCAGAGAGTTAGCAATGGAAACGCCCATTGCTCAACACACCTGGTCTATGTCCAAACCATTCCTGGCCACAAGAGGGAGCCTCCCAGCAGCCAAAGCATAACTGACATATACAACACTAGGGCGTTCCATTGTATTTCACCCTGGTGTTCCTTCTTGTTGCACAGCTCACTGGGAGTCCTCTTGTATCTGGTGTGACACCTAATAAATAAATAAATGCAGAAAATGAAAAAAGTAGGACATTGTCTGGTGTAATTTAGAATGAACACTGTACCATTTAGAATATAGCTTGCTTATTTCTGACCATCTAGACATGGAGCAATGGTACATATGAGGTTTTAATTTCAGCATGTAAATTTATAATATTCCCATTCACTGAAACTAAGCAGGGGTTTTAAAAATAGACATATAGCTGCAATGAAATTACCGATGTTATCACACCAGAGGCAATATGTTATATGTATCATATGTTGCCTCAAAATATACGATGACTTGGTGTCAGACAATTGTGATCGCTCTTAGACAAATAGTCAAGCAAATAAAGGTCTGAAACTATTTCCAAATAAACCCACTTTTGCTTACACAATCCACATAATAAGAATCAAGGGGGAAGGGGCAATTCTTCAACAATTAAAAGTGGATTTTGGGGGCAGTCCTGTAATGTGGCTTCCATGTCCACGTAAATAAAGACTAGTAGTAATCAGGGAAGTAAGGATTGCTTATTTTGCAGTATTATGAGCCTTTGTCCCATTCTTTTCCATTTTCAGACAATAATCATGAGTAGCTGTATTAGGCACTGCAAGTTAATGCCAGTTTATTTCCCTGTAGCAGAACAGTTTTAGAATCACATGTCCCGTGTATTCCCATAAATAAATGATCCCTCAGGACTTGGAATCACTCCACTCGCTCTTAAATGTTTCTATCACCTTGGTAATGCTGGGCATGTGACTTCATTCCTCAGATGCCACTGATTAGCAGCATTGCCTGCCGAATCTTATTCCTTATTTTACCCCCTAATAAAAATCTTTGAAATCTATATGCGCCTTGTCAGATGTGCTACACATATCATTAGTATGAACCAAGCTTTCATTTTTTTCTGTTTTTGTTTTTTTTCCATCAAGAAAGTTGAAGGCTTTTGTGTTTAATCATGAATTTAGTTCACAAACCTCCAACAAGCAGAATGTGCCATCCCCTATGTTACTGACCTCTGTACACTATTTGGTATATTAAGTGCTTACCATGGTTCTCTTGTGTATTGCAGATATTGCCGTGGTAGAAATGACGGATGCTTTTCGCCAGCCTTCACTGTTTTACCACTTGGGCGTAAGAGAAAGTTTTAGCATGGCCAACAATATCATCCTATACTGTGATACAAACACTGAAACTCTGCAGTCTCTTAAGGTAAGAAAAATATAATTAAATGTTTTGCCAGAAAATACTGGGCTTAAAAACAAATTATCAAATGAATTACTTACGGTAAGTCCAGTTCACATCACTCTTTTAAGGCACCTCCCTAGGAATATATCCCAGCCTATACTCTGAGTATGTTCACACTGAGGGTTTTTTTGCAGGCATTTTTGGAGCGTGTCTGCTCTGAAAAATGCTTGAAAAAAATTGCACACAAAAAATGCCTAAAAGGCTCTTCCTATACATTTTTATTGAGAAACGACTGTTCATACGTTCACTTGTTCACACCAAGCATTTAAAAAAAATGGCTAGACCATTCTTCAGGTGTTTCCCTCAGCCACTCCATACTTTACAATAGAACCAAATTGAAAGGCTAAAAAGTCACAAAAATCCTTGCAATTTTTTTATTTATGTTTTCTTAAGCATTCTCTCCCTAAAAACGCTAGAGTTTTATTAATTGCTTAATAAATTTCATAAATATTTAGGAAGTGGCCTCATGAAAAATGCTTAAGGCTAGTTTCACACTTGCGCTGAACGGTATCCGTTGCATTGCGTTGTGTAACGGATGCAACGGATGTGTTGCATATAGTGGCACAACGGATGCTGCAAAACAACGCAATTCGTTTTGATTTTTTTTTTATTTTTTTTACAGTTTTACCAGCGGCAGACTATTGTGAACGATCAGCTGATCGCTCCCTGCAGCCGGCCGCCGGGTGATCAGCTGATCGCTCCCTGCAGCCGGCCGCCGGGTGATCAGCTGATCGCTCCCAGTAGCCGGCCGCCGGGTGATCAGCTGATCGCTCCCTGCAGCCGACCGCCGGTGATCAGCTGAGCGCTGTCACTTGCCGGCCGCCGGGTGATCAGCTGATCGCTCCCTGCAGCCGACCGCCGGGTGATCAGCTGAGCGCTGTCACTTGCCGGCGCCCGGGCATGCCGGCGGGCGGGCGCTCAGCTGAGCGCTGTGACTTGCCAGCGGCCGGGCATGTTTTCCAAAAGGGCGGATTGTAACGGAAGGAAATAAACGCAAGTGTGAAAGTACCCTAAGACACGTAAAAAGTGCTGAAGTGCTAAGAAAAACATTAACAAAACCGTTAAGGTAAAAAAAAAATCACGAAAACATACAAAAGAAGAACATTATTTCAGCTTGAAAAATTTGTTTGTTTTGACCGTTTGAAAAAAAACATGCCCCTAATCAAAATTATTTTTTCTTCGGCATACGTTTTGCTGTTCAGTATTGCACTGGGAACATGTTCCCTGCGTACTCCCCAGGAGCTTGTAATCTATCTTGTGCCAAACAGACCAGTCCCTGTGTGTCAGGAATATGGGAAGCTATTCTCCTTACGGAGACTGAACACCATTGCAGCATGTCAGTGAGGAGACTTTGAAGCCCATTGCTCCTCTGGGATATATTCGAATTGTCTCAGAAGACAAACTCTGGTGCCACCTATTGGAGGTAGCAATCCTAGAAGTCAAAAGTGACCCTCCCACAAGTCTTATCATTTAACTTAGGATTTGTGCCAGATCAGAACCTCAATTTGCAGACACGGTGTTTTTTCCTAGTCAGTGCAAAGTATGAGATTTGATCTGGCTGTATGAGAGGCTAAGATGTAGCCTAAAGGAGAAGCTATTCTCCTTACAGAGACTAACAGCCAGATCAGATCTGATATCTTGCACTGATGAGGGACAACCATCCCGAAACAGTGTCTGCAAATTGAGGTTCTGATCTGGCATAAATCCTAAATCATATGACAAGACTCGTTAAAGGGTCACTTTTGATTCCTAGAATTGCTACCTCCAATAGGTCGCACCAGAGTTTGTCTTCTGAGACTATTTGAATATTTCCTAGAGGAGCATTTGCGGCTTAAGTCTCCTCACTGGCATGCTAGACAGGTGTGTTAGTCTCCGCAAAGAGAATAGCTTCCCCTTTAGGCTAAAGGGGGCTTTACACGCTTCGATATCGTTAATGTTTTGTCGTCGGGGTCAAGTTGTTATTGATGCACATCCGGCGTCATTAACGATATCGCAGCGTGTGACACTGACCAGCGACCTCAAAAATGGTGAAAATCGTTCACCATGGAGAGGTCGTCCGAAACTCAAAAATCGGTAAGGGTTGTTTATCCAGGTGGTTCATCGCTCATGCGGCAGCACACATCACTGTGTGTGACACCGCAGGAGCGAGGAACGTCTCCTTACCTGCCCCCGGCCACAATGCGGAAGGAAGGAGGTGGGCGGGATGTTCGTCCCGCTCATCTCCGCCCCTCCGCTTTGATTGGCCGGCCGCTTAGTAACGTTGCGGTGATGTCGCTGTGATGCCGAACGTCCCTCCCCCTTGAAGGAGGGATTGTTAGGCAGTCAGAGCGACGACGACGACCAGGTAATAATGTGACGCTGCCGTAGCGATAATGTTCGCTACGGCAGCGATCACAAACAATCGCATGCGCGACGGGGGCGGGTACTTACACGCTCGCTATCGCTACAAATTGCTAGCGATATCGCTACCGTGTAAAGCCCCCTTAAGTCTTCGACTACGTCTTAGCCTCTCATACAGCCAGATCAGTCTCATACTTTGCACTGATGAGGGACAACCATCCTGAAACACAGTGTCTGCAAATTGAGATTCTGATCTGGCATAAATCCTAAGTCATACAACAAGTCTCGTTGGAGGGTCACTTTTGACTCCTAGGATTGCTACCTCCAATAGGTGGCACCAGAGTTCATCTTCTGAGACAATCAGGAATATGGTACATATTCTGGATGCAGTGTATTGGAGGATCACCACTTCTCAACCCAGATACTAGTCTATTCATAATTAGTTCCTTCCTCACCCCTATCATATTGCACCTTGTCAACCTCTTCTGCACCCACATTCCCCTTCCTGGAATCGCTTGGCTTTGTACATTAACTTGCAGCTATATTATTTCAGATTTATTTTGTTTATTAAAAAGTCCCATGTTTTATACTTATGACAACAATTTGACTTTCACCTTTATTTACCAAATAAGTGGTGATTGTGTAAATTATATTTAATTTAAGACACAGGCCCATCAAAAATGTTATCCTCTTAACCCCTTCCCGTGCAGCCACTCTTCATTTTTGCATTTTTGTTTTTTTTTCCTCCCCTTCTTTCCAGAGCCATAACTTTTATTTTTCTGAATATATGAGGGCTTGTGTTTTTTTACAGAACGCAATGTACTTTTGAATGACATCATTCATTTTACCAACTACCTTACTGTAAAATAAGGAAAAAATTTCAATTATGTGAAAAACACAATACAGTGGAACTTTGGTTTCAGAGTAACTTGGTTGCAGAGTGTTTTGCAAGACAAGCAAAGCTTTTTACAAATTTGTAACTTGGTTTAAGAGCAATGCTTTGCAAGAAGAGCAAATACTCACCGTGCACACTTCCGGTTCGTTCCTGCGCTGACACCCTGACCGATAATATGCTTCACCGTTTTCCCCCTCTCCTGCTGGGACTTCCAATTTAGCCATTGTGGCTGGTCTGATTTTAGGGAGGGTTGAGCTTAAACGGTGTGGAGGCGGTCTATTTTTAGGGCGGGTCTAAGCTTACCCACTGTACCTCTTATCGCTGTCTCTTATACCTTAGGTCTTATTGTGTCACTATATATGCAGATTGTCTATTTATCTATCGCAATGAAACTTGTTTTTACTATTTCATACCAATAAAGCCTTTTATATTTGTATCCTATAAAACTCCTCTTTTCTGGGTTCTGATTGGTTGATGGAGTAGGTTGTGAGCCTCCAGCTTTCATTTAACTGCATGGCTGCACTCACATTACATTAATATGTGCCATAAGTTTTTTTTGTTTTGCTAACACTTACGGTTCTGTCCTTTCACCGCGCTCTGACCCGCACTGGAGGTAATTATCTGTCCATATGTACTGTATATAGTATACCATTGTACAGTACAGTATATACTATATAGCATGTCTATCAATTTGCATTTATGGATACAGTATTGAACTTTCTTTCTGCTAACCAGTGCAGCACATTGCTTATACTGTATCTCCCGCACACCAACAATTCTATTGTAAGATAATGTGCAGTTCAATTTGCTTTATATGTTATTACTGTACAGTATTTTGTATTAGTATACTGTAATTTATATGAATACAGTACATTATTTTGTATTACTGTAATGAGTCTGTATAAATACAGTAAATATTTTTGGGTTGTGGAACGAATTGTCTGTGTTTCAATTATTTCCTATGGGAAAATTTGCTTTGATATAAGAGTAACTTGGATTTAAGAGCACAGTACCGGATCGAATTAAGCTCTTAATCCAAGGTTCCACTGTATTAACATTGTTTTTTTGGGAATTATTTTTGTGTTAAAAAAGGACCTCGCAATATGATTCTCTTCAGCAGTATAGTTACAGAGATAGCAAACACGTCCAGTGTTTTAAATTATTTTTTGTTTGCTAAAAAAAAAAATTGGGGAGGTTGTGTCGCCATTTTACAAGAGCACTAACATAACGTTTTCATTTTTCAGTCTATGGAGCCACAGAATTTTGGCGTTTTTAACTTTTCTGTGTGTACCGACCAGGTTCTATATATATAATATAGAATACATTTTTTTCATATTTTTTAATTTATTTTTTTTTAACTTCGGATTGTTTTTAATAGTTCTCTTAGTGACTTTAACTTGCGATCATCTGATCGCTTGTTCTATATATTGCAATGCCATAGTGTTTCTGTATATATCAGAAACCACAGTCTCCTTTGAAGCCCAGCAACAGGAGCTGTGCAATGACAAGAAGATCCCTTGCTGTCATAGCAACCCATTGGCGACCCCTGATCAGATCACAGGTGCTCCAACGGGAGCTGAAAATACTGTGCCCCTATGATGGCACATGTTAAATCCTGCTGTCAGTTTCACAGCTGGAATTTACAGAATAACAATTGCGGGCAAAACTCAGCTCCACCAACAATTGTTAATAGCAGGACCTTGCTGTAACACACAGCCATTACCTACCGGGTATGGAGCGAGCTCACCCCTTGAGCCCGCTTCTACACTCACTTCAGACATGCACCATACGTGTAGTACATTGCAGGCATCATATTATATAGCATTGTGTACTTACAATTGCACATTTTGCCCTTCTATCCAGGTAATTTTTCTCTTTTTCATTAAGCCTATGACATCATATGAATAAAAACAGACTAGCTGAATCCTTTTAAGTTCTATGTAGAAGCTGGAAGTCTCTTTTCTCTGCATGAGTCATCATTAAACTTCAAATCTAGCTCACTGATAACACTATGTAGTGCTAACAATGGTTCATGTAGGGAAAATATACTTCCCGTTTCTACATAGAGCTTAGTATGTGATTCAGCTAGTCTGTTTCTAATCATGTGATGTCACAGACCTAATGGAAAGGAGAATAATTAAGTGGATTGAAAGGAATTTTCAGTAAACAGTGCTATATAATATGAATATTTCAATATATTAAGAGGATAACAACTTTGATGTGAGTAATTGTGTTATGTTTTTATTTTAATTAATTATATTCTTTTTTTTTTCTGTTTAGGAAATTATTTGTCAGAAGAATAATGTGAGTATTCATATAAGTTGTCTTTTAAGTATCGTACTAATCTAAAGTATCCATTTACATTAAAGGGGTTGTCAACTACTAGGACAACCCTTTGTCTTCCTCATGTTTGGCCCAATTAAGATAAAAAGACTTTTGCTCACCTCCCATGTCGGCGTCATTCCAGTGGTGCCAGCTCTCGCTCTCTCAGGGCTCACGTGAGGTTGTGAGGTAACGCAAGCCCCATGCCCAATCACTGAAGAGCTTCTTTCTCTCCTTATTCAGACTTATGAGCAGTCCACAGGAAGTGAGTGGCCAGCCGCATCTCTTGCTTCCTGTTAATTACTTATACGTCTGAAGGCAGGGATAGAGATGCCGGTGGTGATTTGAACACAGGGCTCAACTGCAAGTTGACCTGACATCACTGCGGCAGGCCCGAGTCTTCCTAAGTGAGTGGGCTGTGGGCAGTGTTTCACCGCTCGTCATAGCCCAGCATCGCTCCTGCTTGCGGCGCTCTGCAGTGAAGGAAAGAGCAAGGGAGATGCTGGGATGTGACGAGCGGTGAAACGCCGCCCACAGCCGTCACTCAGGAAGACTGGGGCAGGCCTCGGTGGTGTCAGGTCAACTGGAATTTGACATGACATCACCAAATATCAGAGGTCACGGAGTCCGGAAGGTCACGAGAAGGGGATGAGTGGACCGCAATAGCACCGCCCACATGCACTATTGGCAACGCAAGGTATTTGAGAGAAGCCTTGTTTCTCCACATTATATCAATGTGGCTTGGAAAAATAAGTAGTGAACCACCTCTTTAAGAGTGACCTTGCTCATGGCAGTCCATCTGAAGGACTCACTGGAGTACATTGTGCCAAATTTATTAAGAGGTGCACATCACTTAATGAATTTGGAGCATTTTCTCAGTGGCCTGAGCCTTTCCAGAAATGCTAATTCACAATGCTTGTTTATATACAAGTCATGCTACTTCAGTAGCAGATTGTAGTAGCATTTCTGTCGTAAAAATGTTTGCACTTTTTGGTGGAGCTACTTCACTTGAAAACACAAAAAGTCGCAAAAAACTTTGTGACTTTTCAAAGTGTTTTGCATCAGTTTTTCACTATAGTATAAAGTATCGGTAAGTTGTTCATAATGAGCCTCATCTAGTGTTCTTTTGGATTTTAAGTAGCAACAGTAGAGGAAAAAGGAGATCATATGAATTATTCATATTTTCACGATCTGTGCAGCAAAGTAAACCAAGACTGTAATGATGCATACACAGAAGTAATGAGAAGCACATTACAACAAGCTGAGCAGCAGGATATTGCGTTATCCCATTTTAACACTCTCAGAAATGCATTTATTCTCACTCTTATAAAAATGTAGAAAGAAGAACATTGTCTTCAGCACGCCCCAAACCTAAATCTAAGGGGATGCGGAGACAATGAAGTTTTTAAATCCCCACTTCAATCAAACATTATTAAAAAATAGAATATGACAGCATCCATATTGGTAAAATAAGTCTGATCCTTGCATTCTAAGTCTATGGCAGTAAGATATGAAGATAGCGAGTCAATTGGTGCACTCACTGTTATAGACTAAAGGTGGCTTTACACGCTACGAGATCGCTAAAGCGATCTCGTTGGGGTCACGGAATTTGTGACGCACATCTGGCCGCTTTAGCGATGTCGTTGTGTGTGACGCCTATGAGCGATTTTGAATCTTCGCAAAAACGTTCAAAATCGCTCATCGGTGACATTCGGGTCCCTTCCCAATTATCGTTGTTGCTTCAGTAGCAATGTTGTTTGTCGTTCCTGCGGCAGCACACATCGCTATGTGTGACACCGCTGGAACGACAAGCCTCTCCTTACCTGCATCCACTGGAAAAGGAGGAAGGAAGGAGGTGGGCGGCATGTTCCGGCCGCTCATCTCCTCCCCTCCTTTTCTATTGGGTGGTGGTTCAGTGATGCTGCTGTGACGTCGCTGTGACGCTGAATGAACCGCCCCCTTAGAAAGGAGGCGGTTCTCCGGTCACAGCGACGTCGCAGAGCAGGTATGTGTGTGTGACGCTGCCATAGCGATAATGTTCGCTACGGCAGTGATCACCACATATCAGCCGTACGTTGGGGGCGGGTGCTATCGCGCTCGGCATCGCTAGCATCGGCCTGCGATGTCGCAGCGTGTAAAGTACCCTTTAGAATGGAGCGTCAGGGAACATGCACAGCAAGTTGCTCCATTCACCTTCCCCATTCTGGACCATCATTGGAATTCACACCAATGAGATAAGTGATTTATGTAGACTAGAAAACCCCTAAAACTATGCTAGTTGAAATATAGTTCAGATTAAATAAAGTTTTATGAAACCCTTTAGAACTAAACTAATTTAGGTAGCGAGTCAGCCACTTTGGCATAAGTTAAATAGGACTCCCTACTAAAATAAACACAGACATTGTGAATTAAATCTAGCACATTCAAGCAAAATTTTCATGTTATTAAAGGGTTTTTCAATATTTGATGATATTAGCGGCTAAGAAATCATTCCAAAAGATTGTGGGCTGCCCTGGAACTTCACTGGCCGCTCTACAGGCCTTTTATTAATTAAAGGAAACCAGTCAAGTTCACAAACGCTATTAACCTGCAGGTATAGGGTTAATCTGCAGCTAAATAGCATTCCAAAGCTGTCTTGCTGCCTTACCAAATGTGTGGCTACTGGTAAATAGTGAACTTTATTGCTTCTGGCAGCTTTCAGTCGTAGAGGCGCAGCCGGAACAACTTCCGTCAGTACTCCATACATCATGAGCTATGGTTGTAAGTACAGGACGCCACTTTAATTGACGGCTTGCCTTACAGCATGAATGTGCTGTATAATGAGTGATGACTGAAGTATCTCCGGGTATGTATATATGACTGAAAGCCAACGGCTCCTAGGAAGAGTAAAGTTGATTTTATCCTTGTAGCCTCACTTTCAGTAAGACGGCCTGACAGAATTGTAACGCTATTGAGCTACATATTCACCTTATATCTCCAGGTTAATAGAGCTTGGGGACATGATAGGTTCCTTTTAAGTTGTTCCATTCATAATTTAGGGCCCAAGTAATCATTTATGATTCTTTTTTTTTTTTTTTTTTTTAAGTCCTTTTTCTTTTGTATTCCTAGCTGTTTTTAGTACCTAATTCTTTAACCTAGAGTAAAGTCATTCATGAATTTGCCGCAAAATAAGAAAAGCTCTTTATTTATTTATTTTTTTTTGTGCCTTTTGAGAGCAAAAAATTGCATGATCAGTTAAAATGTCCCACGTAACTCTAAAGGGTGCTTTACATGCTGCGACATTGCTAACGATATATCTTCGGGGTCACGGTGTTTGTGACGCACATCCAGCGTCGTTAGGCGACATCGCAGTGTGTGACAGCTAGGAGCGACTATTGCAAAAAACGTCAAAAATCGTTGATCGTTGACACGTTGCTCCTTTTCATAATATCGTTGGTGGTGCATGCCGCTGCTTGTTCGTCGTTCCTGCGGCATCACACATCGCTATGTGTGACGCCGCAGGAACAACGAACATCTCCTTACCTGCGTCCACCGGCAATGAGGAAGGAAGGAGGTGGGCGGCATGTTCCGGCTGCTCATCTCCGCCCCTCCTCTGCTATTGAGCGGCCGCTTAGTGACTCCGCTGTGACGCCGCACGAACTGCCCCCTTAAAGGAGAGATTGTTCGGTGCCTCCAGCGATGTCGCTAAGCAGGTATGTGCGTGTGATGCTGCCGTAGCGATATTGTTCGCTACGTCAGCGATCACCCCCATGACGAAACAGCGATGTGGGTGGGTGGTATCGTGCACGACATCGCTAGCTATCGCTAGCAATGTCGCAGCGTGTAAAGCACTTTTTACATTGCGTGAATAATTGAAACAGAGAAAAAAAACAGCTGAAAAGTAGGAAAAAGAATTGAAAATAGGCGCAGCTTAATGGGAATCGGTCAGTAGTAGAATCAACCCCACTAAGCATTTAGGTCGCAGAAATTTGAGTAAAATGATTCCTTGATATCTGTGATCTAATGTTTTATTTAAATTTTATTTATTTATGTAAATGATCTGTGACAATCTATGGGCCAGACACTGATCTGCATTAAAATTTGCTTCCATAGCTTATTGTAATCAAAAGGGGGCATTACCAGTGTGAGACATGTAATGGCTGATACTTTGTTCTCATAATCACACACAACTCTGCTGTAAGATCAGGTCTAACACAGTACAGCAGAGTTAGCACAGTACATTAGAAGTGACCTTTGTCTTATTACAAACATTTCCAACTACAGTTGTCCTCTCATAGTGCTTTCAGCTCTGCTGCAGACCTGGACCTGGCTATAACTAACACAGTACAGCAGAGTTGAACTTTGACTTATGCAAATATATTTGCTGGGTTTGTAATATGTCTACTCAGTCACCTCTTCTGTTCTGTCGTTCCTCCACACCGGCTGCTGTGAGATGGAAGTGGAAACAGTAAAAGAGGACTTCACCTGAAAATGTTTTTGTAATAAGATAAACTTCACTTTTGCTGTCCATAGATTCAATCAAAATATACAGCAGCCCCAAACGATAAAACGTGAAGCCTTACTTCACATATTTAAAATTCCATGGATAAAACTTTGTTAAAACAAGAGCAGATGACGCGTTTCAGATCAAACAGGATTCTTACATTATATGATCCTACTGACAGATTCCCTTTAAAATAATTATTTGGCGCAAAACCTAAAACAGATTTAAAGGAGTTGTTCACTATTAGGACAACCCCTTTTGATTCCACATGTTTCCCCCAGATGAAATAATGCCTATACTCCTCTTTCGTTTCCCGTCCGATCAGCGCCGGTTTCCGTCTTCCCACTTTGGGATCACAGGAACAATGAACAGGAAGTGAGCAGTAGCTGCAGCGCTCACTTCCTGTTGATTAACTGTTTTGGTCTGAAAGCGGGGAGACAGAAGCCAGTACTGATTGGACTAGGGGCTCGAGTAAAGTCACAACGTCATGGGAGCCCCAAAAACGCGAACCGCGGCATCACTGGAACAGTGCCTGTACGGTAGGTGAGTATAGGCTTTATTATTTTGCCTGGGGGAAACGTGGAATCAGAAGGAGTTGTTATAGTAGTGCAGAGGTTCCCAACTCCAGTCCTCAAGGCACACCAACAGTGCATGTTTTCAGGATTTCCTTAGTATTGCACAGGTGATAATTTAATCACCTGCAAAGGTGCTGAATCCAACACCCATGCAATGCTAAAGACATCCTGAAAATATGCACTGTTGGTGTGCCTTGAGGACTGGAGTTGGGAACCTCTGTAGTAGTGTATAACCCATTTAATCCAGGAAAATGTTGACAAAAAGAAGGCACAATAATGAATCAAGCCCTTAGTTTACAAATTTTAGTCTAAAATTTTACTTTTTCTTTGTCAATGTTGGTGAGAAGATTTCATGATTCCTTAGTGTAAAATATAAAACTGGTTTGAACTTACTGTTCTTAAAGGGATTGTAGTCTTTTAATACTTCTTCCTCCATAGAATCAGAGCTATAGAAAATAAAAAAAGTGAGCCTTTACTCACCCTCTCTGGGCACAGTGCTAGTCCAGTCTCAGTTGATCAGCCACAGCTGTGTTGTCCCATCTACAGCGCTAGTAACCACTTCTACCGATGCAGATGGCATGAGCCGCTGAGCCAACTGAATTTCTGTAGAGGTGATGTCATCGCTGCAGACAGTCAATTACAAAAAGAGCAGCGGGGAGTGCTAGACCAGGAGAGAGGGAGTAAATGATTAATTTCTAAACATCTCAACCCCTTTAACTGATGGGCTAATAACTAATGTCATTCTGAGACTATTCCCATCATTTAGAGCTTTAAATATTTACTGTGCTTCATGATCTGCCTGGAAATTTGTTAGCATTCCTAGTAGCTCATTTTCTTCCTCTATTTTAGGTTCCTGCGGTTTCACGAGTATCATATTAAATTTTTCTCAGGACATTTTGTACTAATTTTATATTGTGTTGACATTCACCAACAAAGTGGACATGGCTATATAAATCTGAGTATGCTCCAGAGATTTGTCCTCCATGAACTTTTCTCACATTG
This sequence comes from Anomaloglossus baeobatrachus, assembly GCF_048569485.1. Taxonomy (NCBI): domain Eukaryota; kingdom Metazoa; phylum Chordata; class Amphibia; order Anura; family Aromobatidae; genus Anomaloglossus; species Anomaloglossus baeobatrachus. The sequence goes on from NC_134355.1 coordinate 272,247,557, forward strand.
CATTAAATTATATAGTTTGTCATAATACCAATTCAATATAGTCTCGCACCATCCAGTAAAAAGATACATATGGAATCCTATGAATGATGCAAACATTATAGCCATCTAGTAAAAAAGACACTCGTTAAATATATCTAATTTTTTTTAATATGGCAGCCTATTGATGATGGTCATCAAATGACATCCATTGAGGCATCCCACAGATATAGATCTGTTGTATCATGTTTTTTTGACATCCAATACCATACAGCTTGGTATGTTGGGTTTAGGGAAACATTTAGGAATGACACATCTGTTTGTCAAATTAAAAAAATTTGTATGGTCAAGAAGTTCCCGTGATTTCTTGGCTACATTCACACCGTGATGCCTCTTGATCTCTCACCACCAGTCTCAAAGGCTATGGAGCAAGACAGCAATAGAAGCTGGAATGGAGGTCTAGTTTCTCCAGCGCGGAGTCACACTTTTTTATTGAATGTAGTTCTAGTTGGAGATTTGGTCTGGAGACTACTTGGGCAATGCCTTGAAAAGATCTTTGCGAGGGAATGTCACATCGTTCCTACTCATGATGTGAATGGCATAATGTACGTTAGCAGAACTTCTCTAGTCTTCGTTTTAGGTACACTAATGGCACTGCATTATTGATTTTGTCATAGAATCAGTGGTACAGCTATTTCTTCAGTGTCGCAAGTGCTTTTTTTCGACTTGACATCACCAGACCAAAAGTTGCACACACTTCTGTGAGCAGCCTCCATGGCCTAAACCTGCTACATGGCCTACAGTCTCTCCAGACTGGTTTCCCATTGAGCACATCTGGGATGTACTTGGTCGGCAGTTGCAAACGGAGCTGCTAGCTCTTCTTGAGGATTTGTGTGTTCAAGTGCATTCGGCATGGCAGAACATTCATTAGGCAACCATTAATAACCTTACTGATATCATGACAAGGCGTGTAAGTGTATTTCTTAACATTGAGCTCATACTTGATACTGAATAAACTTAAATTGTGTGAAAATTTTGTTACTGTTTTCCATCCTTTGCTTATTATTAACATGTATATCCATCCTTTGATCTCCATAAGTCCATGATTTTTTCTTCTTGGTGATGCAGTTTCAATGTTGAGGAATGTAGTTGCGTTTTCTAATTAATGATAAACATTCAGTTACATTCTCATTTCTATTTCTAATATCTTACTTCTATATGTGTTTTTTTTGCAGATGTGCACAGCTAGCTACACATTTATTCCTTACATGATCACACCCCATAATAAAGTGTTCTGCTGTGAAAGCAGCTTGATGAAGGGACTGACGGAATTGATGCAGCCTAACTTCGAATTGCTTCTTGGACCGATTTGTTTGCCCTTAGTGGATCGCTTCATCCAGGTCTTGAAGATGGCACAAGTCAGCTCATGGTAAGAGACCTTTACAACAGGACGGCCAAGTAATGTAAACCAAACTGAGTATGTACCCGTCATTTTGATTTTTGTTAATAACATGAAAATAAGCAACTTTGTAATATATTATATCACAGAAGTGTGCTTCTTACTCCTCCTGGATTGATCTTTCATTTTCAATTCATGTGTAAAATCTAGTCACTAAAGACTGACTTTCCTACTGAGATAGATAACAGTTGGTGCTTTTACAGCTCTATGGAGGGGTGTAAGAGAAGAATCTAAAAAGCAGACACAGACATTCTGCTGCAAGTTCTTCTGAAATGACCATTACAGTTCTCCGCAGAACCTCATGAGCACCAGCTCTCATCTCCTGTCTCAGAAATGGGAAAATCTGTATTTACTGAAGGCAAATTTACATCTATGTAGCAGGGACAGAAGTAATAAAGTACGGTATATCTCTTAATGCATGTGAGGATAAAGCCACATTGTTGGACTGATTTTATTTTTTTTGCAACTAGTAGCCAGTCTGTCATTATGTGACCCTTCTGGGAACACTGGATTAATTACTTTTAAGCACTTCTGTATCTCCTATCCTACTGCATATTAAAAGGTATATTTTAATACTTCTCAACTTGCAACATACACAGTATATTGTGTCGATGTCTGTACATTTCTTGACAGATTTTACCCGTAAATGGAGAATTTTGAGAATGAATCAGCATTCCTGGCAGAGAAAGAAAATGTCTCTCATATACGATATATTACAATGTTTCTTATTTTCATGTGTAATGATTTAAGGAAGATATTAAATAAAATGACAAGTAGTCTTTAAAGGGAACCACAAGTTTTTGCCCTATAAATTAGAGGCAATGCCATAATGGCACTATGATGCTGATAAAAATGATACCTTTAGATAAGAAATCTGATGCTTAATTGCAGAATAATCGTTCAAACCTTCAGAAATGATATAATTTGTGCACAGACTTAATTATTGGGGTGAGACTTTGTGGGTCGGGTCCTCTGTTATGATTCCTCCTCCTGCCTTGCCTAATTTTCTTCAGTAAAATTTTGCGCTGTTGCAGCCATTACCGCGTGTGCATTGCTAGTGTGATTTTGTCTTTTAATAAAATGACGCCAGAATCAGTACATGCGCGTACCCCAATCTCCGGTGCCATTTTACTGAGGACACTGTGGAGATCACTGTGAGCGGCTGCGGCGCCTGCGCTGATAAAAATAAAAAGTGTGCGCATACGCCACCGCCACTCTTATTCATCTCCAGTGTCTTCAATAAAATGGCAGCATCTGAAAGCGTGGTATTTGCATGCGGTGATTCCAGTAAATTTTTATTGAAGACTGCATCACAATAGCGATTCGCACGCGCCGTCGACAGCGGTAATGGTGGCAGCGGCGCACAATTTAAATTGAGAAAAAGGAGGCAAGGCAGGAGGAGGAATCATTACAGAGGACCCGATCCACAAAGTCCTGACTGGATTCTCAAACCTGTACACAAATTACGTCATTTCTGAAGGTTTGAACAAGGATTATTTTGTAATAAAACCTCGGATTTGTAAACTAAAGGTAGCCTTGTAATCACCATTATGGCACTGCCTCTAGTTCAGGGTGTGTGCACACAATCTGTAGACAGTGCATTCTAGACGCAGTGTCAGCCCTCCCTTGGAGACGCGAGTGTTCTCTACACGCTTCCCGTGCTCACAATTAGTGTTCAGGCCACTGCAGAATTTCGCTGTGTTCTCGCGTCTCTGCAGCATAAATTGACATCCTGTGGCTTGGAAAGCCGCACCGCCTGTCAGTTTATGCTTCAGAGAAAAGAAGCGCAGTGGGCATCAGATTTCTATAAATTCCATCCACCATGCTTCAACTATACAACGCAGCGTTTTTGACACCGTGGAAATACGCTGCATCCAAAATGCTGCTTATCCTGATTGTGGGAACCCAGCCTAAAGGCCGCTTTACATGTAACGACATCGCTAACGAGATGTCGTTGGGGTCACAGAATTCGTGACACACATCCGGCCTCGTTAGCGACGTCGTTGCATGTGAAACGTACGAACGACCGCTAACGATCAGAAATACCTTATCGTGTTGATCGTTGACACGTCGTTCTAATCTCAAATATCATTGCTGTTTCAGGACGCAGATTGTTCGTCGTTCTTGAGGCACCACACATCGATACGTGTGACACCCCCTGGAACGACGAACAATGTACCTTCATCCTCCGGCAACGAGGTGGGTGTCACTTTCCTGCGGCTGCTCTCCGCTTCAATTGGACGGCTGCCGTGTGACGTCGCTGTGACGCCGCACCAACCGCCCCCTTAGAAAAGAGGCAGTTTGCCAGCCACAGCGATGTCGCAGGGAAGGTAAGTCCGTGTGACTGGGCCTAGCGATATTGAGCGCCACGGGCAGCGATTTTACATGTGACGCACAACTGACGGGGCCAGGTGGAATCGGCAGCGACATCGCTAGCGATGTCGCTGCATGTAAAGTGGCCTTTAGAGAGCAATAACCTGGTGGTTGGTTCCCTTTAAGCACTTGAGGAGAAAGTTTCGTAACTGAAATGTAAGAGTTTAAAATTGTAAAGGAAAAGCACCTCAGTTTGCACAGCTTTCACAAAATGTAAACCCGTTTCATAACTGTTAATATCATTATTTATAGAATATTATTTATAATATTTGAAATGCAACAAGAATCTTGGTCCTCTCCTGTGTCCTAGATCTTCTACCCAGACTGTAACACAATATTTAAAGGCAATTTGTCACCCGGTTTCATATTATAAACAACACAACTTAAGAAAAGTGGTGGTCAAAAGGCCAAAGTAATTTTCATTTTAATAAATATCTGTTTTGTGCCATAACCAAAGCTATTTTCTAATATTTTTCCATTAAAAATGTCCTCTCCTCCCCTAATTACACTATCTAACTGCTCTTCTATTTTTTTCCCTGCTTCCTTTTTGATGACACTTCATTTGATAATCTCCGTGTATGCTGAGATACTGCGGTCACTGCCTCTGCCATCTCCCTGACACTAAGCCATCAGTGATGCTCGTTTCAGGGGCTTGGCTACTACCTACGTTCTGTGCAATGTGCACATCCTGACAGCGCTCTCTGTTGTCAGCTCATATTACCAGTAATGGGTCGGCCAACAGAGTGATGTCAGTATTCCCGGCGTGCAGAGACCAGTGATGTCACTTGTGTGGATGGCACTGGTCTCTGTAGACTAGGTATTCTCACATAGCTCTGTTGCCAACTCGTTACTGCTGATCTGAGCCAACAGAGAGCGCTGTCATTGTGTACATCGCAAAGAATGTAGGGACTAGCCGAGCCCCTGAAACGAGCATTACTGATAAAAGTTAATTCCAGGGAGGGGGCAAAGGCAGCAAAGTTACCACAGCTTCTGCCCCCTGATAACGCTTTTTTTGAGCATCCCAACATGCACTGGGATTCTCAAATGAAGCCTCATCAAAAAGGCAGTATGGGGAATAATTAGACTAGCAGTTAGATAGTGTAGTTTGGTATGGAGAGGGAATTTAATTAAAGTATTTTAGAAAATTGTTTAGATTATGGCACTAAAAAGGGAGTTGGGAGGAAAATTACTTTGCATTTGGATCACCCCTTTAAGGGGTTAAAATGAAATCAATCCAGCTGGATTTTGGTAATCTTTATTAGCTCACTGAAAGTTTTACAATGGCAATTTTTCTTACGGATTTTTATTTAATTTAATGCTACAGTAATAATAAAAAAACAGTGTCACACGGTGTCTGTCGCAAAACTCGCTGACTGTCAGGACTACTTCTGACGCTGTTCACACAGCAGAGTCAGACACTGCACACGATGCTGCTTTTGAGTTGCACAGACAGGTTTGGGTGTCGACCAGCTGTTTTAGTAATCAAGCTTATGACTCGCCAACCCCAGGGCCTTAGATGACTCGGTGTTTAGCCGGACTAGTCCAGGGTAGTCAGCGGTGGCGGGGCCCGACTCCGTGACCCTGGCGGAGTCAATTTAAGTGGCAGTATGGGGGAGATGGTAATAAAGTTTATATAATAATCATGACGCCACCTGTGGTATTTGGCGGCTATGAAGCTGCAGCTGCTGGATGGGACCTTCGGGGCTGGTGTTGTGGCAGCTGAGGTGTTTCTTGCTCCCCACAGGTGGAGCGGGAACCCCGGGGCAACCGTTAGGATAAAGTCAAGGGTGGTCTGGTCAGGTAGGGACCGGGTGGACTTCAGCAGCAGGAGCGGGATGGAAGGGACTTTTAGTACTCCTGGTGGTATGTTGCAGGGCCGACAGGGCGCGGAAAGACGGAAAGAAGTAGGCGACACAAAGGCTGCGGTTCAAGGTGTTTTTACTCACTGTTTGTTATGCCCGCAGGGTGCCGGTTTCCACCATGATGGGCTCCAGGCGATTCTGAACTCCTCGGATCCCAGTGCCGGTTGTGACCCGGTGAATTCTTCTCTCATGCACCTCTCTGTTACTAGTGGGTCCAAGTAGCATGTAGCTTTCGAAGGCCCCTGCTTGGCTTTTTTGTATAGAAAGTCCCAGTCCGTTTGCAGGCAGTGCAATCCTTTCAATGGGTTGTAGCTCTGTACCAATTCCCGGGCTCTGAGTATGCTGCGGTGCTTCGGACACTATGGTGGGCCGAGAAATGTGCAATATTCTCTCCCTGTAGATTTATTAGGCGAGCCTGAAGTGTCCCCTAATCTAGGGCTATATACCCTGATGGTGCTCGGTCCTGTGAGTAATCACACTTCACTCCCCAGCAACCGCACTCCTCTTTTCACCAAAGTCACTAGTGAGCTCTGACTGGAACTGATTGGGACTGTCAGCTGTCCCCCTCCTTCTCCTCAGACCGACTGCCTGGACTCCCTCTCTCAACTCGACTGGTCTCAACTGTCAACTTTTCAAAACTAGCTCCACCCACTTTACCTACTGACTCCTCCCACACTCTCTTTGCCAGGCCCCATCCCTACAGGACAGTGAATGGGACTTAAGGCTTCATAACGAGGTATACTGTTTGCTGCTTCCCAGCATTAATGGAGTACCTGCCTTAAACCCTGACCCGAGGTGTGTCCCTACAACTGGCGTGTGTTGAGATGTGATGTTGTGTAGTACCGACACTGATCACCCAGGAATTCAAGATGAGCACAGCACCTAAAATCAGGTGCCGTGCCCTGTGGCGTCTGAAGCCTCAGGGGTGCCACACTTACATCAGTTAATTTCTGCTAGCCTGTGGATTATTTCTTGTGATATGCCCCACCAGGGTCTGGGGGCACTCGTTACCGAGCTGGCTCTGTTCTTCTTGGAGGATGATGTTGCGGCAAAGCCAGGTTCCGTGTCCCCGGCGGTTTCGTTATTTAAATGGTGGTGAGGATTATTTACAGGGGATGATAGTTCATAACGCCACCTGTGGCATGTGACAAGATAGGTGCCGCCGCTGTGGGATGGGATCGCTGGGGCAGATGGTGACGCAGCTGAGTTGGTATAGCTTTCCACAGGTAGAGCTGGGCCCCAGGGCTGTTGGGCGTAGTAGTCTTCACAAATGGTGGAGATGTAAAGGCGGGGCGCAGGGCCGGAGGCACAGGCAAATAACTGGGCAAGGCAGTCTCAAGATTTTACTCACTGTTGAAAGCTCCAGGTTTACATGACCGGTCAAATGTCACCCCCAGAGTGCTGAGTCCTGCTGTGATGGGCTCCAGCCGATCCCCGGATAGTTTGGAGGTAGAACCCGGTACACCCTTCTGTGTTTTTTCCTTTGTTGTCTTCCTGCGCTGACCTCTCCCGCCTGTCCCCCGCCTACACACACAGAGCCCCGAGCCCGTGTCTGTGGACCCTGTCGGGTGGCTTGAAGCTCAATATCTTGGCCCTATGTGGTCACCTTTTCATTGGATGTGTGCGGATGTGGCTTCTGTACTTGCAATAACCTCAGCGTCCTTTTTGCTAGCTGAGTCTTGTAGTACTCCACTAGTTGAGGGGCCATTCCCATTCTGCGGCCAAGTCCCTCCACTCCGGTATGCCGTTTGTGAAATGAGACCACGGGTGTATGGCACACTTCCTGTGGGCTCTAGGACCCTTCTCTCCTTTGCCTGGGCTGAGCTACTCCAGCTCCAGACCACAGGTCTTTGCTCCTCCGCTCCTACTTCCTGACTGACTGATCTTCTACAGTGTGCTCCCACTAACTAAAACCCTGGTCTGATGGAGTGTTGCTAAATAAAGAGTGTATCTGTGTTTGTGTGTATACCGATTTGTGACCTCCTCCTTTTCCGTGAATGGTATATTACACTTCTGGCTGAGGTGCAGTACCTCTGTAGCGACTGGAGCCTTAGGGGTGCCCCACTTGAGTCACATGTTGCAGGAGATCTTTCACAGTTGCCTTCCACCTTTTAAAATGGTGAAGCCTGGTTTCCCTTGTCGATGATACCTTTTACGATTCCGGTTCTTGTGCTTTGATATCCAGTTGCTGGTGTGTTGTGGAAATACTCTTGTTGTCTGATTATTTGCTGCATGGCTGCAGTCTATGTAACCTAGTGTGGCGCCAAACACTAACAGATGTGTGCACACTTCCTGCCAAGAATGTCCGTGCTGGGCCTGATCTCTGGACTTATGGTTCCACTCGTCTGGTACAGGAATATTGGGATGGAAGGTGAAGGTATCAGTAGATTCCATTGGAGTATTTGTATCTTCGGTGGCCGACAACCACCCGGAAAGAGTCACCAGAGTAACGAGTTCAGCAAAGTGGTTTCGTGCTGGCAACACCCAAGAATGTCTTCTGCAATACAGTTGTCAGTACGTCAGCAAATGCACTGTTTTTCCTCGATGTAGCACTAACACCTCTCACGCTCAGCAGACAGTGTCTATCCGATCCAGTACTTTCGATAAATAGATGGCAGCAGATCACCACACGCTCTCTTTGGGCCTGGTCCACTCACTGTCCTTTACCTGACCACACAGTGTTTTGTCCAGCCTACCCAGAAACCCCTCTGATGGACGGGAGGAGACACTGCAGGCGTCAGCTACACACACTCACGCAATCTCAAATCCCTTTCAAAGCTCTTTACATCAGTTTTCTGCTGTAAAAGCTTTGATGAATCGGGACCTATAGCTGTATTCTGTATAACTGTAGGCAACGTAAATGCTGCGAATGCAGTCTGCGCTTGACTAAATACACTCTGCTGCCTGAATACTACAGTATAGAAACATGGTCACAATTGTGCCAATTTATGGTTCCGCGCTGGAAAAGATTGCTTCCATTTGGATGCTCCACAACCACATGGGATGCACTCTCTATACTATTGGGGTTTTATGCAACCTTTCTGGTGGCCTGCAATTTCCCTACTTTCTAACTTGTTTTTATGTTTCATAGAAAAAGATCATAGACAACTCTGTTGGCTTCTTAGAAGTCCTGGCACATAGCTTCTGCTTACTTATGAGTTTCAGTAGAATCTGCCTTTGAGAAGCACGTTATCTAGGGACTGAAACTATGCGTGTTCCTGTGCTTTGTGGAATATTTCACTTTGAGATACATAGGCAAATATGCAAGCTTGTTATTACCCTTATTTTGGCTGACTGTTATTGAACGTTAACCTTATGTATACAGTGCCTATTAATTCACCCATCTTTGTTGTTTTTTTTTTTCTTTCATTATATATTTGAATCACAGTGCATTTTATTTTTCATATTAAATATAAATTTATAAAATGCATACGTTTTCACACCGTTCAAGTACTTGGCAGATATGCACACGTGGTCAAAATTGTTAATACCACTCGTTTAATGAAAAACCCACAATGGTCACAGAAATAACTTGAATCTGACAAAAGCTGAATACATAGAAATACATGCTGTCATGCTCAGATCAGGAAAGCAGACGTCCAGTCCAAGGATTGCAATGCGATGCTCGTGAAAGTAATATGGCAGTCTGACTGCACCTAATGACTGACGCTGGTGCAGAGGGGTGGGTGGGGTTATGGGACCCTGTGAAATATTAATTTTTCTTTAACCTATATTTGACTAGTCAACGTTCAACTATAATCTTTCCGGGCATTAGAGCAACATAACTGTGAAACATAAAGCAATGAAAGTTATATATCCTAAAAGGGGTGCACAAGCTCTATTTAAGGATACCATTAGTATGGTACTCAAAAATCAACTGCAACTAGGGCTTATTTATGGAGTAGAGCTTATATTTTAAGTATATTCTAAAAAGCACAAAAAATTTGTTAGGGCTTATTGTCAAGGTAGGTCTTATTTTTGGGATACGCGATAATATATAAATCAAGATGTTTTGAAATTTTATTTCCAGTTTTCATAATTTTTTTTCAGCAACATTTCTATCAATCCTGTGATTTCTCCACAAAGAACAAAAAGGTTTGACTTTTCTATGTCACAACATCATTGGTCAGGAGAGAATCAGTAGGCCCCCTAAAACTGTCAGGTTTTGCAAACTGTGCACTAATGTCTGTGGGCACCTTAGAACTGAGCTGCTGTGAAAACAGGTAGAAACAGAGGGATCCAGGAGACCAATGTGCTGTCAGATGTTAATGAAGGCTAATTATTTGATTCTCGCCTTTAGGAATTAACAATACAATTTTGTAATGTGAAGGTGTCCATACACTTTGTCATTTTCAAATACCTTTTAATATGCTGAAGTTTAAAAAAAAAATAAAAAATAATGCATTAGGTACTCTATAAGTCCCATCCCGCAACCAAACTATATGTGAAACACTTGTCAGGCTCTAGGTGGGTACCTGATCTCCAGAAGCTCTACTTTAAACTACGGTACTCTGTTTCATCTAACTTCTTACAATGTGTCTTTAGTGGATATCCGCAATTTAACTTTTAACCTCGTGTCACAGGGTCCTTCTCCGATATCACCCAATCGGCAGAGCGAGAGATGGGTGAAATTCAAAGAACATTTATTCCATGCAATCCAGAAGGTCATAAAATAATCCACAACACAGAGGGTAAAATAGTCCAGGAACACGGATACAGTCCAGTAAGGGATAAATGTCCAGGTCTTTCTTGGGAGCATCAGCTTCTCCTACAGAGGATAAATCAGTCATCATCCTCCAACAGTCCTTTTCCAGGGAAATTGGGGTTTCTCAACTTTTCTCTGGGGTGCTGCCTGTAGCTGCAGCTTCTCCCCCAGAAGATGAATCTTCCTGCCTGTCTCGTCTCCTTCTCAGCCAGCCTGAATAATCCTCCAGGTAAGCAGAGAGTTTGGGTGGATTCCAGGCCCCCTCTCCCCCACACCTAATGACAGAAGCACTGCAGGCTGCAGACAGGACAAATAATACATAGAATGGACAGAGCCTAAAATACGAACCTACACAAAATGATACACAACACACAATATTACAACTAGTAACAAGAAAAGGCAATCAGCTCACCTGCCTGGTGCCTGGCAAAAAGCTCTGTGTTGTGATTTAAGTAGATCCTCGTAGAAGCCTGCACTTTATAGTATTCCATAAAAAATTACGGTACATTTTATTATTCAGATTAAAAACTTGAGTGGCAAAGAGCAACAACAAAAATAATTAAAAATCTATATAACAATTAGAGAATGGACACATGAATATTCAGGCTTCCAGGCCTGGATTCCAGAATAGACATGCGTCCACTCTCTACCAGTGTTATATAGGTTTTTAATAGTTTTTTAGATGCCTGAAAAAACATGCGTCCATTCTCTACCATTGTAATATTTATTATTTTTGTTGCTGCTCTTTGCCAATCACGTTTTTAATCTAAACAATAATTATAATTATGTAATTTTACAAATTCTGGCTTCGACGTGCTTCTATTTACTTCAGTGTCACTTTTTTTACATTATGTGTGCCTGCTTCAGATGTATATATTCCTAGCCCTCGTGCAGGGTCATTTTTTAATAGTATTTTTTTTTTATTTTATTCCAATAAAGATTGTCATTTTTAATGCCACTTGCATAATAACATTAATTTCATATGAAGCAGATTAACCTGTATCTTGGAGTGTGGGAGAAAATCTGAGAACCTGGATAAAACCCACCTAAACAAAGGGAGAACTTACACATTTCTTTCCTTCTACAAATGGTTAATAAAATAATATTTGGTGAGAAAAACAGTATTCTTTAGTTCCCTGACTAGTGTGATGCCCACAACCATATTACCTTATGACGATCAAGGAAATTTTAAAATCCATTCAAGTACAGTGACTATTTAGTGTATTTGTAAAAATGTCCAACAGTACAGACACAGGGACAGAACCTCCATATAAGGCTAGTTTCACACTACGTCTTTTTAACATCCGCTGAAAACATTTTTTTAGCGGAAGTACGGATCCTGCTTTTACAGCAAATAACGTATGCAAACGCATATGTTATTTTGCAGGATCCTGCACTGGATGTTTAGGGGCGGGCATTGGAGTCATGTGATCGGGAGTGAGGGGAGCTAGACTGGGAGGAGGCTTCTGACAGCTGCAGACGCTGGTAACCAAGGTAAACATCGGCCTTGGATACCCGATATTTATCTTGGTTACGAGTGTCTGCAGCTGCTAGGAGCAGGGCTGCCTGCACGCGTAACCAACGTAAACATCGGGTAACTAAGAGAAGTGGTTACGCGATATTTACCTTGGTTACGAGTGTCCGCAGCTCTCAGGCGGGGGAGAGAGGAAGGGGAGGAAGGGGGAAAGACATAGATAGAGAGAGAGGGTGAGGGAGGGAGTAGAGAGATAGACAGATCACGCGAGACTGGTTCTGGGCATGCTCAGTACTTTCTGGGCATGCTCAGTACAAAAGCAGGATCCTGTCTATCAGCACGCCAGCGTTCACCTGCGTTTGCGTGCGTTATAGTCAGGATCCAGCAATTTGCAGTATTTGGACGGAGCTCAAAAACGCTACAAGTAGCGTTTTTGAAACATGTTAAAAAACTGCAAGTCACTGGATCCTCACTATAACGCAGGCAAACGCAGGTGAACGGATGTTAACGCGAGTCCATTGCAAATGCATTGAAATGAAAACGCATTTGCACTGGATCCGCTTGTCCGCTAAAATAACGTTAAGGACGGATGTTAAAAAGACGTAGTGTGAAACCAGCCTAATAAGTGTTATATAGCTGATACCTAGAGATGGGCGAGCAGTAAAGTGCTCAGTGCTCGAGTCGAGCAGCTCAGGCGCTCTGAAAGTACTCAACTTGAGTAACGAGTATAATGGAATTCAATGATTGGACAGTTAATCTCCGCCCACATATAGCCAGCCATAAACAGAGCATTTCTAGGGGGACGGTGTGGACACACTATATCTAAAAACATTGTTTCAACCCAAGTGAGAGCCATTCATAGACTGCAAATTGCTCTTCCTGAGGTGTCTGCTCCCATCATGCAGTGAAGCGAATCTGTGCTTTGTGGTCGTTGTTTTTTCACTGCAAGTGCCTGAGTACCCCAATGCGCAATCAAGTACTGAACAGTGGCGAACACGCTCGCTCAACGCTACTGATCCCCCTTTTTATCCTGGTAGTTAGTGCCTGTCCTGTTCGCTGTTCAAAAACACCGGATCCCAGCTTCTGTAAGGCTAAATTCATACTTTTTCGGTACTTTTACAGTACTTATGCAGCTGTGCAACTATATATGACACTAATTAAATTGTGATATTTTTTTTTATACAGAAAGAATATTATTTGACCGTTAAAGTCTATGGATGTGTTGGCTTATATGTATAAAATACCAGTATATAAGAAGAGGTGTTAGAGTGAATTGAAAACTGGACATCCATGTAGAAGTTCCTCTAGTCCTCCTGTTTGTTTACTGGGCCTGTGGTATCAGGGGGCAGACCCAGATTTCTCAATGACCATTGGTGTTTCACATATTCTCTTATCAGGCCAGGAAATTTTTTGACATATCATTGACTTGATTCCCCCCCTCCCCTCCAACTATAACGGAGCTTAAAAGTAAGATGAATAATGTGATTTGTCTAGAGAGAGGTGTGTATTTAAAAAGGAAAGCCTAAGGCCTTGTGCGTACTAGACGGAATTTCCGGTGGATTTCCCGCGGATTTGCTGCATGTTTCGCTGCAGAAAATGTTCATAACATCTCTGCAGTGATTCACCAGCAAATCCTATGGGAAAAAAAATGCTGTGCGCACTAGGCGGATTTTGACAGCTACAGGTTTTGCTGCGGGAGTCCCGCAGCAAAAACAATTGCATGTCACTTCTTTTCCGCAGATAGCTGTGGGATTTCACTCCATTGACTGTAATGTAATCGTGAAATCCTGCAGGGACTAACGCAGGTAGCAAACTCTGTGTGGTTCATTGCGTTTTCCTGCGTTCTTCCCTGCGGTATTTAGCGTTTTTTTGGGACATAATGTTCATCACTGCCTGCGTTTTTGCAGGGAAGTGATGTCATTATGACAGGAAGAGGAAGCGGAGCAGAGTAAAGACACACACATATCAAACTCACACACAGACATATAGAGTACACATAGAAATCAAACGTATATATAAAAAAAACAAAAACATGAGCTCCGCCATATTCTTACCGTCCAGCCGAGGTAAACACACAGCGGCGGCCCAGTATTCTAAGGCTGGGGAGGGCGAGGGCCCGGGTTAATGCCCCTCCCCCTCCCGCAGCCAAGAATATCAGCCCACAGCTGCCCCGGGACTGTCACATCCATTATGCGACAGTCCCGGAGTGTCCCAAGCTCTTCCAGATTGCCGTAATGCGGTGGCAATCCAGGTAATAACATGTTAAATGGCAGCGGATCGCTGTCACTAAGGGTGGCTTTACACGCTGTGATCTCACTAGCGAGATCGCTAGCGTGCGTACCCGCCCCCATCGTTTGTGCAACACAGGCAAATCGTTGCCCGTGGCGCACAAAATCGCACGGACCCGTCACACTACTTACCTGCCTAGCGACGTTGCTGTGACCGGCGAACCGCCTCCTTTCTAAGGGGGCGGTTTGTTCGGCGTCACAGCAACGTCACTAAGCGGTCGCCCAATCAAAGCGAAGGGGCAGAGATGAGCGGGACGTAACATCCCGCCCACCTCCTTCCTTCCTCATTGGCGGCGGCTGCAGGTAAGGTGAGGTTCCTCGTTCCTGCGGTGTCACACTACATCGTCCAAGCAGCAGCAACGATAATTGGGAAGAGGGGGTGATTTCACCGATGAGCGTTTTTGCGACGTTAAAGCGGCCGGATGTGCGTAACAAATTCCGTGACGCCAACGAGATCGCTTTAGCAATGTCGTAGCGTGTAAAGCCACCTTTTGTCCAGGCTTAATCATGGCAGCGTCTGAGACAGCTTTCATAATTAACCCATAAGTAAAGTGAATAAACACACACACCGAAAAGTCCTTTATTTTAAATAAAACACACAAAAAAGACTCCTCTTTCACCACTGTATTAACCCCTCCTACACACAGCTCTGGCGTAATCCACCGAGGTCCTACAACGCCTGCATCCAGCCGCGACTGACACATACTCAATGTAGCCTCGTAACGAGACTGCAGAGGTAATTACAGGTCATTTTTCATGGTCGGTAATGTTAACACACTACCGCTCGTGGGAACTACAGGGTGTCATCACAGGGAATCTATCTATTGATTGATTGATCTGTCCTCTTATTGATTATCTATCCATCTATCTATCCTTCTATTTAACTATCCCTCTACCTCTCTATCTATCCAATATCTATCTATCCTCGTATCTATCTGTCCATTATCTATCTATTTATTTATTTATCTGTCTATCTATCCCTCTATCTATGCATTATCTATCTCTCTATCTATCTATCTATCTATATCAGAAGGAAATGACCTTTTTTTTCTTTTTTTTTCTTCAATGTGCTTTATTGCATAGAATGCATTAAAACACATGTACCAACCTGCGGAAAATCCGCACCAAAACGCATGCGGATTTCGGTGCGTTTTTTTTCCGCGGGTGCGGAAATCTTTCAGAGCCTGCGGACTTTTCTTAAGAAAATTCCATTTTCTAGTGCGCACAGGGCCTTAGGTAAACTCTATAATATCTGGCAGCCATGGATGGACACACCAGTTCTCCTTCCAATGTTTTGATTCAGGACAGTATGATGCACTGTCTCCTATTGTGTTTGCAGTGATTGGAGTTACTATAGAATTAAGGATGCAACTACTGCTACTGTATCAATAGTTCTTGTTGAGCACTAATGGGAGTTATTAGATGGTGCTGAAAGGTGCTACTGATGGAGGTGGAGAGGAGTTAGGGGGTAGGGAAATATGGCAAAATGATACAGCTGGGAGACTATATATATTTTGGATATGGTTGTTCTGGCAATGTCTTTTTTCCTTTCTTATTTCATTAAAGTTAAGATGTTCTGTTTCTTTCTTAAAAAATATATGAAGTTGTAAGAATGAATCTAAAGAGGTTAACTGTACCGTTCTGGATAGTATTACGCTGTCATGCATAACATGGCTTAACTGTACATATGTAACAAAATGTTTGCTTTCTTAATATGTAACCTCTGTTTTATTTGTTAATAAAAAATGATCTGATTTAAAAAGTTGTTCCAGCTGTGCAACCATTAAAGGTTTATTATGTGTTAAAAAAAAAATCTTTCTGCTCATTTGCTGTTTATTTTTTTTCTTCTATTATTGTAGCCAATACTTCCGAGAAGCCATCCTCAATGACATTAGACACGCGCGCAACAAATACACTGGAAAGGAGCTAGCGGCTGAGCTGACAAGGATACGACATCGTGTAGATAACATTGAAGTCTTGTCTCCTGATATCATTATAAATTTGCTCTTGTCATATAGGGACATTCAGGTAATGACCGCTTATTGTTAAATGTGGCTTTATGCTTTATTCATATTTCTAACTAGCTTGTACTGACACTAGCACAGGTATGTTAAGGCTGGGTTCATATTGTGTTTAGGCTCATCACTCTTTTGGGGGGTGACTACTGAATTCCCTTCAAAAAGGGATTCAGAAAGAACGCTCGACAGAGCCATTGAGCACAATGAGGCAAGTGGATTCCCTCGTCTGCAACTTAGTAGACTCCGCTACTGTATCTGGCTAAAAAGACAAACACCGCCAGCAAGAAGGCCAAATAGTCAGTTTCATTTACCTCTTTGTACTCAATTACTTCCTGACAGGTTCCTAAAATAGTGATCATGAAGAAACCCCTGATAGTGCTGTGAAATGTGAACCCTAAACACAATGTTTAAATGGCTTAGGGCAGAATAGAATTCTATTCTCCAAGTCCTGTTACTTTAGGACCATTTAGACTACTCCAAAGAAATGATCAACTTAAAATATTAGTTGTGTTTGTCCAGTCATGTATTATTTGTGCTTCATATATCTACACAAATACACACTGTGATCGCAGGACTGCAGAAATATATACTAGCCTATCACCATTATGTAATTGCATTTATTTTTCCTCTCTCTTTTGAATGATTCACCTGGAAAGGATTATGATTCTATTGTAAAGCTAGTGGAGACACTAGAAAGATTGCCAACCTTTGATTTGTCCTCACATCTCCATGTGAAGTTTCATTACGCATTTGCCCTAAACAGGTGAGAATACATTTCTGGTGACTTTTGCATAGTTAGAAGCAATCAGTGTTAATTTTGATCCCCTTTTTAGTTTATCCCAACTCTACATTGATTAAGTCTGAAATGATGATCTTCTTCACGACTGTAAGAAGGAGAATTAACCGTAACAGCATGATGCTTCACTAATTGCACTAGTGCTGGATTTATGGAGGCCATATGGATTTTTATGTACATGTGATTTAATTTTAATATGTAAATTTGACTTTATATTTGTAAACTGTAAGTTATGCCTCATATATCAGGTTTTAGCTATATGTGCTATCGTTTTTTTTTAAAACATAAAAACTGAAGTACGAAACCAGCCTTAGAGCACATTGGGAATTAGATTTTCATGATATAAATATTTCTGTTTTGGGGTGGATATTGTTTGATTATGTAAAAGCAGCAAGTACAGCCAAATTGATTAAAAACGTTTGTGGAGGGGGTAGGCGGGTGGGAGCGAGCGCGGTGTACTCACCGAGGCGCTGTCATGGCGGCACACTCATTCCAGGTCACACTTTTACCTTCCGGAGCCAACAATTCAATATTCATTGTTTTGCCTGCCCACCGGCGCATATAATTGGTTGCAGTTAGTCGCGCCGCCACCCTGAATGGCAGCTGACTGCAACCAATCACAGGCGCTAGGATGGCTGGTGGGCGGGGAAAGCAGTGCAAGTGTCTGCAGGTCAGCATGGTAGTAAAAAATAAACAATCGGTAGCACAGATATAGCTCGCGGCTGCAGCCCCAGCCGTCGGGCTGTATCTGTGCTGTGTATCCAGTCACACGTGCGAGGCTTTGCCAGGTGATTCCATGGCACACTCGCGCGAGTCCCTCGCTTGTGTGACTCTGGTTAAAAAAAAAAAACAACTTTCCCCCTAATTTTCATTCCCAGCCAAGATAACGCCGGCTGGGGGCTGGTATTCCAGCCCGCAGCCGCCCAGTATTGCCGCATCTATTAGATGTGACAATCCCGGTGCGATACCGGCTCTTCCTGGTGGCGTGGTGCGGTGGCAATCAGGGTAATGAGAGATTAAAAGCAGCGCTCAGCTAGGTTTGTGATGGCATAGGCGTCTATCAGATGCCTGCATCACAAACCTGTAAATAAACACAGACATAGAGAAAAATCCTTTATTATTTTGGAGTAAAATACAAACACACCCTCCTTCACCACTTTATTAACCCCCAACACAACCCTCCAGGTCCGACGTAATCCACAGGAGGTCCCACGCCGCTTCAGCTCTGCTACATCTGAATATCACAGAGAGAGGGCATAGAGCACGACTGCTCTCTGTGAGCTCCAGAGAATGAATGAGCTGCGCAATGAGCGGTGACGTCTGTCAGGTAGTTTGTGGTCACAGCTGGAGGTTCCCACGGTCTTTCACCTGTGATTGCAGGTAACCGAGTCATGCCATCACACTGAGTCTCGGTAAGTATGAAACTGACGCTTATTTGTTGTTTTGTTTATTTTTAATTTATTTGCCGAATCCGGATCGTACACCCGGAATCCTGCGCCTCGGTCCAACACCTAGATATCATTGAAACCGCTCAGATCTTGACTTTTACAGTCCGGATCCGCTCAACTCTAGTACGGATATCCTGTGCATATGCTCATTACCTTTAACATATTTGGATGTATCAGATATCTGAATGCAGTCCGATGATTTCCGCGCACCCATAGACTCATGTCATCCTTTTTGTGTTTTTCATTTTTTTCTTTAGGAGGAGACTCCCTGGGGATAGGGAGAAAGCTCTGGAGATAATGATGCCCATGGTGCAGAATGAAGACCAAGTTGCCTCTGATGTGTATTGTCTGGTGGGAAGGATCTACAAAGATACATTTCTGGATTCCAATTTCACTGATGAGGAGAGCCGAGACAAAGGCACATACTGGTCAGTATGCAATGAAGTCTATATAGTCTGCCTACTTGGGTTTAAAGAAATATTTCATCTTGGTGTCTCATAAGCAATGCTTCCAGCTGAGGAAGGGGATCTTGTATATTGTGCTTATCTTCAAAACAATTGTTCCTGGCATTTGACAAATGTTCTAGAAATGCGGCTTTCATGGCAGATAATGTATTACACTATTTGGATACCACATTGCAATGTAAACACGACCTGGCCATATCACTGCATCAATTATGTTTTTTGTATGTAATATTTGTATGGCAGACTACAACCAATTCATACCAAACTGGATTTTCAGCTTAAAATAATGGTATTATTCAACCGAGAGACAATATGTGACATATGCAGTAGTGGATTTAGCAGTGCAATAGTGCATTAATATTCTAAGCTGTATTAATCACAGTCTTGAAAATCCTGTGGTTTATACATATTTAATTGCTTTGAATAATCATATTTTATTAATGTCTTGCCGTTCATTTTCCAATGTAGGGCTGTGGCAGCATAAACTTAAGAGAAGAACACAGTTTATTGCTTAAGAACATCAATGTATGCTGAAATAATACAATATGAACACTTAGCGAATTGGATAGGGTGAAATCTCGAAAAGTAATAATGAGTTACTTTCCAATTTATTAAATTTTAAAAGTAGCAACCATGGCCCAGTGAAACATTTGAAATTCAGTATATTTTCCGTTATCGTCACATTGTTCTACATGCGTTTTGTTTTTTCTGTTGGTTATAAACTGTAAAGAATCCAATCCTGCAAATAAACTGGGTACGATCCAACTTTGAATATCTGCATAACCACGTCAACTAAAATTACTATTGATGCCTGACTTTTCTCCTCTTTTCTACTCATCTCTCTGTTTGATGTTTTCTTTCATTGACATATGTAGGAGACAACAAAGGTGGAAATGTGAATATGTAGTGGCCAATTGATTAAAGTTTCTACACCACAAAAGTGTTGTAAAAATTTTGAAATGGCACATTTTTTGCGCAATTTAATGTTTTTTGGCATCTTCATGCCAATTTGAATCAGCTCTGCCAACATATGTGGAGCTGGGGAGGGGTTTGGATGCTACACCCACCTGTCCAATGAATCAAAATTTCTGGCATTTTGCATAGCAGAAATCCTACTCCAGTCGCTGGTGTGGTGTGCAACTTGCGTAGCGCAAGCATGCAATTAGCCAGTCTTTATTAATCTGCCCTGTAACATCTGCTATATTTGTCACAAGTGTGTCACGGCCTGATGTGACCTCGGGGGGGATCTGGGATCAGAAGGTCACAGTGTTTAGTTGATCACAGATCCTCTTTAGTGCCCGTTTGTCGTTTACCCTGAATTGAAGCTTATTTAATTTTATCCAGTGCTGTAGTGTTAAGGTTCCTTTCTATCCTGCTGTTTAAGCAGGTAGTTGTAATCTCAGCTGCAGCCACTCCCTTGGGCTATAAATATCCTCTCCTCACTCCTGCCAATGCCAGCTATAGTTCATTTTAAGCTGACTGACTGAAGGAGCTGTTTTTGGAGAAAGCAGTGGTGATCTTTCCAGCATATGCTGGAGTCTCTCTCTGGAGAAGAGTTGGAGTTAAAAGTTGTTTGTATCCCTTGTGTGTTCCCCTTCCTCGTGTTTTTTTATACTAATAGTAAGACTAGTGTCTTGCTGGCCTGCACACTAGACAGGACTAGTCCAGGGTCAGCCATTGCCTAAGTACATCGCCGCGCATGTTGAGAAGAACCCGTCTAGGGACGCTAGTTAGCTCAGGGACCAGCCACAGGTGAGTTCAGGTGGTGACCCCTCTCCTTATCGTCAGGGCTTTCCTTTACATTTTCCCTTTACATCTTCCCTAGTTTACCCCTCCTCTTCTGCCACACACCGAGCTATCCTTGCTCCTGCGTGACAATATTACTAGGATGTTACTCCACTCAGTTTTAGGCTGGAATCACACTAGCATATGGCATCCGATGTGAGTGCATCGGAAGCGATATGCTAATGACCCTCTGCTCAGGCTCTGCTGCGAGCGTGAGTTGAGTGTCATGCGACTGTGAAGCTGAGGGCGGGTGCTGCGGAGGAGAGGGAGGGGTTAATTCTGCAATCTCCCCCATTGTCAGCCTGTGCGTATATCGCACTGCACTGGGATAACATGCGAGTGCAGTCCGATGTTTCTCTCGCACCCATTCACTTAAAGGGTGGTTCACCCATATTTTTTATTGTCTAGATCGATATTATATTGAGAAACAATGTTTCTCTCAAATACCTTGTGTTGTCAATAGTGCCTGTGAGAGGCGCTATTGCAGACCGCTGTTCCCCGTCCAGTGACGTACCCGTCCAATGCTGCCACGTCACATCCGTGCAGCCGGCTACAGTCTTCCAGACTCTGAGCTGTGAGCGGTGTTTCCCTGCTGTCACAGCCCATCTGCTCCCCCCTCCTCCTCCCTCCTAGCACGGCGCGTCTCCTGCTCCCCCTCCCTCCTCCCTCCTAGCACGGCGCATCTCCTGCTCCCCCCCTCCATCCTCCCTCCTAGCACAGCACGGCGCGTCTCTTGCTCCCCCCTCCCTCCTCCCTCCTAGCACAGCACGGCGCGTCTCCTGCTCCCCCCTCCCTCCTCCCTCCTCCCTCCTAGCACGGCGCGTCTCTTGCTCCCCCCTCCCTCCTCCCTCCTCGCAGAACGCTACAAGCAAGAGACGTGCTGTGAGGGAGGAGAGAGGAGGAGTAGGGAGCAGATGGGCTCAGAATATAGCCGGCTGCACGGATGTGACGAGGCAGCATTGGACGGGTACGTCACTGGACGGGGAGCAGCGGTCTGCAATAGCGCCTCTCACAGGCACTATTGACAACACAAGGTATTTGAGAGAAACATTGTTTCTCAATATAATATCGAACTAGACAATAAAAAATATGGGTGAACCACCCCTTTAAATGGGTGCGAGTGATATGGCTCTAGCAGAAAATCACAGCATGTTGTGACTTTTCTCGCATCCACATTCTGGATGAAAAGCTGACCAACTGCTCTCCCCCATTGACTAACATTGGTCAGAATGCAATGCGAGATTTTCTCGCATTGCACTCGTCCGTTTTTCACGCTTGTGTGAGCGTGCCCTAAGGAGCAGATTTTGTGTAAAAATGTATTTGAGCATTCATTTTTTAAGAGTTTTCTACCTCTCCACAAGATATATGATAAATGTCTAATCGCTCAGGACCCCACTATTGATATTGTGTCCTCAATGCACAACTTCCATGATGAGTTCTTGGTGAAGTTTTGATGTTGCAGATTTTCTACCATGATTCTGCATCTATTAACTGAATTTAATTGCTTGTATTATTTTTCAGTGCCTTTTTGAGTGTTTTTTGACACTGCAGATTTTCTTATTTTGTTGTGTCATGTTGTTAATAAAGCTGCTTTATTTTCATGATTTTTGGCTGTAAATAAATTTTATTGATAAAGTCATGTGCAATAAATGCACTGCTTCAAAATCTCATTTGGAAACTTAAGGCTATGTGCGCACTTACCGGATTTTGCCGCGGATTTTTCGCGGATTTGCTGCATGTTTCGCTGCAGAAAATGTTCATAACATCTCTGCAGTGAATCACCAGCAAATCCTATGGAGAAAAAAAATCCTGTGCGCACTGGCGGAATTTGACAACTGCATGTTTTGCTGCGGGAATCCCGCAGCAAAAACAAGCGCATGTCACTTCTTTTCCGCACATCGCTGCGGGATTTCACTCCATTGACTCCAATGTAATCGTTAAATCCCGCAGGGAATAACGCAGGCAGCAAATTCTGTGCGGTTCACTGCGTTTTCCTGCGTTATTCCCTGCGGTATTTCGCGGTTTACCTCCGGTAATGTACATCGCCTGTCTGCGGTTTTGCAGGGAAGTGATGTCATTACAGGAAGAGGAAGCAGAGCAGAGAGTAAACACACACAGACACAGACATAGAACACACACACAGACACATAGAACACACATAGAAAGAAAACGGAAATATAGAAAACAAAGAACGTGGGCTCCGCTGCATATTTACCGTCCAGCCGAGGTAAGCACACAGCGGCGGCCCGGTATTCTCAGGCTGGGGAGGGAGAGGGGCAGGGTTAATGTCCCCCGCCTCACTCCCCCTCCGGCAGCCGAGAATATCAGCCGCAGCTGCCCCGGCACTGTCGCATGCATTATGCGGCAGCACCGGGAGTGTCCTCGGCTCTTCCTGCCGCCGTGTAGCAGTGGCGGTCAGGGTAATATAACAAGGGGTTAATGGTGGTGGATCACCGCCATTAACTCCAGGCTTGATCATGGCAGCGTCTATGTGACAGCTGACATGATCAACCCGTAAGTAAAGTGAATAAAACACAGACACCGAAAAATCCTTTATTTTAAGTAAAACCAACAAGCCTCGTTCACCCTCTTATTAACCCCACCCACAACAAAACTCCGGCGTAATCCACAGCTCCGACATAATCCACAGCTCCGGCTCCGGCGTCCTGCACTGCTGACATCCAGCCGCGACTGTCACAGACACAGGCTGAATGCAGCAGACAGCAGAGGTAATTACCGGTCATTTCCCACGGCCGGTAATGTGAACTCACTGCCGACCGTGGGAAATGCAGCGATCTGTCCTCTATCTATCTATCTATCATCTATCTATCCCTCTATCTATTCTTCTGTCTCTTTATCTATCTATCTATCTATCTATCTATCTACTATCTCAGAATTAAATGACTTTTTTTTTTCTTTTTTTTTTTCAATGTGCTTTATTGCATTGAATGCAATAAAGCACATCCCAACCCGCACGCGGCAAAACCGCGGCAATACCGCGAATAATACCGCGGTAAAACCGCACCAAACCGCATGCGGTTTTCGGGTGCGGTTTCCCGCGGTTTTTTACCGCGGGTGCGGTAATCTTTGAGAGCATGCGGAATTTTCTCAAGAAAATTCCATTTCCCAGTGCGCACATAGCCTAAAGGTGTTTTCCCACAAAGTTAATTTTAAGCAATAGATTTTGAAATAATAATAATTTCCAAAATTGGATGTCTTTTTTAAAAAAAAAAAAAAAAAATATTCCTGTGCCGAGATGATCTTAAATATGTGCCCCTGCTAGATATTGCGTAATGGCATGTTCTGATCATACCGGAGCACCGGGGCCGAGGAGCAAGTAAAAAAATATACAACAGGCATTACAGCACAGGATCACTTATTTCTTTGAAGTAAAACATTTTTTTTAAAAACAGGCAGGGAAATGTTTGCCTCACAAAAAGAATCCACTATGATCCTTTGCTCTAATATCTGTAGGCTTTTTTTTTACTTCCTCCCCTGCCCAGGAGCTGTCGTATGATGAAAGCTTCTCCACAAAAATCCCCACAATGAGGCAGTATACCGAGATCCAGGGGTTCCTACATCCATTCAGATCTGCTCTTCTGTGTGGGGCTACTCACACATATCACCATCTGGAGACCTGCGCTTCATAGCTGTTTGCAAGACCTGGTGCAAATGCACTTACAGTGCTGGCCAAAAGTATTGGCACCCCTGCAATTCTGTCAATACTCAGTTTCTTCTTGAAAATGATTGAAATCACAAATTCTTTGGTATTATTATCTTCATTTAATTTGTCTTCAATGAAAGAAAAAAACCAAAAAACATTGTCATAAAGCCAAATTGGATATACTTCCACACCAAACATAAAAAAGGGGGTGGACAAAAGTATTGGCACTGTTTGAAAAATCATGTGATGCTTCTCTAATTTGTGTAATTAACAGCACCTGTAACTTACCTGTGGCACCTAACAGGTGTTGGCAATAACTAAATCACACTTGCAGCCAGTTGACATGGATTAAAGTTGACTCGACCTCTGTCCTTTGTCCTTGTGTGTACCACATTGAGCATGGAGAAAAGAAAGAAGACCAAAGAACTGTCTGAGGACTTGAGAATCCAAATTGTGAGGAAGCATGAGCAATCTCAAGGCTACAAGTCCATCTCCAAAGACCTGAAAGTTCCTGTGTCTATGGTGCACAGTGTCATCAAGAAGTTTAAAGCCCGTGGCACTGTGGCTAACCTCCCTTGATGTGGAAGGAAAAGAAAAATTGACGAGAGATTTCAACGCAAGATTGTGCAGATGGTGGATAAAGACCCTCGACTAACATCCAAACAAGTTCAAGCTGCCCTGCAGTCCGAGGGTACATCAGTGTCAACCCGTACTATCCGTCGGCGTCTGAATGAAAAGGGTCTGTATGGTAGGATACCCAGGCAGGAAGACCCCACTTCTAACCCCGAGACATGAAAAAGCCAGGATGGAGTTTGCCAAAACTTACCTGAGAAAGCCTAAAACGTTTTGGAAGAATGTTCTCTGGTCAGATGAGACAAAAGTAGAGCTTTTTGGAAAAAGCCGTCAACATAGAGTTTACAGGGAAAAAAAGAGAGACATTCAAAGAAAAGAATACGGTCCCTACAGTCAAACATGGCGGAGGTTTCCTGATGTTTTGGGGTTGCTTTGCTGCCTCTGGCACTGGACTGCTTGACCATGTGCATGGCATTATGAAGTCTGAAGACTACCAACAAATTTTGCAGCATAATGTAGGGCCCAGTGTGAGAAAGCTGCGTCTGCCTCAGAGGTCATGGGTATTCCAGCAGGACAATGACCCAAAACACACTTCAAAAAGCACTAGAAAATGGTTTGAGAGAAAGCACTGGAGACTACTAAAGTGGCCAGCAATGAGTCCAGACCTGAATCCCATAGAACACCTGTGGAGTGATCTCAAAATGGCAGTTTGGAGAAGGCACCCTTCAAATCTCAGGGACCTGGAGCAGTTTGCCAAAGAAGAATGGTCTAAAATTCCAGGAGAGCATTGTAAGAAACTCATTGATGGTTACCAGAAGCGGTTGTTCGCAGTTATTTTAGCTAAAGGTTGTGCAACCAAGTATTAGGCTAAGGGTGCCAATACTTTTGTCTGGCCCATTTTTGGAGTTTTGTGTGATATGATCAATGATTTGATTTTTGTTTTATTCTCTCTTGTGTTTTTTTCATTATAAGCAAATTAAATGAAGATAATAATACCAAAGAATTTGTGATTGCAATCATTTTCAGGAAGAAACTGAGTATTCTCTAACAGAAGTGCAGGGGTGCCAATACTTTTGGCCAGCACTGTAGCTGGCAGACAACCATGAGCCACATGTCATGGTCCCGTGAGACACATGTGGTTCCCAAACCACAGGTTGGAGACCCTGCTGAACGGTCAGACACGACCATTAGTGCCATTAGCACGTGGTTACAGGTTGTTTGACTGCACAGGTTTCCATGCTGGTTCTGGGAGGTGCTTACTCAGGTGTTCGACATTCCTGGTAATTGCTGTTTCATTACTGGGCATGCTCTCCCAGAACTTCGCCAGTCATACTCTCTGGTTCTGCAGTTGTGCTCTTGGCTCCTGTTTGTGCTTGTGTTCTGATCTAGGCTTTTTGACCCTTGACTGTTTATTGACCCCTCTCTGCCCGCCCCCTGTTCTTGTCTTTACCTTTTTGGCTTCTGACCTCTGACCATTACCTGACCACGTCTGTCTGTTCCCTGAACCTAATACATACTCTCCTGGAATTCTGACCTTTTGGCCTTTGACTTGACTGCGTTTCTGCTTACTACTTGAGTCCTGTTTTCTGATCCCGGCTTGTCTGACTACCCTTCCGTCCATACTGTCCATGAGTAGTGACTAGCATTACATTAGGCTTACAGAAACAGCAGTTATGCTATATTCAATTGACACCTTTAATCCCATAGACCTTAAATGGAGGGCACCACTTTTACTCAACTGCACTAATGATGTGCAATAAGAAAGAAAGGGGGAGTTCGGTAGCGCCATCCTAAGGATAATGGGGGTCCCAGTAGTGAGCCACCCAGCGATCAGACATGTATCACTTATTCTTTGGATTTTCCTTTGACACAAAACACATCTGCAGTACGCAACTCTTTAGGGTATACTCACACTAGCATATAATCTAGCATATAACTCGGACGAGTGTTATTCAATATTTGAGCCGAGTGTCATCTGCAAAATCCATCCAATTCTCTCGCATGAGACGAATACTCTAGTGTCAGCGTATCCTTAAAGTGAACTTTATACTTTTGTACAATTAAACATTTGTCAAATTAAAGGAATTTTTCTGTACTAGCAAAAGCAATTGCCTATACAGATAATTTCTGGGGTTCTTGGCTTCATTGTATTACTATTATGATTGGAAAACATAGCAGTTAAAACAAATTGCTTTCTTTCCCACATTTTCAGTTCATTGTGTATTCTTTTTATTCTTATGCTTCTATCGTCTACAGGGCACAGCTGTCATGTTAACCACTTCCTTTTTTCATTCTCATATTTACTTTGGCAAACTGAGATCTATTGGTTTCACATCTCTTGTCAGTGAAGAACATTATCTGTCCAGAGGCAGGAGCTAGTTTTAATGGCTATTCTTATCTCCAAGCTTCTTCTGTAAAGATACAGTCCAATATACAGAGAAATTAACCTGGAAAATGTACTCCACTTGTGTCTATCTACAGTTATTTTGTATGTCCTATAAACCTTACGTATGGACTATTAAGAATGTGGGTGGTTAGTCACTGATGAAATATAAAGTAGAGGAAATGACTGATCATGAAACATGGCTTGAAATAAAATATGAAACTTAATTTCACTATTAAAACTCGCTAAACACCAAGCTTTAAATGTATTCTTTTTTTAATTGGGTTTAGGTGGAGTAAGAGTAGTGGTCAGTTATCTGATGAAGCATCTTGTTAATCTTGCTATTTCTATGGCTACGTGCCCACGATCGGGACATGCTGCTTCATCTCCTGGGGGCAGTGGCTGTTGTTCTCAGGAAACTGTAGCTGCCCGTGCCCACGATCAGAGTTCGGGCCGCTGCGGTCTTTCTCTCTGTTCTCCTGAGCCACAGCAATAAATTGACATGCTGTGGCTCAGGAAGCCGTGCTGCAGGTCCGTTTACACTGAGGGGAAAAACAAGCACCATTGGCATGGGATTTCTACAAATCCCATCCACTCTACTTGTACTGTACAGTGCAGCGTTTTTTTACGCAGTGAAAACATGCTGCGTCCAAAACACTGTGAACCCTGATCGTGGGCACACAATCTTAGGCTCAATTCATCACTTTTCATTCAATTGTATTTTTAAAAAAACTGGGTCTGTCATAAATGGATGCAAACTCTGGTTTACATTTTGCACCTTATTTGTTCCATTTCTAACTGATCCGTTTTTACTAGAGGTGCCTCTGAACACTGCTAGTCTTTTGGCATATGCAGTATTTAAAAAACTAATTCATCAGTGGATGACCTAAAAATGACCATCCATTATGCTCCATTTTCCAGTGTCATTAATGTAAACAAATCACATCTACTGTAATAGTTTTTCTGGCTGGACAAAAAATGCTGTGCAGACTACGTTTTTTAATCCAGCTAACAAACGGATTTTAGTGGATTGCAGTCAAAGTATAGACCTTTTAGGACAATTCTGTTCCCATTCAAATGACTGGATCTAGTACAAGATAATATTATTTCCGTTCGTTATAAAAAAAAACCCTCTAACTACTGGAAATGTAAACCTAGCGTTAAATAACTCTTACAAAGCCTTGAGGTATGTCTTGGCCCATTCTCCTCTTGAAAACAAATTTGAAGACCAAACAAAAATTAAAGGAGATGCTGTAACACTAAAGAATAAAGTAATGGTCATGTTAGTTAAAGGGGTTGTCCACTACCAGGACAACCCCTTCTGATTCCACATTTCCTCCAAGTAAAATAAAAAAGCCTATACTGACCATTGTGATTCCAGCATGCTGGGGATCGCGGTGCCAGGTCTCACATGACATTGTGACTTCACGTGAGCGCTGCATCCAATCAGCACCGGCTTCTCTTGTCCGAAGGTGGCAAGACAAAAGTTGGCACTGATTGGATGTCTCAATGTCATGTGAACCTCAGCACTACTGAAACTGCATCGGATGCGGCTTTTTTATCTTGGAGAAACATGTGGAATCAGAAGGTGTTGTACTATTAGTGGACAACCCTTTAAAGGTATTGTGCATTCATGGGTATAAATGCCCATAGAAGATTCACAACAAAGAGAAATATCCACAAACAAGTACACTACTTGTATGGTAGTTAACACTTAAAACGCATTTACCCTTGCCTATATTTTGCCAGATTCTAATATTTAAAAACACTTCGTTCATGATAATTGTGCAAAATGAATGAGTTGAGCCACCATGTCCAAAAAAATTCTCATTGTTTATGCTGTCCAAAAACTGCTCATTCTTTGTGCTGTCCAAAAAATGTTCATTTATTGTGCATGAAATTGTTTGGTAGGAAAAAAATTCTTGTTCCATTTTTCTAGAATTGTGTAATACATTGTTCATTTGTTCAATTATTACACTAGCAAAAAGGAGGAATAGAAATTCAGAAAAATAGGCATGGCTTTCAGTGATTGGTTGATCGTGTCCCAAGCCAATTACCCATCATATTGTTGTTCATTATTATTGCAAATTTAAATGTTCATATTATTTTATTACACTGTGTGCAGAATTATTAGGCAAATGAGTATTTTGATCACATGATAATCTTTAGACATGTTGTCCTACTCCAAGGTGTATAGGCTTGAGAGCCAACTATCAATTAAGTAAATCAGGTGATGTGCATCTCTGTAATGAGGAGGGGTGTGGTGTAATGACATCAACACCCTATATAAGGGGTGCATACTTATTAGGCAACTTCCTTCCCTTTGGCAAAATGGGTCAGAAGAGAGATTTGACAGGCTCTAAAAAGTCCAAAATTGTGAGATGTCTTGCAGAGGGATGCAGCAGTCTTGAAATTGACAAACTTTTGAAGCGTGATCACCGAACAATCAAGCGTTTCATGGCAAATAGCCAACAGGGTTGCAAGAGGCATGTTGGGCAAAAAAGGCGCAAAATAACTGCCCATGAATTGAGGAAAATCAAGCGTGAAGCTGCCAAGATGCCATTTGCCACCAGTTTGGCCATATTTCAGAGCTGTAACGTTACTGGAGTATCAAAAAGCACAAAGTGTGCCATACTCAGGGACATTGCCAAGGTAAGGAAGGCTGAAAAACGACCATCTTTGAACAAGAAACCTAAGATAAAACCTCAAGACTGGGCCAAGAAATATCTTAAGAATGATTTTTCAAAGGTTTTATAGACTGATGAAATGAGAGTGACTCTTGATGGGCCAGATGGATGGGCCAGAGGCTGATCAGTAAAGAGTAGAGAGCTCCACTCCAACTCAGTCGCAAGCAAGGTGGAGGTGGGGTAGTGGTATGGGCTGGTATCATCAAAGATGAACTTTTTAGGTTGAAGTTGGAGTGAAGCTCAACTCCCAGAGCCACTGCCAGTTTCAAGAAGACAACTTCTTCAAGCAGTGGTACAGGAAGAAGTCGGTATCGTTTAAGAAAAACATGATTTTCCTGCAGGACAATGCTCCATCACATGCATCCAACTACTCCACAGCATGGCTGGCCAGTAAAGGTCTAAAAGATGAAAAAATGATGACATGGTCCCCTTGTTCACCTGATCTGAACCCCATAGAGAACCTGTGGTCCCTCATAAAATGTAAGATCTACAGAGAGGGAAAACAGTACACACCTCAGAACAGTGTCTGGGAGTCTGTGGTGGCTGCTGCATGCAATGTTGATCATAAACCGTTCAAGCAACTGACAGAATCTATGGATGGTAGGCTGCTGAGTGTCATCATAAAGAAAGGTGGCTATATTTGTCACTAATTATTTGGGTTTTGTTTTTGCATGTCAGAAATGTTTATATCTAAATTATGTGAAGTTATATTGGTTTACCTTGTGAAAATAAACAAGTGAGATGGGAATATATTTGTTTTTTATTAAGTTGCCTAATAATTCTGCACTGTAATACTTACCTGCACAAACAGATATCCTCCTAAGATAGCCAAACCTAAAAAACCACACTCCAACTTCCACAAATATTAAGCTTTGATATTTATGAGTCTCTTAGGTTGATTGAGAACATTGTTGTTGATCAATAATAAAAAAATCCGCTAAAATAGAACTTGCCTAATAAGTCTGCACTCAGTGTATAATTTAATGACTTTCAGCTCGATCTCGAGCCATGGCCACTTGATGGATGAACTCTCTATAGGAAGATCAATCATGCATAGGTCTAGCTAGGTCCACTATGGTCTTCTCCACCCTTTTCTTGATAGTATAAAGTAATCAGGTTACTTCTCTTCCTCTTCTTCGACTTGTTCATTCTTTTCTTCGTAACATGATGTCCCTCTCCGGTGTCACTCTTTTCGTATGATGTGTAAAAAGTAGCTTGGTGATTCTTGCTTACAAGTCACACATCTGGCTTGATTTGTTCCAAAAATTAATTTTTGTTCTTCTTGCCATCTATGGTATTGATAACATCCTTCTCCATAACCACATTTCGAAAATGTTGATTCTCCAAAAACATACTGATAGGGACCTTAGATTGTGAGCCCCAATGGGGACAGTGTTGCTATTGTATGTAAAGCGCTGTGGAATGAACAGTGCTATATAAATAAATATTATTATAAAAAAAATAATATTATATCTTCATCCATCTTGTTCCTTTATCGTCCAGGTTTCATATCCATATGTTGCCACAGAAAAGACCAGACTATATACCAACAGTGTCTTTGTCACCAGTGAAATATTCTTTGATTTGAAGACCTTGTTCAGTGACTTCATTGTTGATTTGCCCTTCGCTTTTTTCCTATTGACTTCTGGTCTCATCACTACATCTTGAGTGATTATTGATCCGAGTAGGTTGAAGTTCTTTAAAACGTCCAGTTTGTTGACATCCATCTCAAATGTGTCCCGGTTGTACATAACAGTAGTCAATATCTTTGTTTTCTTTGTATTGATTAGGAGTCCCATGTTGAAGTTTTTCCTCTTAACACTGCATAATAAGTCCTTCATTCTATTCACGCTTGTTGCTATAAATGTTGCTTCATCATATTTAAGATTGTTGATGATTTGTCCAGCAATCTTGATTCTTCATCTTTTTCTGCAAGTCCAGCCTTACTGCCAATAGCTTCTGCATATAAATTTTAAAGAAATGGTGACAGGATGCAGCCTTGTCTGACACCTTGCTCTACTTTGAACCATGCCGTGTCAACATGTTCCATTCAAACTTGTTGCTTCTTGGTCGATGTAAAGATTCCTAATGAGGGTGATCAGATAGTTTGGTACATCTATATCCTTTATGGTATTCCTAAATTTCTAGTGATCAACACAGTCAAAGGCTTTGCTGTAATCGTTTAAGCAAATATAGAGCTCCTTGTTATATTCTTTGGTCTTTTCCATCATCCATGTTAGTAATTACATCTCTTGTTTCTCTACCTTTTCTGAATCCTGCTTGTTCCTCTGGCACCTCCTTGTCAAAATAAGGCCGTAACAGTCTTTGTAGGATTTTCAGTACTATTTTGCTGACATGAGGTATGAGTGCAATAATCCCATAGTTTCCACAGTTGCTAGCATCTCCCTTCTTTGGAATAGAAATAAACACTGATCTTGTACAGTCCTTGGGCCATTTACCAGTAGTCCATATCTGTTGACACAGGCATGTGTTGACATCAACTGCTGTTTCAGAAGACTTTGTTAGCTCTATTGTAATATTGTCACATCCAAACGCTTTATCGCAACAACGACTTTGTCTTTCAAAATGCTCGGTTCACTATCATTTTCAGTCTTAGTTTCTTCCTGTCACACTGAGTGATTCTTGTAAAGGTGCTTTGTGTATTGTTTCCATCTTTACTTGATCTGTTCTTGCTCAGTTAGTTTGTTTCCATTTTCATCTTTCAATATACCCACTCTCTGTTGAAACTTTCAACGTATTGCTTTGATCTTTTGGTATGGTCTTGCCTTTCAGATGCTCATTTTCTATCTCTGTGTATATCTGGTAAAAAAGTTCTTTGTCTGTTCAAATGGCTTTCTTTAGTCTTTTACTGATGATGTCTGCGTCCTGTGTCTTACCTTTTGCTTTTGCCATTCGTCATTCTTTGATGTCCTTTAGGGTCTCTTCTATTAACCATGGCTGTGGGGGCTTTTCTGCCTCTTCTTTATTGTTTTTTTGGCTTCTTAAGTAATAATAATCTTTGTGTCCATAATTCCTCAGGTTTTCTTTTAATCCTTGTTCAGTGATATAAATCGGTTGTGCAGAACATGACCTGTTATCTAGTCAGTTTGTACAACTTGACTCTAATTTTGCTGTGAAAAGTTGATGATCAGTCCCACAATCAGCTCCTGGCTTTGTTTTCGCGGTAATGATCGACCTCCATGCAGGCACGTGTTGTCAATCTGATTTCATATAGGCCCCATTCGGCAATGTCCATTTGTAAAGTTTTCATTTGTGAATTTGGAGGAAGGTATTAATGTTGGATAGTTGATTTGTTATGCAGAAGTGTTTACATTTTCCTCCAGCCACATTTCGTTCACAAAGTCCAAAGTTTCCAACAACGGTTCCATGTTTGCCATGGCCCACTTTGGCATTCAAGTCTCCCATGATAATGAGTAAAGGCCGCTTTACATGCTGCGATATCGGTACCGATATCGCTAGCGTGGGTACCCGCCCCCATCTGTTGTGCGACACGGGCAAATCGCTGACCGTGCTGCACAACATCACCCAGACCTGTCACACATACTTACCTGCCCGGCAACGTCGCTGTGATTGGCGAACCGCCTTCTTTCTAAGGGGGCGGTTCGTTCAGCCTCACAGCTGCGTCACTGAACCGCCGCCCAATAGAAGCAGAGGGGCGGAGATGAGCGGGACATAACATCCCGCCCACCTCCTTCTACATAGCGGCCGGGAGGCAGGTAAGGAGAGGTTCCTCGTTCCTGCGGTGTCACACGGAGCGATGTGTGCTGCCGCAGGAACGAGGAACAACTTTGTTACTGCTGCAGTAACGATATTTGAGAATGGACCCCCATGTCACCGATGAGCGATTTTGCACGTTTTTTGCGACAATGCAAAATCGCTCATAGGTGTCACACGCAACGGCATCGCTAATGAGGCCGGATGTGCGTCACCAATTCCGTGACCCCAACGACTTAGCATTAGTGATGTCGTAGCGTGTAAAGCCCCCTTTAGTCTTGTTTTGGCGTCTTTGCCGATTTTTTTTTCTTGAACATGATCGTAGAATAGTTCAACATCCACCTCCTCAGCATTTGTAATTGGTTAGTAGACTTGTATAACTGTGACATGGATTGGTGCTTCTTGTAGTCATAATGCGATGACTCCATCACTGACTGCATTTTACTTCAACTGTAAATTCAAAACACTGCACTCTCATCAGCATGAGGTAATAGCAAAAGAAAGTCAACAGATTCGTTTTTATCGTGCAAAATAAGTGTCTTTATTTATGAATAAAGTAGGTGGGAGGGACTAAGGGACGTTTCGGCCCAGACTGGGCCTTCTTCATACCAAGTCACACTGGGAAAGGGTAAAGAAAAAGAAATCACTATTTACATATATCACAGAAAACAAACCGAAAAAAACAGATCATATACATATATACATAATTACATGGAAAATCATGTCCTAGTTCTTGTAAACGGCACAGTAATAGCATCTCAGCAGTTAAAGTGACTCTCCAGTCCTCACAGCAAATAATGAAAAATGAAAAAAGGCAAGATCTGACAATGCATGAAAGATTTGCATACCTCCAATCATAGATGAAGTAATATCACAGAGGGAATTTTTTTCTCTCTCTCTCCTTTTTAGGGTTTTTTTTGATATGGAAATGGTGAGGAACTCCACCCAGGATAAACTGAATGTGGTAGTTGCAAAATGCAAGCCCTGCAGATAAAGGCATGATTATGAAAGGGTAGTATTTCTATAAGGGGAGTAACACTATGGGGGAGGGGATAACGGATTACCTTGCTCGTACTAGCAAATGAATAATTATTGGAATTTGTCCTTTTGTATTGGGAGAGTTTAATGACTCGTGGTCCCTAAAGGATGAGAAAGTGTGCAGTCAGCAGGTAACACATGATATGTGACACCCCCACGTAGTGGATCCCCTGCATATCATTACCTTAGGTTTACAATAGGTGGATATGGTCACGTATAATGCACCTATGTCTACAAACATAGGGGGCTTATTTGCATCTGTAATTACGAGGGATAAGTCTTAGTAACGACATTACATGCAAAAGGAGAATACAGCGGTGCATAGAAATTCATGAAGTGACACATATTACCTGTAGGCTTTAGGATAAGAATGTAGCAGTGGGTAATGGAGTCCTCTGAAAAGCAGAAGGAGGAGTGAAGCGTTATCAGATTGGAGGTAGAAAGGATTAGGGACAGATAGAATGATCGCATACCTTTGCAGCCGTCTTCCCAGACTGTGGCTTAGAGCAATGAGTTAACAGGTTTGGGAGCTATTTAACTCCCAAACCCGGAAGTGCACGGACACGCCGGCGCCTGCGCAGTGGCGATCTGCGCTGCTATTAGTGTATTGATGGTACCGTTAAGCCTTGAATAGAGGCGCCCGCGCATGCGCGGTAGGATTAAAGGGAACCTGTCAGCAGAAATGTCCCCTAAAACCTAACAGATTCCCCCTCTGCAGCTCCTGGGCTGCATTCTATAAAGGTCCCTGTTATGATTGTGCCCACTTTCTGACCGAAAAAAAGTGTTTATAAAGTTGTACCTTTTTGGCTTCTGATTCTGTAAATCCGTCACGGGGGCGGGCTGCCTGATGGCCGTTATTCTGCCCCCTGGTCCTGTATGCCGCCCCCATCGCTGATTTCAATACTTCTGGATGCCGCCCACTGCTCCAGCCATCCCCGCGCATGCCCAGTGCCCATCTCTCGGGGATGAGCACTGTGCCCAGCGTCACCGCTGGTGACGTGCACGCAGGGTTAAGATTATGGGCGGTGCTGTGATGTTTATTCCTAAGCAACCGCCCATAATCGCGGGACCGCGCTTTCGGTGTAGTCACTGCTCCGCGCTCTTCCCATCTATTTCCTGCCTCGGGGCAAGATGGGAAGGAGGCAAAGTGAGGTCAGCAGCAGCGCGCTTGCGCAGAAAGAAGCAGGCCGAGGGGGAAAGCGCGGTCCCGCGATTATGGGCGGTTGCTTAGGAATAAACATCACAGCACCGCCCATAATCTTAACCCTGCGTGCACGTCACCAGCGGTGACACTGGGCACGGTGCTCATCCCCGAGAGATGGGCACTGGGCATGCGCGGGGATGGCTGGAGCAGTGGGCGGCATCCAGAAGTATTGAAATCAGCGATGGGGGCGGCATACAGAAACAGGGGGCAGAATAACGGCCATCAGGCAGCCCGCCCCCGTGACAGATTTACCGAATCCAAAGCCAAAAAGGTACAACTTTATAAACACTTTTTTTTGGTCAGAAAGTGGGCACAATCATAACAGGGACCTTTATAGAATGCAGCCCAGGAGCTGCAGAGGGGGAATCTGTTAGGTTTTAGGGGACATTTCTGCTGACAGGTTCCCTTTAAACTTGTACATAGACGTGGGAGGATGTTTATCCTCAGCGCGTCGTTAGAGATCAATGTAGGGATAGGAGGCGGACACTAAATATGACAGTCTGTTGGTAGTGAATGACTGTTGGTACCAGAGGGGAATTTATCTATCCAGTCACTGTATAGGGCAGTAATGTATAGAACATTTGGAGGTATAGGGACATAAAGACAACTGCAATGTAATACACAGGCATACATAGAAAATATAATATTGATCTCTAACGACGCGCTGAGGATAAACATCCTCCCACGTCTATGTACAAGTTTAATCCTACCGCGCATGCGCGGGCGCCTCTATTCAAGGCTTAACGGTACCATCAATACACTAATAGCAGCGCAGATCGCCACTGCGCAGGCGCCGGCGTGTCCGTGCACTTCCGGGTTTGGGAGTTAAATAGCTCCCAAACCTGTTAACTCATTGCTCTAAGCCACAGTCTGGGAAGACGGCTGCAAAGGTATGCGATCATTCTATCTGTCCCTAATCCTTTCTACCTCCAATCTGATAACGCTTCACTCCTCCTTCTGCTTTTCAGAGGACTCCATTACCCACTGCTACATTCTTATCCTAAAGCCTACAGGTAATATGTGTCACTTCATGAATTTCTATGCACCGCTGTATTCTCCTTTTGCATGTAATGTCGTTACTAAGACTTATCCCTCGTAATTACAGATGCAAATAAGCCCCCTATGTTTGTAGACATAGGTGCATTATACGTGACCATATCCACCTATTGTAAACCTAAGGTAATGATATGCAGGGGATCCACTACGTGGGGGTGTCACATATCATGTGTTACCTGCTGACTGCACACTTTCTCATCCTTTAGGGACCACGAGTCATTAAACTCTCCCAATATAAAAGGACAAATTCCAATAATTATTCATTTGCTAGTACGAGCAAGGTAATCCGTTATCCCCTCCCCCATAGTGTTACTCCCCTTATAGAAATACTACCCTTTCATAATCATGCCTTTATCTGCAGGGCTTGCATTTTGCAACTACCACATTCAGTTTATCCTGGGTGGAGTTCCTCACCATTTCCATATCAAAAAAAACCCTAAAAAGGAGAGAGAGAGAAAAAAATTCCCTCTGTGATATTACTTCATCTATGATTGGAGGTATGCAAATCTTTCATGCATTGTCAGATCTTGCCTTTTTTCATTTTTCATTTGCTGTGAG
Source organism: Anomaloglossus baeobatrachus (assembly GCF_048569485.1). Lineage (NCBI taxonomy): Eukaryota > Metazoa > Chordata > Amphibia > Anura > Aromobatidae > Anomaloglossus > Anomaloglossus baeobatrachus. Next base: position 272,285,103 of record NC_134355.1, read on the forward strand.
GACTGGAGAGTCACTTTAACTGCTGAGATGCTATTACTGTGCCGTTTACAAGAACTAGGACATGATTTTCCATGTAATTATGTATATATGTATATGATCTGTTTTTTTCGGTTTGTTTTCTGTGATATATGTAAATAGTGATTTCTTTTTCTTTACCCTTTCCCAGTGTGACTTGGTATGAAGAAGGCCCAGTCTGGGCCGAAACGTCCCTTAGTCCCTCCCACCTACTTTATTCATAAATAAAGACACTTATTTTGCACGATAAAAACGAATCTATTGACTTTCTTTTGCTATTACCTCATGCTGATGAGAGTGCAGTGTTTTGAATTTACAGTTTAGAGTCCGGACCTTGGTCCTCTCACTAGCACCTCAATACCACCCTTAATAGTGCAGTGTTCACACCATACATATCTTTACTGCATTTTACTTCAAGACAGCGCCGGCCAATTTTCGGTTGAGAGTAAAAGCAATACTGTTTCTCCTTTTGGTTATCATTGCCAGAATAGTACCCAATGTTCATTTGACTGGGTATATTGGGATTGAGACAATCTTAGTTAATTCTTAGTGAGTCTAGTCTTGTTCTGCCCATTTCAGCTTTGACAATGTTGAGTTTGCCTTGGTTCATGGTTCGTACATTCCAAATTCCAAACTTTATGATATCTCTGCAGCTTTTGATCATCTTCCCTTTCGACCAAGCGATATTAGTACTAAGACATCCTTGCGTCTTTGATCCTGGAACATCATGAGACTTTATCATACCATCGGCTCTTCCCCAGTAGATTGTAGAGTGCCTTCCAAACTAGGGGTGACTTCTAGCACTATTTCAAATAACTTTTGTACTCTCCATGTTTTCTTGGCATAATACAGAAGTAGATTGCCAGGCCTTACTTCCATGCAGTAATGTGGTTCCCATGAAGGAACTACACTAAATCAGAGTTGTATGTTGTGAATTCAAACCGCATCATTGCGCAACACCCTGCTGCACACACTGGCACAGGGCAGTATGCTTAGTTTAGTACCTCAGTTGAAACATGGTCGCCCGGGGTGTCCCTTGTGGTAAAATACATTTCAAACAGCATGACTTTCAATATCATTGATCCACACAAATGCACACATCAAATACACAATACAGGCATCAAATACACAATACGTACATCAATTACACAATACACCAATAAATGCACAGTAAAGGTGGCTTTACACACTGCAACATCGCAAACGACATCGCTGTAACGTCACCGGTTTTGTGACGTTATAGCGACCTCCCCAGCGACATTGCAGTGTGTGAAACACATCAGCGACCTGGCCCCTGCTGTGACGTTGTGATCGCTACAAATCGTTCAGGACCATTCTTTGGTCGTTTTGTTTCCCGCTGTGCAACAAAGTTTTAGTGTGTAAAGGGGACTTTACAGCGACTTCGTTAGCGACTTCCCTTTCAAAAAGCTGCTTTACAACGTCCCCAATGACTAGCTAGGTCGTTCTGCAGGTCCGGATCGCTGTTGCGTCGTTGGCCAGGTTTGCCTGTTTGACAGCTCACCAGAGACTTTGTAGCGATCCCGGCCAGGTTGGGATCGCTGGTGGGATCGCTAGAAAGTTTGTGTGTAAAGGGGCCTTAACAGATCATGATACAGTGCTAAAATAATTCCAATATACAGTCCAAATAATGCAAAGATAGTGCTCAAATAATGAAAAACAAATAATACCAATATACAATGAAACAATTTCCAATAACATACCGTGCCTGAATATATACAAAAAAATCTCATTGGCTAATAATAAATAACATCAAAATTCAGAGCACAAATAGTAGCAAGATACAGTGCTCAATATGCAAATAAATACATTTCAGCCAACTAATACCACATAATTTGCCCAAATAATATGGGTAATTAAATTAGTGCCCAAACATTACCAGCCAAACTTAGCACAAAAATCTCTGGAAATTTTTCAACAATAACCTACTCTTACTAATTTTATCATTTTATATACATACATCACATTGAAGGCATCAAAACTATGAATTAACACATGTGGAAAGAAATACTTAACAAAAAAGTGTGAAACAACTGAAAATATGTCTTATATTCTAGGTTCTTCGAAGTAGCCACCTTTTGCTTTGATTACTGCTTTGCACACTCTTGGCATTCTCTTGATGAACTTTAAGAGGTAGTCACTGGAAATAGTTTTCACGTCACAGGTGTGCCCTGTCAGGTTTAATAACTGAGATTTCTTGCCTTATAAATGGGGTCAGGACCATCAGTTGTGTTGTGCAGAAGTCTGGTGGATACACAGCTGATCGTCCTACTGAATAGACTGTTAGCTGCTTTTTTCTTGCCATAATACAAATTCTAAGTAAAGAAAAATGAGTGGCCATCATTACTTTAAGAAATGAAGGTCAGTCAGTCCAAAAAATTGGGAAAACTTTGAAAGTGGCCCCAAGTGCAGTGCCAAAAACAAACGCTACAAAGAAACTGGCTCACGTGATAAAATTAAGTGGTTGCTGATATCACCTTACCATGTGTGGCATATTGGTACATGGGAGGGGCCAAACATTTGAGGCCGGGTGACGCCCATGGCAGCCATCTGCAAAGCCGCTATTTTGAATTCAGCTTTATTTTTTTTCAATGGCAAGGGGGTCATGTGAGAACATATGAATATAGAGAATCGCACAAGAAAAACAATGATGTACTTATTTTTAACGTAGCTTTATTCATTATCGAGTTATTGACACGTTTGTGACATAGAACAACGACTGTAACCCACTAAAGCATGTGCTTAAAGTGCTGCCCATTGTGTTGAATTGTCAACGCGATTCTCTTCTCTCACTCTTGACACACCAAGAGCAATGCCGCAGAAGAAATGCTAACACAGGCCTCCTGTATCTGTTGTTTCAGGTACCCCACATCCTGCATCTGTGGTATTGCTCTTGGTGTGTCAAGAGTGGGAAAAGAGAATCGCTGTTTTGTGTTTTCTTTCTTTTAACTTACATGGTTAGTAATGGGGGGTCTCATAGACCCTGCTCCATTACTAACCATGGGCTTGATGACCGCTGTGATTTTTGACAAACAGCTGTGGGCTGTTATTAAATTTTTATTAACCCAATTGCCACTGCACCAGGGCAATCAAAAAGAGTAAAGTGCTGGGATCGTGGCATCTAATGGATGTGGCCACCCTGGGTAGCTGCAGGCTGCTATTTTTAGCCCCCAATAACCATGGGTCTCCCCAACTTGAGAATACTAGCCCCCAGCTGCCGGGATTCATCATGGCTTGGTATCAAAATTGGGGGGAGAACACATGGTGTTTTTTTATTATTTATTTAATTTTTTTTTTTAAACCCACATGCGGTTTCTCTTATTTTGATACATAGCCAAGATAAGGGCACGTCTGGGGCTACAGCCTGTAGACGTATGCTTTCTCTCTGCAGGTATAATATGAGGGAACCCTATGCCAATTTTTTTTTTAATTTATTTTTACTGTACGCTATAGACCCGCAAACAAGGTCTGAGATTGGAAGCATCAGACAGGTTGTCACTCAATGTGGGGGCATATCTGACTGCAACCAGTCACTGACACCGATGGGCGGGGAAAGCAGTGCATATGCATGAGCCGAATGGGTGGCCGTGGGAGCAGTTAAAGCTGCGCTGGAGACTCAATAAGTACACCGTACCGTCGCTTTACTATTATTTTCTTTATTTTTCCTTTTATTTTTTGTATTACCCAAGTGCCGGACCCGGATCATTACTGGAATTCCCTAAGAATTCCTGGCCTGGGTCCGGCAACTGGATACTTTTTAAACCGCGCGAATCCGGACGTTTACAGTTCGGGTCCGCCCATCACTAATTAAAACCCTTACTTATTATAATGTTGTCTGGACCATACATGACAAACATGTTCTAGCTTTTGTGTCACACTTCCACCCAATTTTCTTCGGGATTGTAAGCTTGCGAGCAGGATCCTCACTCCTCTAGTAATTATTGAGCTATGTTTTATTTTCTAATGTCTTTGTTATCTGTACATGTTCCCTTCAATAGCAGAATATGCTGACACTATATAAATAAAATAATAATATTTTGCTTATAAAAAGAAACCGTTTTGCAATTTACAGTGTATTAAAAAATGTTCTGCCGTTTTTGAGATATTTACATTTTTCTCTTATTAATAGTTTGTTGTATAGAAAATTGACCACCACCGCTATCTATGGCAGCAGTGAAAGATAAATATGTGCCATGCTTAAAAGTTCCTTTCTATTTAGCTTGTAAACATTGCAGTGGTGCCAGAATGACTGCAGCGAAATTCTAGCTCCTGATCCAACACAGCTTCAGTTTAGTACCATACTTACATTGCACTTATCTTTGTGCAATTTGGGTATAATAACTAGAATAAAGCACTGCTTCCAAAGAGAATTATTTTCTCCTTTATAAAGCACAGGTATGATTGTATCTTGAATAAGCAGTCAAGATATGAGCATCAGTATACTCATCCAAAATTAAGCCCCAGCTGCATACCATACTATAATAGCATCCTGAAATAGAGCTTGGGCAGCCCTTTCAGGATATGTAATGGTTATTGGGGTACATTACCCCGTTGTATTGCTGTAAGCCCCGGATGGTTATAGTCACATGCCGGCTACTTAATGGAAAATTAATATTCACCCCTTTCCCTGCCCACCCTTCTATGCTGGCATCAATGTTTGGAATGTGTGTTTAATACCAAATGAATATTAACCCTTCTCACCTGCCTATAATCCCCCACACTCCTCTGTGCAGGTGTGAGTGCTTGGAATGTGTATTAAAGAAAAATGAATTGCCCCACCCCACCCATAATCTCCCACCCCTCTGTGCTGGCTTCACTGATTAGAATGTGTTAATTGCAAATGAATATTCACCCCATTCCTCCGCCCACCTTTCTGTGCAGCATTAGTGGTTCAGTCAGACTGTCATATTACTGACCGAGGACCGCATTGAAATGCTTGGACTAGCCGGCGGTTCTTCTGACCCGAGAGTGTCAGCTGCATAGAAATACATGCTGACACGCTTGGGTCAAAAGAGCCACTGGCCAGTCCAAGAATTGCATTTCGATCCTTGAACAGTAATTCAGTAGTCTGACTGAATCACTAATGTGGACACAAAGGGATGGGCGGGGGGAGGAGGTGAATATTTAATATGCAGTTAACACACTTTCTAATCACTGACGGTGCAGAGGGTGGTTAGGGGAAAGGAGTGAATATTCATTTTACATTAACAAGTGACCCAATTACTGATGCCAATACAAAATATGACATCCCCTGAAAAGAAGCCCTAGCGCATCTTTCAAAGCTAAAACTAATATAACAACCTGTGTTATTTTTTGGAGAAACACGGTTAGTCCAAATAAATTCAAGGAATAAGGTCGTCAAAAGTATTCTAGTATGACATAAATAATTTTCCTTTAAAACCTGTTATAAAGTTGTTGATATTTTGTGGGTGTGTTAGGCTATGCCACCAGGAAAAACACGATGTCATCTCAAAATTTGGAAGTATTACTCGTGTGAACTGTATTTGATAAAAGAAAAGATGTTGCCCGTAGTTTTAAAAAGGGCCTGTCACCAAGCCTAAAGTGCTTCTGTTTTGCTTTTATTTTATTCCCGCTGCTATCCCGAGTATTCTGGGTATTTTTGTTTTGTTATTCACCACACAGTTCCAGAGATTTGGGCCTTTTTATTTGATGCTAATTTTCAGTCTACCAGCAAGATATTGTTCACAGTATTCCCTGGGAACATGTCTTTAGGTTTCTTAACATCATTACCATGTGAACAATGTCCACTTGGTAAAGACCATAAAGTGGCACTAAATAAAAAGACCATATGTCTTGAAGTGTACTGTAGCTGTAAACAAACAAGCACCAGAATGCTTAGGGGATACATAGGAAGAAAAATTAGAGCCAAAACTGGACACTTCTTTTGTCCTGGTGACAGATCTATTTTAAAGGAGTTGTCCACTACTTGGTCAACCCTTTCTCATTACCCTTGTTCGCCCCAGAAAAATAAATTCGCCTACACTCACCTGCAAGGCGGCTGTGATCCTAGCAATGTATGAAGTCGTGTTCTCTGGGCCCACGTGACATTGTCATGACACGCGGCCCCACAGCCAATCTGCGTTGGCTTCTTTCACCCTGCACTCAGACATTTGAGCAGGAATTCAGCGCCATGCTCACATCCTGCTCAAATTTCCAAAGGCGGGGAGATAGATGCCACTGATTGGTTGCGGTGCTCGCATGGTTTAACAATGTCATGTGGGCCTCGGTAACGCAACTTCAGACATCGCTGGAACCATTACCGAACCGGAGATAAGTATAGGCTTATTATTTAAAGAGGGCGATCAAAGGGGATGAGTAGGGGTTGTTAAACTAGTGGACATCCCCTTTTAAGGAAAAGTTTGATACATTATTTTGGGGACACCATATGCAGGATTAGGGACCGTAATACAGAAAGTTGTTCCCTATTCTGTCCTGTTGCAAGCGGTGGTGAGGAAGAAATGGACAATTAGACAAATTTTTATTATACTTCTCTGCCCTTTAACTATATAACGTAAGTTCTGCTGTTGGTCCGTGTTGAGATTATTAGTTGACAATAAAGATAGAAGCTATGATAAAGTGCAAGCTGCAATTTTTTCAGGAAGTAAAGACTATCGGGTAATTTCCTAACATACACTCAACCTAATAAGGGAGATAAAAAAAGGATGTAATGATAGCATATTCTGTAACTCTGTAAACTTTGGGTGATGTTTGTAAGTCTATCTCAATATGTTTGCTTTTATAGGTACAGGAGAGCATTTGAGTCTGAACCAACTCTTCAGTCTGGAATTAGCTATGCAGTGCTCCTTTTGGCAGCTGGGCATCAATTTGATTCTTCATTTGAACTTCGTAAAATTGGTAAAATGTCTTGAATTAATTAATATAATGTTATTCTTATGTGCACTTTGTGTGATCATGCATTGCAATAAATAATACTCAGTACATCAATATATAATCTGCGCTCAATACATATTAAAAAAAAAACCTATATTCATAAAATACTCTTAGGGTATGTGCGCACGTCTCTGCGTTCTATTCCGCAGCGTTTAAGTCACTGCATGTGCGTTTCAAAACGCAGCCAAATCTGCGTTTTGAAAGCATTGTGCATGCGGAATTGATGCGTTCTGGATGCTTTCTCTGCCATAGACAGAGTGGGAAAAGCATCCGTAACGCACAAAAGAAGTGACATGTTGCTTTTTAGAATGCATAGTTTTGGGAAAATATTTCAGCAGCCGAAACGCTGCATTCTAAAACGCAACGTGCAGATGAAATTTGCACAATCTTCATAGATTGGGCTGGGGACCCAGGACGCATGCTTTTACGCTGCGGTGCAGAACGCAGCGTAAAAGCGTGAAAAAAGCACACGTGCGCACGTACCCTTCTCTCTGTATATTACAAAACATAGTGTTTAGGAGAACAAATTACTTCCTTCCAAAACTGATCCAGAAAATACATAGCTTTATCCAGATAAAATCCTGATGCTTTAAAATAATGTGTTCCCTTTGAAGCAATAACTATGATACATGCAGACTCGTACTGGCACACAGGAGAACAGGTGAATTCCCTGGTGTGCCCCTCTGCTGGAGTGTGATCCCTACCACGGCTACATGAGTAGTGCTATATGATTGATTCAAAATGTTCAAAGGAAGACATCTAATTATTCATTAACAAACAACGCAGTTTATATAGAAGCGTAATAAAAAAATTATTTCTATAGCGCCAACATATTCCGCAACACTTTACAATTCAACCATAAGTAAATTTGTGAATTGGACTCAGGAAATGTTTGCATATAGCTGAACAGTGAGACCCCAAATCAGTGTTACTGGTCGGCCCCCGGCACCCCAGTCCGACAATGGATACATGTAATGGAATATTGCATAGTTTATGGTAGATGTTAAAGATTATTATTGTAGACTCTTATAAAGTACACACTTTACGCCAGCTCTGACTGTTTGTGTCATTGAGTACTGTTGCTTGCTACATGATGACGCCAATGTTATGCTCTAAGCGAAAAACAGAGAATTATGTTTTGAGATCTGCATAATCTTTCTCCAAATTTACTCTACAAATCTGCACCGTATACTGTATGTACACATGTAGAATTATTTGTTAAAAAAAAAACCAAAAACAATATTTTTTACTGATTTACGAAAATGGAAGTAGACTACCAAGTATGTACACAGTTATCCAGTAGCGTAGCAGTATGTACACAGTTGTCCAGTAGCGTAGCTACTGGGGGACCTAGAGGGGCCCACGCGGAACTACTGCTACCCAGGGCCATGTTAGGACACCAGTTTTGTTTTCTTGTGTTTTTTTTTTTTGTTTTTCTTTTTTTAACTCCATCCCTCTTTGCTGGGCTAGGTAGCAAATCCAACATTTTTTTTTCAAGGGGGTGTGGAAGGAGGGGGGTTTAATACATGAGTGTGCTGCAGAGGCAGGGAAGCTCTAATCTGCTCCCTGCCCAGATGGAAGAAAATATCTGCAAGTGGAGCAGGTCAGGGCCTGCAATAATGTCTAGCACATGGGACCCATGTGGGAGAAGCCAGGAGATAAAGAAGAAGCTGTAGAAGATGAGGGCACATGACAGGTAATTAGGGAATAGGAGGACATGGGGGGGAGTCAGAGCGTGACAGGGGGAGTCAGAGCGTGACAGGGGGGGTCAGAGCGTGACGGGGGGGTCAGAGCGTGACGGGGGGGGTCAGAGCGTGACAGGGGGGGGTCAGAGCGTGACAGGGGGGGGTCAGAGCGTGACAGGGGGGGTCAGAGCGTGACGGGGGGGTCAGAGCGTGACTGGGGGGGTCAGAGCGTGACTGGGGGGGGGGTCAGAGCGTGACAGGGGGGGTCAGAGCGTGACGGGGGGGTCAGAGCGTGACGGGGGGTCAGAGCGTGCTGGGGGGGTGTAGCCTGTGACGGGGGGTGTAGCCTGTGACGGGGGGGGTAGCCTGTGACGGGGGTGCAGGCTGTGACAGGGGGGTGCAGGGTGTGGCAGAGGGGTGCAGGCTGTGACAGTGGGGTGCAGGCTGTGTGGGATAAGGGGTGCAGAATGTGTGGTATAGAGGGGTGCAGACTGTAACATAGGGGTAAGCCTGGTTAGGGGCCCATTCAGAAGTTTCACCTCCGCCCCCACCTTCCCCCGTGTCGAACACCTAGCTATGCCTCTGTGGTTGTCCCTCCAGTCACAATATTTCAGCATAAAATGTTCTTTCTTGGGACATCTTAACTTAAATTTGCAGTGTATACATTATTTTATTTTTATCACTGATCTGATTCTGCAAGTAACAAAAAAGTGTTTTTATGAAAACTACTACAGAAAAAAAGTGATATAGCGCTGTAATATAGATTATTATTTTTACGCAAACTTGAAACAGACAGCACAAACCTGGTGACACATTTCCTTTAAGCCAGTGACCGATCATTTTCATTTCATTTGACTTTTTTTCCGCTTTAAGAAGTATTCTCATACTATAAATGTGGTCACGTTTTGTTGGCTTGAGAGCGATTATGAGAAGGAAATGTGTCACTGGCAGTCCTAGCAGATATCTGTGCCAGGCAAGAACTATAAAAGGATTTCCTACTATGCCGATCGAAAGCACAACTGGATGAATTTGCTTGTATAAGCAAATTTTTGCAAGTTTTATATTTTCAACAAAAGGAGAAAATTTAACTCTAAACCCAGATAACTGAGAATGCAGCTTTGATCAGCTCTCAGTGGTCTACTTTCCCCTAAATTTTCATTTATCTACTTGGTTTTGGGCAGATAGTTTAGATCTAAGATCTGGCAGGTAAAGATGTAGAGATATTTTTAGTACAAGTAGTAAAATATGTCAGCTGGTGCCCTTTTCAAAACGTGAAGAAACCACAAAAAAATAATACATTAACACTGTTCTTCTGAGGTGCACTTAGGAAGGCAGTTTTGTCCAAAGTTATCAGTAGTTGCATCGGTCTCTTGTTTAGCAACCTAACTGATTTCTTCTGTGCTTGTATTTTAATGTCATACTGATGACAAGAGATGAACAATACATTTCATTGTATTTAAGCATGTCAACCATTAGTTGCTACCATAGTGAAGAACAAGTTGAGACGCCATCTGTTTATGTATATAGGATTCTTGTTCCAATATGAAGGTTGGTGTCAGATGGACCCTAATGTTTGGGTGAAGGTCACACTAAAAATGTTTTGCAAAATAAATAGCTTTAATGAAAGCTGTTGTAAAACAACAAAATTGTACAAGTCGCCCTGAAAATGTTATCCAATATTTTGGTATCATATTAGAAGCAAGAATAGCTGAACAGATTGATATATAGTCAATCAGATTGGCTCTATTTTTAAGGAAAATCCATAATGTACTCAAAATGCATCCAATATAGAAAAATACTATGTTATTATTATACAAAATAATGATTATTGAGGTAACAGTATCAAAAAAATAGAATCATATGCAAATCAGGGAAACAGACATGATACGGAAAACCAGATCAGGTGGCACACTGCAATACATGATAGTAACCATAATTGTATAACTGATTTAAATTGGTCCTGATTCCCATAAAAGCAAACTTAATGTCTCTCACTAAAGTGCATATGCTTAGATGAATATTCCTCTACAAAGTGGAATTATGATTTTTTTTTTTCCAAAACGTTTTTTATTGATTTTTCAAATTTGTAAAAACATGACAAGTATCATTGCAAAAAAAGAACATTCGTCTGACAAAATGTGACATAGAGGTGGGTGATACCCCAATTTGGAGTTCCATGTTGCTGTTCGATTTAAGATAGTATACAGTAACATTAAACCAAAACAGAGGTAATGAAATATAATATAACATATGCAATACAATTCGTTAAATCTCTGTGTCGTCCCTGAATGATTTCAATTTTGCTAGCGTGTCTTGGTATTCCCAACCGTCTCGTCTCCCCCTCTTGCCAGAGCCCCCTCCTAGGTGATTCTCAGTTTACCCAGGCTGTCCTGGATATCGCTCAGGATATACCACTCCGAGTGAACAAAAGGTGCCATCAGGTTAATTATTTCTCCCTGTGTGAATTGGCTTTCAATAAAATGTCTCCATCTCACAAAAAACTTGGCTGTCAACCCATCTTTATCCCTCTCCGCTTCTAGTTTTTCCCACTTCAGAAGGTTGTGTAATTCGCCCACAACCTCCTTTATGGATGGGCCCTCCCTTTGAATCCAGTGTTTTAAGATGCAACGCTTAGCTATCATGGCTATGTCATGCGTTATTGCGTATTTCCTCTTTTCCTGCGTGCTCGGTCCTCCTCCTACTCCTCCCTCAAAGGAGTGGAAAATCCACACCATTAAGTCTAGTTTGCTGAAAATTCCCCATGTTGACTGGGCAAATAGTCTGACTTGGTTCCAGAACCTAGCGATTGTCTCACATTCCCATAGCCCATGCAGCATATCCGTTTTTTCTTTTTGACACTTAGGACACCACCTATCCCTACCTGGTATGTTGAAACCTATAATGGCCCTATGTAGAATTCTGAATTGAGTGTCTCTCCATCTCTCATTGGTAATATGTTTCCGCACTTGTACCCATCCTCTCAGTATATCATCCACCACTTCTTCCCTTCCCAATTGTTTCCCCCACGCTTTTAAAGTCCGACTATCCTCCCGTGAGATAAGCACCCCCCTTAGCGATCGATATATTTTAGAGACATTTATACTTGTTACATCACATTCCAGTAACTCATCAATCGAACTTCTGTTCAGCTCTCTTCCAACCACACCCAGGTCTCCTATTATTCCATGTTTCAATTGTTCATACTGGATGACATGTGAGCTATTAAGGTTGTATTTATCCAACACTTCCCGACCTGTCATCCACCTCCTGTCCTCCACATTCATAACATCTATCATTCTCCTGACTCCCCTCTCTTTCCATCTAGTAAATAGCTTGTTTTCTCGTCCCAGGGGAAAATTTGGGAATGCCCAGGGGTTCAAGTACTTGGACACTTTCCATGAGAGCCCCAGTTTTTTCCTTACCGACTTCCATGTTAGCATGGTGTCTCGGAATATAATTGAGTTCCTTATGTGCCCTTCAACCCTGGATAGTGGGGAGTGCAGAATGGACGTCAGATCCCACGGTGACGCATATTTAGTTTCCATCGCATGATCTGAGTGCCTACTCGTTCCTCTCACCCAATCAATTACATGCCTCATGATACATACAAGATTATACCCTTGGACATCTGGAAAGTTTAGACCTCCCTCCTCTGCTGACTTCATCAGCGTACGCAGCTTTATTCTGGGTTTCCTTCCCCTCCACAGAAATTCTGTATACGCGGAGTTGAGCTTATTCACATCCTTTAGTTTTAGCAATAGCGGGATTGTCTGGAAGGGATACAGCAGCCTAGGAAAGCTCATCATTTTTATCAGGTGGCATCTTGCCAGTAATGGAAGTGGCAGACCTTTCCATCCCTTTAATTGAACTATAATTTTCCTGATTAGCGGTCCATAATTCAAGTTATAGATTGTTTCCACCGATCTTCCTATATGCACTCCCAGGTATTTAATTGAAGATTGTGCTATAGGAATTCCACATAGACAGCCATCCCTTATTTGTCCCCCCATTGTCCCATGATGCCCCTTTAGGAACATGATCTCGCATTTTTTTTTGTTCAGTTTGAAACCGGAGAATGAGCCAAATTTTTCAATCAAGGCAAGAGTCTGTGGCAAATCCGCACCGGGGTCCCCCATATAAAGTATGATGTCATCAGCAAAAAGCGCTGTCTTTACTTCTGAACCCCTTATCTTGATTCCTTTAAAGCTATTTTGTCCCTGTAGCATTCTTGACAACGGCTCGATTGCCAGGTTGAATAAAAGAGGAGATAATGGGCAGCCCTGTCTTGTTCCCTTCATCAAAGGGAACACGTCTGATAGAAAGCCCGGAGTGTGTACCCTAGCTCCCGAGTTGGCATAAAGGTTTCTAATGTAAAGTCTCATCTTGCCTACAATCCCTATGGCCTCCATTACCCTGTCTAACCACCCCCAATTTACATTATCAAACGCTTTTTCTGCGTCAAGTGTAACTAGGGCAGGTCTAGCCCCTCCCTCAGTGAGACCCAGTCTAACCGCGTCTACCACTAGAATTGTCTTTCGGATATTGGTAACGGCATTTCTCCCCTTAATAAACCCCACCTGGTGATTCGTAATGATCCTAGGTAAGATCTCGGCCAGTCTATTAGCCATGATCTTGGACATAATTTTTAAATCCTGATTTATGAGCGATATAGGTCTATAACTAGAGGGATCATCCAGGTCCTTGGTTCCCTTGGGGAGTAATTTAATATATGCTATGTTGGAATTTTTGGGTATTTCCGCCCCTCCCAGGAAAGCATTAAAGACTGAGGTTAGATCCGGCGAGATCAGATCCTTCAGAGCCTTATAGAATTCACTATTGAAACCGTCAGGTCCCGGTGCCTTGTTGGTGTTAAGCTCCCCAATTGTTCTCGTCACCTCCTCTACTGTGATATCTGCGTATAAGGCACTCAAATCTTCCTCCGTCAAGCTAGGCATTTGGGCTTGTCTTAGCCACTCTGCCTCATCAGTCATGTCGTTATTCCCTGACCCATATAGTTTTCTATAGTAATCTCCCAACAGTTTATTAATGTCCTTAGGATCCGTAGTCACCTCTCCCCCCTTTGTTTTCAGTTTAGAGATCACTGTCATCTTTCTGCTGCCCCTTGCCAGATTGGCCAACATCCTTCCCGCCTTGTTGCCAAACCTATGTAAGTCAACCTCCTTGTGCGACCAGAATAGTTGTTCCTTTTTTTTGGCCCATTCGTCAAATCCCTCTTTTGCCTCCAGCCATCTGCCTTTTGTCATGGGAGATCTATTTGTCACATAATTTGTATATGCTACCCGTACTGCTTCACTATGGAAATTATAATTCTCATTGGTTTTCCGTTTGATCATGGCTGCGTACCCCACCAGACGGCCCCTTAGGACCGCTTTTGCCGTTTCCCAAAATATCACTGGGGACTCTCTATGTTCCTTATTGTCCTCTGCGAATTCTCCCCACCACTCCTGTAGCACCTTATGGAAATTATCTTGCCTGAGAAGGAACGATGGGAATCTCCATATGATATCTGTACCTCTCCTGAATTTCTCTCTAATGCCCAATCTCACCGGACTATGATCAGAGATCACCATATTCTCTATCACACAATCTTGCGTTCCACTCAGTAAGTCTTGCGAGATCCAGAACTGATCAATACGTGACCAGCTATCATGAGGGTGAGAGAAGTGTGTATACTCTCTGTCATGTGGGTGAGTTAGTCTCCAGATGTCTTTCAGTCCTACGTCTTCTAATGTTACATCCCTATTGTCTAAACTCCTGCCCACATTAGCTGTCCCCTCCTCGCCCCTCCTCCTATCTTCAGCTGAGTCTGGGACGGTGTTAAAATCGCCTCCCACTATAATGTTAGCCTCCCCATCTGCTAATATGATGGCCTGTATGTCATCATGAAATGTGATTTGTTGTGAATTTGGGCCATAGACATTATAAATACTGAGTTTACCCGCTGGACTAACGATTGTTAAGTGCTGCCACCTTCCATGGTCGTCTGCCTCATGTGCCACTACCTCATGACTGAATTGTTTATTTATTAGAATCATAGTGCCCGCTTTTCTACCTTGTGCCGCTGCCCCGTAAACGGTGCCCACCCAATGTTTCTTCATGCGGAAAAAGTCCTCCCCCCCCCAAGTGGGTTTCCTGTAATAAGGCAATGTCTGTCTTTAGTCTTTTCAGATGTCTCAATATCATTGCTCGTTTGTTAGGTGATCTCAGCCCTTTAACATTCCACGTAGTTATCTGTATCATGTTAACCTGTGTATTCTGCTTTTACTACTCCCTCCCCTATGGGCCCCTGCATCAAGGAAGACGAGATGTTCGACACTAGAATCACAGTTGGTACCACAAAATCGACACTCCCTTTCCCCACCTTGCAAATATAACAAATACAACAAAAAGCATGTAACTGTAAAACATATTTTCCCTTCCGAGAAATCCACGGCGCTTCCCGCCACGTTGGTGAGCTCCCCTATTCCTAGCCAAAATATGTAGCTCCCTAATCACCCCCCAAAAAATATATGTTCTATCCCCGGACTAACTTGAATAAGCCTTTGAAAATTATGCAAAAATTAGCACAGTATGTCAAAACCTCAGCAAGATTCTCCAGTTCTACTTATCTCTGACTCCAGGTAGCCATCAGTCCGCCCAGAACAGGCCCACTTCATTTGAATTTGGATGATGTTCCTGGACAAAGGAGAAAAAGAAAAAAAAGACCAAGGGGAGAGAAGATGGAGAAAGAAAGAAGAAGAACAATAAAAAAAAAAAAAAAAAAAAAAAAAAAGAGAGGGGGGGGGAAGAGGACCCAGACTTTGGGATGTTTTCCTCTCTTTTCTCCCTTCCCCCTCCTCCTCTCACCTCCCCAACCCTCTCTCCGTAATGCATCCTCCTCAACGCCTCTCCCTGTTTGGGAAGAGAAAAAAAAAAAAAACCAGGCAAAAAAAGGAAAAACAATGAGCGAGTTCCAGTTCAGGTATCATGGTTTCTCTCCAAGGGTTGGTTCCTGTGTTCCAGGCGAGAATTATGCTGTCCACCCGGGCTTGGCCTCCTTTCCTCCCTGGTCTCGACTTGCTTTTGTCCCCCAAGACGTCCCACATCTCTTCCTGAGCTTGTGGGGGATCCTCTTCTATTATTCCCTTCTCCACTAGCTCCTTTTTCTTGCCTTTCTGACCTAGTCTTGTTGAGCTCTGCCATGAGAATGTTTTCTGCTTCTTTGTAGTCCTTGTAGTATACAAACGAGCCATTGGGGTTTCTAACTTTCAGTGTAGCAGGGTATAATAGCTGGCACTTTACTTTTTTGTTGTACAGAAATGAGCAAATTTTGGTAAATTCTTTTCTCCTTCTGGATACTTCCGCTGAATAATCCCCAAAAATTAGCAATCTGTTGCCTTGATATTGTAGTGGACGCTTTCGTTCTCTAAAGGCCCTCAATATTTCCTCCTTATGCTTATAATCAAGGTACTTGACAATCACCTGCCTGGCTCTTATCGGGGTATTCTTGTTTGAGTTTTGGCCCTCTCCCTTATTCGCCTCCTGATGTCTCAGTGGACCCACTCTGTGGGCTCTTTCAACTCTGAATTTCGCCTTTATGCCCAGGGCCTGCGGTAGCTCCAACTCGCATATATTATCCAACTGTCCAATCGACACAGACTCTGGCAACCCGACTATACGTAGGTTGTTTCGTCTCGATCTGTTTTCCAAATCGTCTGCTTTATCCTTCAAGTATTCATTAGATTTTGCTAGAGCTGCTATTTGTGCTTGCATAGCCAGTATTGTCTCCTCGGAGTCAGATATTCTCTGCTCTGATTCTGCCAGTCTAGAGGCATGGGCATTTATCTGTTTTTGCATATTAGCTAATGATGTTTGTATGGCTGCCTCAATAGCCACTTTAACCTCTTTTGACAAGTGTGATGTCACTTCTTCAGCCAGTTTTTTATAGTCCACATTAAGCTTTTGTGTGTACTTGTCTTGGCCTGCAGGTGGTGCTGTTTTCTTAGTTCTCTTTGTCTGGACTGGGCCACCACCTCCATCCCCCAATAACTTGCAGGCTTGTGATGTTGGTGTAGTAGGCTGCTTTTTGTTTCCTTTGGAAGGGGTACTATGAATTCTTGCATTTGACTTCCTGTGAGTCTGAGTGGGATTAATCTCCCTGTGCTGTTTGTCAGTTTCATCCTCCAACACTGCTGTGTCTCTGAGCTGCCCTGCTTTGTCTGCATCTTCTCTCCCCTCTGCCTCCATATCTCCTTCATCCTCCCATTGTGATCCACCATCATCAGTCCCCTGCATCCACCTCTCTCCTGCTGTGTCCTCCTGTGACTCCTCGCTCATATCTTCCTTATCTTCTGTCTCCTAGCTCATATCTCCCTTATCTCTCCCCTTCCAGCTCTGTGTTTGCTTTTCTGTGTCTCTCACCATGCGTTCAGGCTCCTCCCCCATCAGGCTCGGCGCCATTATCTTATCTTCTCCCCTGTCCATATCAAAGCTTCTCCAGGCTGACTCACCGCTCCCAGAGCTTCTCAGGAGGTACCTTTCCATAGCTGTCTGCTTTAGGTAACCTCCTGTGCTGCTCTCTGTTTGGTGGCTCGTCCGGGGGGTCTGTTTTTAGTCGGTTTCTGTGAGGGGTAGCAGGAGATTCTCCTCTAAGCTTCCACCTCAGCCAGGACAGGAACAGGAAGTCGGAATTATGATTTTACAAATAAAGTGCAAGTGCCTGCTGTGCTCCTCCATAAGGTGCAATCGGAGTAGTCTCACAATGGAGAAAAAATGGGGAGCACAAGGCTGCCATGCAAAACCTGCAGGTAGAAAAATCAAAACCAAGGGATATAGAAATATGAACCTCCTTAAGTACATCATACAGTATGAGCCACCAGGAGCACCCCTGATGCGTGTTTCGCACTAGCTTCCTCAGTAGCTTTGCATTAGCTTCTCATACATCCATCCTTATTCTATAGTAACTTGTTGGTGATAAATTGATTTTATCTTTTCTCTTCAAACAGGGGTGAAAATTAGCAGTTTGCTGGGTAAAAAGGGATGCCTTGAGAAACTTCAGAGTTACTGGGATGTTGGATATTATATGGGAGCTAGTGTATTAGCAAACGATCTCACTAAAGTAATCCAGGCAGCAGAAAAACTCTTTAAGATGAAGACACCAGCTTGGTAAGTTACCGTTTTATATGTGATCTTATCTGGTTCCAGACTGCCCTTCAACTTGTATGTTTGCTTGTAGACCCTTCATGGTGGCACAAAGAGTGTCTGGTGAATACTAGGTAGTCTCTAGTATGTTGCAGCCATGAGGAACCATATTCTCTCATTGAAATAATGCTTTATAACACAGTGTGTGATGCTGCAAGGCACAATTTTTTTTCTGCAAATCTTTGATTTGAGCTGTCGCTTTGTATTACAAGAGGGGAACCGTTTTATAAGAAAAATTACAAAACATTTACTTTTTTTGATTCATTGTTGTTTTATAAAGTGACTCATCAAATTATTGTAAATGATGCTCTGCGTGTAAATCAGTGATTTGTCATCATACATTAACATAGGATCACCGTCAATATACAAAGCCTGCTGTATCGTGCTCAGTTGAGGTTTATCAATGATAATGTTATTTTAAGGCCTATCATTAATTAATTCCTGCATGAAGAAATGTCAATAATCTGACTTTTGGTTTTAGCATTTTCATATTACCGTAAGTCCATGTATTATAGATTGAAATATACCTATACTTCAAAGGTATCAGGTCCCCTGACTATACCTAATCATTACTATAGTGGTATGTATTCTGATTACTTTATTTTGATAAATCTTTTATGTAATTTACTATTATTGCAGATTTCTAAAAATGCATTTCTATTCCAGTATTTCACATATGCTAGTGAGGTAGAACTAATCTGGCAGGATACCTCCTCTCCCAGACTAGTCTTGTCTAGGATCCTCTAATCACATCTCCATGTGTGATTGTTAGCATTTATTCAGTCCTCATCATGGTAGGACCATTGGGAATATAGTGCCCATTTGTGATGTGCAGCCGGTCTTATCATAAAGGGGCGTGCATAAAACCTGTCAATCACACTTTCAGGTCTGGTGGTTTGCATGTTAGTGGACATCATGGCAGGTCTCTGGGGATCAGGGGGTTAATTCTTCTCATATATCTGCACCCAAGCGAGTTACTTGCACTCATGGGCATACTCCAGCTCTCTCTTCTATCACCCCTCACTGGCCATGAGGTGTGGCGTGTCGCCTCCCGAGGGTGGAGTTAGTGCAGGTGCTTGCTTTCGCCATGTTTTGCATTCTAAGAGACTCACTTCAGGTTGTGATATTGCTGGGAGGCGAGGTGCTGTCGCTCCCAGCAGTTATATGGTTCCAGGTCGCCTGGTCCTCTAGTGTCAGCTATTGCCAGGGAATATGGGAGGCCATGTCTTCTGGTTCAGCAAGGTGGTGAGAGGTTCCTTTTATTCAATCGTTCTCACCTCCTCCTTTGTCATTCTGGGTTGAAGGTTGTGTGTTTGCTAGCGCAAAGTGTGTCTGGCATACTGCGTTTGCTGGACTACCATAACTATTCTGGCATTGCACACACTCATGAAGACGTGATTACAGAATTCAAGGCATGACTAGTCTGGGACAAGAGATGCTGTGCAGGACTAGTCCTGCTTCATTAGCGTATAAAAAGGAGCGATGCACAGCTCACTGGAGAAAATTAAGTGTAGTGGTGCATGGACAACGTGCTTCGGCTCGCAGGTGAACAAAATTAGAAGGTGAAAAAATCCAGCACCAATAAATAAAATGTAAAAATCTTATTGAAGCAATAATAATAATAATTTTATTCATTTATATAGCGCTATTAATTCCACAGCGCTTTACATACATTGGCAACACTGTCCCCATTGGGACTCACAATCTAGAGTTCCTATCTGTATGTCTTTGGAGTGTGGGAGGAAACCGGAGTACCCGGAGGAAACCGACGCAAACACGGGGAGAACATACAAACTCCTTGTAGATGTTGTCCTTGATAGGATTTGAACCCAGGACCTCAGCGCTGCAAGACTGCAGTGCTAACCACTGAGCCACCGTGCCTCCTCAAGCAATGATTAAGAGCCTTTTTTTGCTTGAAACGCGTTGACGTTTCTTTGCTCTGTACCCGCCCCAACAATTTTTGTCATGAGCTTTTTAATTATGCTTCAATAAAATTTTTACATTTTTTTTTGCTGGTGCTGGAGTTTTTTACCTTCTAATTTTGTTCATTAGCATATGCTGAGCTGCATACATACTAGTGGTGGACAGTAAGGGGACTTGACAGGGTCCCTTTAAATATGAGCACAAGAAAACATTTGCTAATTAGTTCTAACAACAGAGTCATAAAGTCAATAATGGTATTTATTCCTGCTTAGGTACTTGAATTCTGTGGTGGAGACCATTTTGATTTATCAAAAATTTAGGAAACCAAACGTGGAAAAGCCTGTATCCAAACAAGAGCTTGTTGATTTTTGGATGGATTTTCTAGTTGAATCGACAAATACAGATATATCTGTTGTACGATTTCCGGTACGTTTAGGTTATTTGTTTGATAGAAAAATTTAGGTTTTTTTGTATTATTAACAATCCATTTGAATGATATGCTGAAAATGTCGAACACATCATAGTTGACAGGCCCCATTCATGTAAGCCTATCAGCCGAGCATGTTTATGACGGCATGTTTGGTCGACGTTGGCCTAATGTGTATCGGTCTTAACCCTCTTTATTTTTTTTAATGGGAACCAACGAAAGCTAATCACATAGGTTACTACTAATGGTGGGATCCCCTTTTCCACAATCCATTCTTATTTGAGGAAAGTAATTTGCATCTAGCAATTTTCAATCCTTCATTTCAGTGTGCTCTCCTTGTAACAAACAAGAAGTGTCCATTACTTGTAGCCAAATACCATTTTATATATTTTTCTATCATTGCTTCTTAATTTTAACTAGGTCTTGATCCTGGAACCTACTAAGATTTATCAGCCATCCTATCTATCCATCAACAGTGAAGCAGATGAGAAAACTATTTCCATTTGGCATGTGCTCCCTGATGATAAGGTAATTATGTGGAATAAAATATAAGATGACATATAAATTGTAAAATAAAAATTCAAATATAATCCGTTTTAATTGTGTAGAAGTTTATATAATTTAAAATAGACTGAAATCTGAATAATCTCCATGTCATGTATTACTTGCAAGTAATGGACCACTGAAAAAACTGAAACTTGAGTTTTAATTACTAAATTATCATTACACACAATCACCCAGAACAACTTTTCGATAAGCTTTTTGATCTATATCCACATGTTATTATTAGGGATGATCGAATACCTCAAATATTTGGCTTCGTGAATATTTGCCGAATAGGTCGCCGCTATTCGACTATTTGCGAATATTCTATGCGCAGTGTAAGTCTATGGGAAACCCGAATAACAACTATTCGGGCCTCCCATAGACTTACATTGTGCATAGAATATTCGCATAGTGGTGACCTATTCGTCGGATATTCGCGAAGCCGAATATTTGAGGTATTCGATCATCCCTATTTATTATGTCCTTGATAAATATTTTTATGCTATTTTTGGATGAATAGATTAGTTTTATGTTTTCCCCTTGTTTAATTGTGTATTTGTTTTCATTCGTTGTAGAAAGGATTTCATGAGTGGAATTTCGGACCCTCTTCCATAAGAGGTGTAAGGTATGTTTTTTATGTGCGTGAGTGAGTGAGCAGAAAAAATCCTTTCAACTGGTAGCTAACAAAAATGACCACCTTTTTAATAATAATTTGGCTACATACTGTGTAGATATAGTTAACGTACCCCCTCCTCTCCACTTTATTACTTTATTTCTTGTAAGTCATGTTTAGTATTATGTGTTTTTAATGAAATGTGTAAAGTTACACGTATTATAAATTTGTTCTATTAGTTGGTGAATGAATTATATGAAAAGTTAGAATTTTGGTTGCATGTTTGCAGATATTTCATTGCTCTGGTTGCTTCTATTTAAAATTTCTGTAAATTAATCATAACTCATGAATCTAAAACTGGCTTCTAACTCTCTCAGCATCTCAAAGTTTGAAGAAAGGAGCTGTTTTCTGTATGTGATGCACAACTCTGACGACTTCCAGATCTACTTCTGCTCAGAACTTCACTGTAAAAAGTATGTGCAATATTTTCATGGCCAGAAACATATTTACTTAATTTACTATTACATTAGTACTACAATATCTATTGCCTTTCCTTGGCCAATACATCTTGTTATCTTGAAATTCTGTTTGTAAGCATCATTAACTTTGGGATACCATTTGATGTATTCTCACTTGATCAATATGTATAATAAGCATTTAGATATTGAAGTAACATTTTATTTCATTAAAGAGGGTGTCCACTAATTTTACATTGATGGCCTATGCTTAGGATCGGTCATAAATATCACCCCTGCCGATCAGCTGGTATTCATAACAGCGGCGGCGGCAGCACGCAGTCGGAAATGCTCAGTTCCGAGACTTCTCCATATTCTGATAGAGGCCACGTCCAGGTACTGCACCTTCGTCGACAGGGGAGTTCTGGAACTGAGCATTTCCAGCTGCCTGCTGCTGGCATTGGCACCAAGAACAGCTGATCGTCGAGGTTTCAGACCCCAGCCCATCAGACATTGATGACCTATTTTAAGGGCGGCTTTGCACGTTGCAACATCGCACGTGCGATGTCGGTAAGGTCAAATCGAAAGTGACGCACTTCCGGCGTCACTTTCGACATCGTAGTGTGTAAATGCTAGATAATACGATTAACGAGCGCAAAAGCGTCGTTATCGTATCATCGTTGCAGGCTCTGACTTTTTCATAATTATGCTGCCGCGACAGGTACGATGTAGTTCCTCGCTCCTGCGGCAGCACACATCGCTGTGTATAACGCCGCAGGAGCGAGGAACATCAGCTTACCTGCCGCCAGCGTCTATGCAGAAGGAAGGAGGTGGGCGGGACGTTTACATCCTGCTCATCTCCGCCCTTCCGCCGCTATTGGCCGCCTGCCGTGTGACGTCGCTATGACGCCGCACGACCAACCCCCCAAGGAAGGAGGCGGTTCGCCGGCCACAGCGAAGGTCGCAGGGCAGGTGAGTGCATGTGAAGCTGGCGTAGCGATAATTTTTGCTACGCCAGCTATCACAAGATATCGTACCTGCGACAGGTGCGGGGACTATCGCGTGCGACATCGCAGCATCGGCTTGCGATGTCGCAACGTGCAAAGCCCGCCTAAGGTTAGGCCATTAATGTTAAAGTTATGGACAACCTCTTTAACTTTGGATAGTTGTATGTTTTTGCATATGCTTTTTTTTCTGTGTGAAGAACAAAAACTGACTATTAAAAAATAAACCAAACTTCCTGAACTGAATATTCTTGACAGATTTTCATATGATGTCAATCTATTGTGCCTTTTAGGTTTTTTGATATGGTGAATAGCATCACAGAAGAACATGGAAAAAACACAGATGAAGTGGATTTTGATGGAGACGCTCTGGAAGTCAGTGCACTGCTATCTTACTATGACACTCTTTGTCCCGATTCTGTACACTCTTTTAGTCTTGTGACCTTGTAACCCGCAAACAACAGAGAGGTGGGGGAATGGAGTGTTGGACCCCACCCATCTGATAGTGATTACCTATTTTAAGGATAGGTCATCAATATCTTAATCCTGATCAATCCCTTTAGCAAGCTATTGTATGCGCCTATGGGACTATTATATGAGGCTGAGTTTCCAGGTCTGTATGCAGATTGAAGTGTCTCTAACCTCTAATCATCAACAGTAAGCAAAGATCTAAAAAATAGTGTGAAATTGAAACACAAAGAACAACTGAAGAAAATTGTAGACCTTTTTAATTAGATGAAAAACATTGGCTTTATTAACATAAAGCCATAAAAAGTGTTTTTAAGGGGTTTTTCAAGTGAATTGATCAAGGCCACGAATGTCTAGTTGGGATGTGGCTGAGAGTATGCATATGGCATACTTGCGGTCACATGATCGTTTGGTCTCACCACCAGCAATGGAGACTCCTCACAATTCACACTCTGCGCAATGTGAGGATTCACAAGTCTGCAGTCATATAGAGTGACTTCAGACTGTTGTGATAAGCTTGATCAACCCTTATAAATTATTTCTTACTAAGAAGAAATTACGGTGTACAGATCTCATTTTTTTTGGCCAGATTCTTTCCTAGGGGCATAAGCTAGCTTGTGTCATCATATGCTGATGATCTAAACACATGTATAAATGAATGATCTGTAATTATTAAGCATTTTAACAAGCTGTGATTTATTTTTTTTTCTATAGTTTGATTATGAATATGATGAAAATGGTGACAGAGCGATTTTGGGTAAAGGTACGCATGGAGTGGTTTACGCTGGACGAGATCTCAGTAACCAAGTCAGGATCGCTATAAAGGAGGTTCCTGAGAGGGACAACAGGTATGTTTCTTGTCAGTTAAAAAATAATTTTAAGAATGATAATACAAACAAAGAGTAGGAAAAATAGGATCTTATACTGGAGATGCCTTTAAAGAAACATGTATTTGCAGCGCTTTATCACCCTTCCAATAATATTTTTGTTCAGCCCCTTCTAATACCTAAGGGTCGCTGCACTTTGTGTAAAAATGTTGTGTATTCTTCCCTCACTTGTGCCTGGACTAAAGGCCGGTTTACACGCAGCGACATCGCTAGTGATGTCGCTGCCGATCGCACCCGCCCTCGTCGTTTTTGCGTCACCGGCAATTCGCTACCTCGGGGCGTACAAAATCACTAGTACCCATCACACGGACTTACCTTCCTAGCAACGTCGCTGTGGCCGGCGAACAGCTTCTTTTCTAAGGGGGCGGTTCGTGCGGCGTCACATCAACGTCACACGGCAGGAGTACAATAGAAGCGGAGGGGCGGAGAGCAGCCGCAGGAAAGTCACGTCCACCTCGTTGCCGGAGGACGCAGGTACGGTGTTGTTCGTCGTTCCCGGTGTGTCACACATAGCGATGTGTGCTGCCTCAGGAATGACGAACAACCTGCGTCCTGAACCAGCAACGATTTTATGGAAATAAGCGACGTGTCAACGATAAGGTGAGTATTTTTGATCGTTAGCGGTCGCTCATACGTGTCTCACGAATTCCGTGACCCCAACGACATCTCGTTAGTTAGATGTCGTTGCGTGTAAACCGGCCTTTTGTCTGGGACTGCTGTCACTCATCCAAGCAGTGCGCTAGTATCACACCCTCAGTGACGTGACTGACATGCCAGCGTTGACATGCCAGGAGTAGAAGGCTATGTGCGCATGCTGCATCTTTGTGGTGACCACAAAGACGTAGCGTTTTTGTCAAAAACCTATCCAAAAAACGCATGCGTTTTGATACGTTTTTTACTGCGTTTTTGCCCAATGCGTTTGTTAAGTAAAATCTGTTGACTAAAAGGGCTCATAAACGCTGGCCAAAAAACGTATAAAGAATTGACATGCTGCATCTTTGTGGTCACCACAAACACGCAGCCAAAAAAACTGCAGTGTATGCACAGCAAAAATGAAATCTCATAGACTTTGCTGGGGAAGGAAATTAATTGTGTTTTGAGACCAAAATTGCACCCGAAAAATACGCAAACAATGCAGCGTGTGCACAGGGCCGCAGTCAGCCCTCTTCTCCTCAGTGCTTTTTCTGTCTATTCTGGGATGTCTGTCACAACGCTGTGGGAGTGATAATAGTGCACTGCTTAAATAAGTGACAGCAATCACAGACTAATCCAGACACAAAACAGCCAGGGTTAAAGGGAACCTGTCACCGTTTTTTCGGCCTATAAGCTGCGGCCACCACCATCACCGGGCTCTTATATACAGCATGTTAGAATGCTGTATATAAGAGCCCAGACCGATGTGAAAACATAAAAAACACTTTATAATACTTACCTAATGGTCGTGCGGTTGGCCATATGGGCGTTTCCGTTCTCCGGTGCCGGCGCCACCTCTTTTGGCCATCTTTGTTTTCCTCCTTCTCTAGCCGCGGTGCATGACGCGTCCGACGTCATCCACACTCGCCGGCATTCAGGTCCTGCGCAGGACCGGCGAGTGTGTATGACGTAGCCGCGTCATGCACACAGGCTTCAGAAAGAGGACAAAGATGGCCAAAAGAGGAAGCGCCAGCATCTGACAACGGCGACTACTATATGGCCAACCGCGCGACCGTTAGGTGGTGGTGGCCGCAGCTTATATGCCAAAAAAGTGGTGACAGGTTCCCTTTAAACATCATTTTTACCCAAGCTGCAGCAATGCTTAGGTATAATATGGGGATCAATTAAATATATTAGGAGGCTGATATAAAGCGCTGTTACTATATTATAGGGCAAATCCCCTTGACAGGTTCCCTTTAACAAACTGTATATTAAGCTCCATGTAAATACTTGATCTATTGCTCCTTTCACTTGCACCCATTGCCTGTATTATTTTCTTAGGTTTTTGGCAATAATTTCTTCCCATACATAAAGCAGTCTGTCATCAGATTATAATACCAAAAGGGCACGAAAATATTTTGCTATTCATTTATCAGCAACTAAGAAAGAATACAGCAAACTCCTAGTTATGACTCTGCTTAATTCTTGAGTCCAGCATTACACTCCTCATCACTAGTGATTGACAGCTGCTGTTGTATCTGCGTGTATGTACCATGGTGGTCCATTACTGGTGAGAGAGCTTATTAGTCCACTGTATTTCTTCTTAGTATGCCTCTCGTATAATAGCTACTGTTTTTTTCATCTGCCTGCTTTACTGGCATATGCTAATATGCTGCCCGTAAATATTGGGTTAATTTATAAGGACATGTTATAAGTTATTAATAGCCTCTTCTATTTAAAGGGAATCTGTCAACTGTTTTTTGCTTCCTTATGTGGGAGCAGCATGATGTAGGGGCAAAGATCCTGATTCCATTGGTGTTTCGTTTTCTGGACTGCTTTGTGTAGTTTTGATAAAATCATTGTTTTCTCTGCTGCAGATCTAGCAGCGATGTGAATACTTAGTTTTGTATAACCCCGCCCATGCCACTGATTGGCAGCTTTCTGTGTTTACTGTGTATAAACAGAAAGTTGCCAATGAGTGGTGAGGGCGTGCTTAGACTATCTGGCAGCAGGATTACTTAGTCCTGTAGTGATAATCTCCTGCTGATTTAAAAAGTGATTTTATATAAATTACGCTAGACAGGCCAATAGGTGACACACAACCGGAATCAGGGTCTCTGCACCTACATTATGCTGCTCTCAGATTAGGTGGCAAAAACCTGGTGACAGATTCCCTTTAACTGCTCTTTTTCATTAGGAAACTATTAAATCTCTGTATAAAAATGCAGACTTAAAAATGACTTCCATCCCAAAGGATAGCTTGGCAATCCTGCATGTATAAATAGGGTATGGACGTATGATTCACCGAACAGAATGCCAGAACCTGATTCCATCCAGCAAATACAAAGCATGGAAACAATATTCAACATTAATAAAGACTATAAAGAAGTGATTGAGATCCAAGAACTAAATGATCCATTGCCCTATTTAACTAGCCATGCCCAATGCCTATAGTTACACAATCATCTGCAATTACTAATATCTCCTCTTTTTCTAGAATATTTTTTATCTTGTGGTTTGGACATAGACAGTCCTTTCTGTTGTTACTGGCTCCATATCTGTATGAAAAATAGGTCATAGCTCAAATAGATTAATATCTTTTACCAATATGTAATAGTAGAATGCAAAGTCAACAACTTTTATTGTGTACTAGCTGTACTACCCGGCTTCGCCCGGGTTAATAACTGTTGGTAACAAAATAGAATGTATTAACAAAAATGTATTCTGCACACAAAAACCACAAAACAAATAGATAGAAATGTAATTATTAAAAGGCAAAAACTAAGCTAATAGAAGCATTTCATAACATTTATTTCAACACCACAGATTTAACTAAATTGGCCAAGTAATGTGCTCCGTCTGTCTCTTTCCAGGTCTGTCTCTTTCCAGGTCTGGCTCTTTCCAGGTCTGGCTCTTTCCCCGTCTGCCTGTCTCTTTTTATGTCTGTCTCTATCTCTCTGTTTCTTTCCCCATCTGTCTCTTTCTAGGTCTGTCTCTTTCCCCGTCTGTCTCCCCGTCTTTGTGTTTTTTCCTGTCTGTCTCTTTCCCTGTCTGCCTGTCTTTGTCTCTATTTCTCTGTCTCTTTCCCCGTCTGTCTATATCAAGGTCTGTGTCTTTCCCCATCTATCTTTGTCTGTCTCTGTGTCTGTCTGCATGACCGTCTGGCTCTTTCCCCGTCTGGATCTTTCCCCGTCTGGCTCTTTCCCCGTCTGGCTCTTTCCCCGTCTGGCTCTTTCCCCGTCTGGCTCTTTCCCCATCTGGCTCTTTCCCCGTCTGGCTCTCTCTATCCGTCTCCCCACCGACATCTTATTTCCTCACATATAAGCTTCTTATACTATGAATGTCTTTTGTTCCTATAGCAACCAATCACAGCGCTTACTAATAACCTGTAGTTCCAGGCTCCATTTACTTTAATGGAGGCATGTTTTTTGGAGAGTAACGTAAAGCGCGGGGTTAAATTTTCCTGTCAAAACATAGTCCACGACGTTCCCTGGGTCACATGAGGTGTCTGTCCAAAATTTCGTGATTGTAAATGCGATGGTGCGGATACACTTTTCGTTTAACTTTTTCCCCATTATGTAGATAGGGGTTAAAATTTCGCCTCACAATATAGCCTATGACGCTCTCGGGGTCCAGACGTGTGAGTGTGCAGAATTTTGTGGCTGTAGCTGTGACGGTGCAGATGCCAATCCCGGACATATACACACACACACACACACACACACACACACACACACACACACACACACACACACACACACACACACACACACACACATTCAGCTTTATATATTAGATGAAGAATTCAGTTTTAAAGGGAAATCTCCCCAATGTTACTGCTCGTGATATTGGGAGAATGTGTATGAGATTTATTGTATTGTGATACTCCACAAAAGTGAAGCAAAAAATATTGAGTGTTTTCCAGATTAAAAATAACTGATGTAAAATTTTTCCTTGTTGATACAAAAAATGCATATCGGCCTATGCCTGAGGGAACTGTCATTTATTATTGTGGCAGATATTTTTTTCTTTCTTTTCATTAATTTGCACAGAATTCACACTAAATTTTCTCCATAATTTCACAAAACTAGTTATCACTTTCATATATAAGTATATACCAAAGTCAACAAACAAGATGGCAACTTTTCATATTTTCCCAAAATAATACTTGTGTACTTTAGACTATGAATGTATGTACAAAGTTATTATTGTTCCTCCCTCTCCTCCCAGATGTCACCCATCATCCCAGAATAGACTGCATAGCAGTAAATAGTGAATGCTGAGCAACATTTTGTGTTCTTAGGTTGTCAATCATGGGATGGTGGGCTAGTTAAAAGTTTCTGATTCTTTTTTCCCCCATCATGTTATAACTTAAGGTCCATTTACTGGTGGACAGATCAGTGGCACTTAATGTCCACCAGTTGGTAAACCTCGGTCAGAGGTCGTTTAATAGCCTGTTTACAAAAGTAGACTGACATTAACGATGCACACTGAGCGATCTGTAATGGATTTGTTAGTGCCATGGTTCTCGGAACTATGAGACCTGTTTATGCAGGACTATGCACCACCAACAAACAACTGGTGGAAAAAAGCCAGCGAATGAAATGCAGAAAGATCGCCAGTACATAACCAAGTATTCGGCCAAAGACCGCAGAAATCTGGAAGTATTTTCTGTCCCTTGCCTAACACATTGAGTTAACCCAAAAGAGCAGAATATGCGGAATGTAATCAGGTCAGATTATTCTATTTGTATGATCCAAAAAGGACTCCAAAAACATTACACACTTTTTCTACTTCATCACATTTATTATAAAATCAGAGTATAAGTTCTGGACCTTGAGGGTGGCTGTGCACGTATAATGGTTTTGTGATGTCTCACATCTTGTATAGGTGAAATCAGTTTTAACATGCCTAAAACCATATTACAAAACCTTGTTACTTTGTATTAAAAGAGCATATAGTCATAAAGTACTTTTTCTTTGGAATACCAGATCCGCTGCAGAAAAAAAAGGTCAAAATGCTCATTTGGCGCAGTTTTTCCTGTCAACACCCTTTTTTTTTTTTTTTTTTGGTGAAGAAAAACCTTTAGCAATTACGCCATGTGTGAACATACCTTTAGATTGCTAAATTTGGAATCGTGGTGAAATCTGCAGCATAACTGGGCAAGTTCTGGATTTTAGATCCACAAAAAACTTGACAAGAATACAGCGAGTGTAAACAGGTACAAGCTGCTATGACTGCATAATATACAAGCAAAAGAATACAGTACATCTTAGCGTATACAGAGTGTATTCTTTTGTTTGTATTTTATGCCGTTGGTTATAAGTGACTTGGGGACAAAATGTAGAATTGATGGAGGAAGGTTGAACTAGATGGACTTAGGACTTTTTTCAACCTATGTATAGCAGATTGTTTTATTCTGGTAGGAGGTGCTGGTCAGTTTTTTTTTGTGATTTGTAGTATACTATTGGGGATGTTGCCTGCCTCCATATTTCAATGAGTACTCCTCCCATTAGTCTATGGCTATGTTCACATCTTGTTTTAGTATATGTTCAGTGGCTCAGTCAGGAGTTATGTTCAAATGGCCACAAAACAGGATTCAGATGTATGGTTTGATGGGGCCATTGTCTATAATGATGCTTATGTGCTCTGTTGTGCAACATTTTCGGCCATATACGCCATATTGGAAGCGGGCAGCAAAACGTATTCAACAGCGGACAGCTGCAACGTAGGTCACACAGTCAATTGTACTTTATATTAAAAGGATAGTCTTGTGTCTATTAATATAGAACACATATTGGGTCCAGTAGCTATATCATCACTTGTCAGTCAGTGATCAACTTGACACCACACTTATATGTAATATTTTTTCAGATACAACCTTATTTGTTCCTGTTGTATATTTGCATTATTCAGAAAACATATATTTATACCCGCAGATACTCCCAGCCACTCCACGAAGAGATCGCACTTCACAAACATCTCAAACACAAGAATATCGTCCAGTATCTGGGATCATTCAGTGAAAATAGGTTTATTAAAATTTTTATGGAACAGGTACCAGGAGGTAAGACATCATTTAATATGTGCATATACGTATATTTTCATTAAAGGGATTCCACGCTTAAAGGGGTTGGTTGATATTCAACACTTGTCGTCTAATATTAGATTTAATATTAGATTTACATTTAATAAAATGTAGGTGGATAAAAATATGTCCCGGGCCCATGGGTAGGAGTGAGCGGACCTGTGAATATTCAGGTTTGCCGGGTTCCACCAGACTTTAGTTAAATGTTTGGTCCGGGATCCGGAATGACCCCATATAAGTCAATGGGGATCCAAACTTTGGTGCTGTAAAATGATTGTAGTAAGGGCTACAGGGCAGCAGAAGGAAGCAAAATGGGGGTAAGAGCAGGAAAATTGCCCTGCAAGCAAATGTGGATAGCAAATACATTTTTTTAAAAATGACATGGGATGCTCCCGATTTTTGGTAACCAGCGCAGGCTGCAACCCTCAGCTGTCTGCTTTATCTTGGCTAATAATCAGAAATAGAGTGGAACCATGCCTTTTTTACATTATTTATATAAATAAGTAAAGAAACTGTATGGAGTACAATCTGTTTACAATCAAGATAAAGGAAACAGCTGAGGGCTGCTATTATCATGCTGGGAAGACCCATGGTTCTTTGGTCCTTGCCAGCCTAAAAATAGCAACCCGCAGCTTTCCCAGAAAAATCTGGCTCTTTTCCTCCTCTTCCTGATATGCCTGGTGATTGCAGTGGCAATCGGGGTAACATTTTTGAAGTTTATGTCAGCTGTGAATTGACACATGGCATCATGCTCAGGAGTTAGTGATGGTGAGGCATCTATCGGACACCCCCATTACTAACCCCATAAGTGTACTGTTAAAAAGCTCACACATAGGAAAAAAATATTTTTTTTTAATAAAGACAGCATCCCACTCCCCCGTTCATCAATTTATTAATGTTAAAAAATCCTCGAAGTTCCAGTGTAATCCAACGGTGAATAAAGACTCCCCCACACTCCTTCATTCACCAATTTATTAAATTAAAAGAAATCCTCGAAGTTCTGATGTAATCTAATAGTGGAATTTCTCTATCGTTTCATTGGGGGACACAGGACCATGGGTTATGCTGCTGTCCCTAGGAGGCTGACACTAAGTAAACAGAAAAAGTTAGCTCCTCCCCAGCAGTATAACCCCTGAGCCGGAGGCGGGCTCAATCAGTTTTTGCTTAGTGTCGTAGGAGGCTGATGTGGGCCGACTGGGCCCCCTTCAGCCACTTGATTTTTTGCGTATTTTTTCATTTTTTCTCGGCGACGCTCGTCGCTCTCATCTGTGGTACTTCTCTGTTTCTGCAGGTAGCGTACTTCTCTTCCTCAGCTCTCGCAGCCCGGTGGGTACCACTCCCTAGGGTCGCAGAGGTTTGAGTCTTCGGGCCCTCGCCCCCGTCCATTCCCGCGGTACCAATCCCTGGTGTGTTCGTGTGGGGCAGAATCTTCCTTGGCACCCCCTATCCGCTCTGCGGTATCACCCCAAGGGGCGCAAGGGGCTCGGCAAATAGGGACTGGACCACAGCGCGTCTCGATCTAGGATGGGGCCCGCAGCGCTGCTACATTTAGGGGCTTCCCCCCCCACCAGCGTCCACCTCCCTGCCTTCTTCAGCCTTCCTGTGCCCGCAGCCATCCCTTCTGTGAGCGGGGCACACAGGAGCATGTGCAGAGTCCCAGCCTGCACTGTGGAGCGCGCCGCGGATCAGGTAGGACACCCTCTCCTACCTTCTCCCCTCGGTCGTCTGCAGAAATTTAGGCCCCGGTCTGGGCCTAGTCGCTGCAGACGCCTAGGTCGGGCGGATTAGATTCGCGGCTGCGACGCCGCCGCCTTGCGACCGGGTCGCCGGCGCTGCCTCTGCCCGCACGGCAGCATCAAAATTTTAGCCCCCGGCTTCGGCCTGGTCCTCGGCGTCCCAGGCTGCGACGCCGCTGCCTTGCGGCCGGGTCCGCCGCCGCTGCCTCTGCCCACGCGGCAGCGTTAAAATTTAGCCCCCGGCTTCGGCCTGGTCCTCGGCGTCCCAGGCTGCGCCGCCGCCGGCGCTGCCTCTGCCGCGGCAGCGTCAAAAATTTAGCCCCCGGCTTCGGCCTGGTCCTCGGCGTCCCAGGCCCGCCACCTGCGCAGCGCTATTGGCCGCCGGCCTCTCCTTCTCCGCCCTCCGCTCTGCCCCAGGCATCACCAGGGGGGTGGGGGGTATTTTTTCCCGCTCCCTCATTGTTCATTTTATTTAAAAAAAAAAAACAAAAAAAAAAAAAACAAAGATTATGGCAGACTCCCGGTCTGCGGATTGCTGAGGCTGCAGCAACTTTTTTCGGGGAAAAACAGAACACACTCTTATTTGTAGTGTATATTTCTTATATTGGGTCGATTTTTTTTTTTTTTTTTTTTTTTTTTTTTTTATTAAAAATACGTGCATGATTTTTCATACATTGACTCCTACATTGCTTATGCGGGCACTTGTTTTCTATCACGTTTTTTAGTACATAGCGTTTCCAGCTCGACTTTTTAGCGATTTTGGGCCGGTAAGCCCAAGACTCGGTCCCCTCTTTTGTGAGTTATTTTCAAGAAGATGTCAGATTGCTGTTGACCCCTGCCGGCCGGTAACGCCCTGTCTCAGGCCATAACTCCCCTCGCTACGTCCCTCGGGTTCGTGCGCATGCGCCGCGTCTCCGGCCGATGCTCGGTCATACCATCCATAGGACTGGCGCAATCCCCTCGGGGAGGTGAGTCCCGTACCAGGGACCTTTTCTCCTATGCTGGAAGCGGACCCGCCAGGTCTCGTCCTTGTGGCCCCCCAGTTTCCACTTATCCCCCAGGTCCAGACTGTCCTTCCTCCGGCAGTCTTCCGACCTCTCGGGTGATGGCCCAGGCTTCCACCTCTGCTGGATTCCGAGCAGGACCTAGATGTATTGGCGCATGACGAATAGCCTGCTACAAATGGTGAGTCAAGCCGTAAGGCTACGGACAACCCTCTTCTCTCCGTGCACGCAGGTCTCCCTTAAGACATTTGAAGCAGACCCTTATGTGCTCAGAGGACATCCAGAGCTCGCCGAGTTACCGCGGGCTCACAGACAACTACCAGACACGGAGTTGACCAGCAGTAAGTCTTGTCATTGTCTTTTTTCCCTTCTCCAAGGCGATTTCGGAGAGAAGGGGCATACTAAACTGGAGTCGCTGATGATCACAGACGGCAACCAGACACGGCGTTTACCAGCGGTAAGTCGTGTTATTGTCATTTTCATCCCCCCAAAGGGCTCTGGAGAGAGGGGGCATGCCTCCTGGCAGGGAACAAGGTGGGGGCCACTGCGGTTTTTTCAGTGGACATCCAGTTCGCAC
Organism: Anomaloglossus baeobatrachus; assembly: GCF_048569485.1. Lineage (NCBI taxonomy): Eukaryota > Metazoa > Chordata > Amphibia > Anura > Aromobatidae > Anomaloglossus > Anomaloglossus baeobatrachus. Next base: position 272,319,295 of record NC_134355.1, read on the forward strand.
GGTGACTGCGTGATCATGGATAATCCCCGGACGCGATTTTTCCCAGTGGTAAGTCCGTTTATTTGTCTTGCCCCTTCTCGAAGGGGGCTCCGAAAGGAAGCGGCACGCTACCCTTTATGCGACCCGCCTGGGTTCCTCCGGGCTTCTCGTCACTATCGTGCCGCTCCGCAGGGACTTCGCGGACACCATACGCAGCGGTCCACGTCCCACCTATGCCGACCCAGGGCTGGGTATCTTCTTCAGTGAGTACCCTCTTTTCACAAACCTGATGTCTGCCCGCTACTCGGCCTGAACCTCTAGCATCAGTGTGCCCACCATTGAGACCTCTGACTCGGGATCAGGAACGCAGATTCGACATCTAGGAAGTCGCTGACTTTTTTTCCGACTTTCGGGAACGCCCTTTCGGAGATAGGCGAGTCTAGTTTATCCCTAGGCTACGTCGGGGTAGACTACTCTCTCCCCTAGGCTACGTAAGGGAAGGGTATATCCCTTTCCCGGCATCGGCCCTGATGCACCAGGATCGTTCCCTCACGCAGCCCCGTCCACGCCGCAACCCGTCTGGAAGCCTTTATCCCTACAACAGCCATCTCCGCCTTGCATGGCTGCGGACCGTTCCAGCCTTTTAAAAACGCTTGCAGGGATCACTGTCCCTACGCATCCTACTCTGCAGAGCTGCTAGGCTCTCTCCGCCCAGAAACGACCGGGAGGCCCAGAGTCTCCCTTCAAGGACCCTCGCCTTGAGGTTTAGACCATCATCACCCTCTAGGAAGCTTCCCCTTCCTCGCTACTAGGGTAGCTGAGCTACCGGAAGGAGTCCTCCCAGACCCGGCCCGGTCCGGTCCATCATCCCTCAGGCACAGTATTCGAGCCGTTCAAGGGTGGCTACTCCTCACGCAGGAGTAGTTTCCCTCCTGGCACAGAGCCCCGCGTGCTCTTTGCCTCCCGCTCCCGTTTCTTCCCTTCGGTTTTTTTTGGCTATGCGAGTCCTCGACAGCCTGTGGCGGTGATAGTGACGGTGCACATACCAGATTTCATCCCGGACTCCCCAACGGAACACACTGAAGAACGGAGACAGGATGGTTCAGTCTTCGCGGGTGACCCGTCAATCTCCTCCTAGCGGACCACTCTTCGCTACCATCCCTGGGAAGCTGCCCTTTCCTCCTCTGGAGCTTATTATCAACCGTCACCAGCCTCCCGTGCTGGGGTATGCTATCCCACCATTCCTCGGCACGGTCCCGAGGGACACCCCTAGAGCGTCGTCTCTCCTTCAACATTCCGGACTTCAGAGCCAGTTGGTTAGCCCGGTTACAATTTCTTCTCTAGGTCGTGGTTACCCAGCCAGGTTCCAGTCGGACCATGCCACAGCGGTGATGTGCATCATCCACCAGGAAGACGCAGAGAGTGTCATGGCAAGGGAGAGGCCAAGAAGATCTTGCTCTGGGACAGGTCCCTTCACTCGTTAATCTCGGCAGCACATCCCTAGCGTGGACGTTTGGACGGCCGATTTCCGCGGTAGGATAGACCTCGCGTAGGTAAAGGGCTCCACACGGAAATCACCAGCCAGATCTCTGGCGAAGGAAGACTTCCGGTCGTGGTCCTTTTTGGCCTTCCGATCCAAATCTCAGTCAATGGTGCTTCGAGTATGCACCTGCTCTGGACTAGATGACGACGCCCTAGACCGGTCGTGTAGCCTGTTCAGGCTCTCGTGCATCTTCCCGCGGCTTCCTATGGTCTCGAGGGTTCTCAAGATGGACCAAGGCAAGCGATAGCTCGGGAGTGGCCCAGGCGAGCATAGTTCACATAATTTACTCATTTCCTCGCAAATGCCCCGTGGCTCCTTCCAGACCGCAAAATTCTTCCGTGTCGGGGTCCCTCTATTCTACCAGGACTCAGAAGTCCCAAGTTACATGGCCTCACCAGTGGATCCCGGGTGCTGGCTCGGTCAGGTCTGTGGACAAGATGATGGCAGACATTGAAGAGGGCCGGGAATCCAGTTTCCTCGAAGATTTATTTCATTGTTCATTGTCGCTCAAGGTACCGCTTTTTTCCCTGCTCCCACCTGTTTTGATAGGTGGGCTCCTCATGGCCATCTGGTTGTTACAGACGGCATCAGGGCGGACAGCCCTCTTGTCGTTTTTTCCCCCCTTTTCTGGCTCCGCCAGCAGGACAAGGGGGGGCTCCAGCCAGAACCTTTCGTTTCTGTCCAAGACACCTCGCTGTTCCTTCCAGCAGAGGACTTTAGGTTTCGGTTTTTCGGTTCTAGGCTCCTCTCTCAGCCTAAAAGGGGCATAGTTCGTTCCAGGGCTGGTACGAGCCCTCAGTCTTTCGTGTCTGCAGGACACCATTTTTCGGTTACACCGACCGTCAGTCCATCCTTCCACCCTTGCCCAAGAAGCGTATGCCGGCGCCAAGGGCCAGAATATCACATGGATCCTTTCCTCCATCTGTGAAGACTATCGCATGAAGGACGGACTTCCGCCGCGGTCTATCGAGCAAGGGGCACCCTTGAACGATTGGACTCCAGTCGTCGATCGACCAGGTCCCCTGGTCCGCCACCCGCTCTAGTCGGCATACCTTGACTATTTTCTACCAGGTTCACACCCAAGCTTCGGCAGAGGCCAGTCTTGGCGTAGGGTTTGTGGGTGGCATTGGCACACCTGTAACAACGTAGGCGCTTGTAGGTCTGGGTCAAGCCCGGCAAGGGGAAGCGGCTTCCTTCCTATCTCCGGTGATGGTTTTCTTCCCACCCAGGGACTGCTTTTGGACGTCCCATGGTCCTGTGTCCCCCAATGAAACGATAGAGAAAGAAGGATTTTTGTGTACTCACCGTAAAATCTCTTTCTCTGAGTCTTCATTGGGGGACACAGCACCCACCCTGCTTGTGTTTTTTGTTATATATGACATGCCTGTTGCCCCAGTGCCTATATTCCCAGGTCACTGGTCACACGACTGTTCGTCATAGTTTCTTACCTTGTTTTTATCCAGGATTGTTTGGTTCTCCTCCTACTGCTTGTGCACTAAACTGATTGAGCCCGCCTCCGGCTCAGGGGTTATACTGCTGGGGAGGAGCTAACTTTTTTTGTTTACTTAGTGTCAGCCTCCTAGTGACAGCAGCATAACCCATGGTCCTGTGTCCCCCAATGAAGACTGTGAGTACACAAAAATCCTTCTATTCCATGGTAGCCATCGAATCTCATGGAGCGTCATTCTGAAAACGAGGCTCCGTAGGTCACTCCTGGTTGGAATTTCTCACGAGCATTAAATCTAGACATTAAACGGTATGCTTCATTTAGTGCTTTAGTTTAGTTATCATGCGCTAATTAACTAGTCTGCTCCGTAAAGTGGCCTAGACTAGCGCTGGGTGCAATTTTATTCCACCTGGACTCTAGGTCAGAGGACCGTGTCCACCACCACATAGGCTAACATTTTGGTCATAGTCAGCATTGGCAGCTAACAGCAGCTAGTTTGAACCACTGTTGTCAGCCCCTTAAAGGCCAAGTCTGTTCCAGGCGCCCATCGCTCTACCCATTCTATGCAATCTAGGGGTGTCAGTGGAGTGTTATTGTGGCCAAGCCTCCATTGCTTCCATTTTCATACTCCTTTGAAGCTCATAAATACTACATTTCTAGAACAAGCGACCTGCAGGCTCAAATCCTCTATGAGGAAAATGAAAAAAACAAGGCTATAGGTCTTGTCATTCCCTTTTAATCATTGTGTTTGTCTCTAGCTCCTGTGCATTGTTCTCTCTCGAAGATTTATCCTCCTAACAACTGACTCTCTTCCTAAGGCCCCGTCACACTAAGCAATATCGCTAGCAACATCGCTGGTAACGAACAACTTTTGTGACGTTGCTAGCGATGTTGCTGTGTGTGACATCCAGCAACAACCTGGCCCCTGCTGTGAGGTCGTTGGTTGTTGCTGAATGTCCTGGGCCATTTTTTAGTTGTTGCTGTCCTGCTGTGAAGCACAGATCGCTGTGTGTGACAGCGAGACAGCAACAACTAATGTGCAGTGAGCAGGGAGCCAGCTTCTGCTGAGGCTGGTAACTAATGTAAACATCGGGTAACCAAGAAGCCCTGTCCTTGGTTACCCGATATTTACCTTTGATACCAGCCTCCTCCGCTCTCACTGCCTGTGCTGCCGGCTCCTGCTCTGTGCACATGTAGCTGCAGGACACATCAGGTAATTAACCCGATGTGTGCTGTAACTAGGAGAGCAAGGAGCCAGCACTAAGCAGTGTGCGCTGCTCCCTGCTCTGTGCACATTTAGCTGCAGCACACATCAGGCAATTAACCCGATGTGTGCTGTAACTAGGAGAGCAGGGAGCCAGCGCACAGTGTGCGCTGCTCCCTGCTCTGTGCACATTTAGCTGCAGCACACATCGGGTTAATTAACCTGATGTGTGCTGTAACTAGGAGACTGGGGGCTGGTCACTGGTTGCTGGTGAGCTCACCAGCAACTCGTGTAGCCACGCTCCAGCGATCCCTGCCAGGTCAGGTTGCTGGTGGGATCGCTGGAGCGTCGCAGTGTGACAGCTCACCAGCAACCTCCTAGCAACTTACCAGCGATCCCTATCGTTGTTGGGATCGCTGGTAAGTTGCTTAGTGTGACTGGACCTCTAGCTGACTAAATGGAAGAGGGACGTCCAATGTCATAGTCAGAAGGCAAAAATACTTGTATTAGCGCATAGAAACTCCATTACAGATACCAGGAAACTAATTATAAACTCTTAACCAGATGGTACTGACTTCTAAATGTTCTAAAAAAAATATCCCTCAAATTCTACAACACAGTGCTGGCATTGTCGTTTCTCTGAGAGATTATTACTGCACTCTTATTTCACAATTCTGAAAGTAGGTACATAGTATCTCCTCCAAACTTAAAGGCAAGAACTTACCAAGAGATCCGGGCATCTTTCTTTTCCATCACAACAACATCCATACTGCTTATTACATAATTTACTTGATGCAGATAAGATCTGTATTCCTGCTTTAGGCTGGAGTCACACTTGTGTGTGACTCTCTGAAGGATTGCATGGCATCACTCAGAACGTCCGCTGGCTCTCCTAATAGGAGCGTTTCAGCTTCATATACTTCTATCCAGCTGACATGCCCAGGTAAGGAGAGCCGGTGGCCGGTCCGGGCGATGCGATCCTTGCGCGAGTCACACGCAAGTGTCACTCCAGCCTTAGATGGAAACTGGTTTGGACTAATTAACAAGATATATTGTGTGGCGTAACTAATGTCTTCATCACTATATTTTTCATACATTTATTTCAAAACTATAATTTGTCCTGCAAAAACAAGCTCTCATATGTCAGTCTACAGAAATAGAAAACTTATAACTCTGAAACAGGGCAGGAAAAATTGAATATGGTCTGCTTAATTAATTGGAACCTGCTTGTACACCCGGCTTTCTAGTGTGCATGACCACCGGGTGTAAGAGTCCTGGCTTCTAACCCATGTAGTGCGCATGACTGAAAGTCCAGGATCATTCGCACTGATCTGAATTCCAGGACTTGGACGCGATGGCAGCAGAGGTGAGCACGACCATCCTCTGACGCTGCGCATTCATTAGCATGTTAGTACGTTAACAAGGGCATAGTATCATGGTAAGGGGGCCGACTAGCCAGGGGAACTAATGCCCAGGGGACTAGTCCCTGGCCTCATTAGCATATGATAAAAGATCTCTTTATGTGTCCTACTGTATACAGGGACAATTAAGCAGGGATTAGAAATATGCACCCAGAACTGCTCATGGTTCTGGGTGCATAGGGGACCTGATAGGTTCACTTTAAGGAGTTAAAATAAGCTCCGTGCATGATCACGGCCATGGCAGGATTTTATTGTATTTTGATTTAAATAGGTATTATTTGTTTAGGAACATTGAGTAATGCAGTAATAGGAAATATCGCTGCAGGCACTTAGTAATGCCATATGCTCCAGTCAGCCCCCTGCAAATATGGAATTAAGGAAAGCACGTAATTATGAAGCTGAGTAATAAGACCAGGTTTACATAATTTTTTTATGATATTTGCAACTTTGATGTAGCATGAAGCTTGTCTGAGCTTGTCTGAAGTGAATATTCTCTTTTATTGGCCTTTAGCCCTCATAATACTGGAGCAATCAGTTGCAATTAGGAATAACGCTGCAAATTATAGTTTTCATTAGTCTTAGTAGATTTGACAAAGGTTGAAGCCTCCAGAATATGGCAGCAATTACCATTATGACTGAAGGAAAATATTTTAGCTGCAGCTCAGTACATATACAGTGACCCAGTGTAAAATGAGACACATGCAGGTAGTCATGAGGCTCTTAGTTTGTGCCGAATGTTGGCTGTTATTTTTAGACAGACGACTGTCTGTCTGGGGAGCTATATATATAAGGAGTCGGAGAAAGCAAGTAAACAAACAAGTTCACTGCCGCCTTCTGATCCAAAGAGGTCATTCACTGCCAAACATTTGGACAACAACAAGTTTAGTTCCTGTACAGTCACAGGTCACTCCCAAGCATTCTACTTCATGTCCCTGTGCAGGGATTAAAACTAACAGACAGATTTACTAATTCTGTATAATTGATACACGGCAAACATGTTGTCAGTTGGTGGAGCCTAATGTTCTGACGCCACAACCAGTCGTTCAGAGTGCTGCTCTGACTCACTCACTTCTGCAAGCAGCAGCGCTATGCTCTGGCAAGAGCGTGTGCATAGAACAATAGAAAGAAGACTAGCTAGTGATCGCAGACTTTCTATTGTGTTCTGACACTGTTCTGTGCACGGCTCATATCAGAGCAATCCGTCATTTCAGGATCAATATCCACTGATTGGCAATTAGTTTAAGGTACCATTTAAAATCCACCAAATTCACAGTAGCTCATGCAGGATGATACATTTGGATAGTCTTTACACCATCTGTTAGTTGGCTTATTTTTAGGGTGGCTTTACACGCTACGACATTGCTAAAGCGATCTCGTCGGGATCACGGAATTTGTGATGCACATCCGGCCGCGGTAGCGATGTCGTTGCGTGTGGCACCTATTAGCGATTTTGAATTGCTACAAAAACGTTCAAAATCGCTAATCGGTGACATGCCCCCCTATTCCCAATTATTGTTGGTGCTGCAGTAACTATGTTGTTCGTCGTTCCTGTTGCAGCACACATCGCTACGTGTGGCACCGCAGGAACGAGGAACCTCACCTTACCTGTGTCCCGCCAGCAATGAGGAAGGAAGGAGGTGAGCGGGATGTTCGTCCCGCTCATCTCCGCCCCTCCGCTTTGATTGGGCGGCCGTTTAGTGACGTCGCTGTGACGCCGAACAAACCGCCCCCTTAGAAGGCGGTTCGCCGGTCACAGCGACGTCGCTAGGCAGGTATGTGACTGTGACGCTTCCGTAGCGATAATGTTCGCTACAGCAGCGATCACCACATATCGGCCATACGATGGCGGCGGGTGCTTTCGCGCTTGACATCACGAGCATGGGCTAGCGATGTCGCAGCGTGTACAGCCCGCCTTAGACTACTTTTTAAGCTTAAAAACGTGCACATACGCTTTAACAAATACGGCGAACTTTATTAACACCCTCAACCACACCACCTTTTCTATTTGCAGTGCAGAGGTGCTCAAATCCTTAAAGGTAATCTGTCACCAGGTTTCTGCAACCTCATCTGCGAGCAGCATAACGTAGGGGCAGAGACCCTGAATACAACGATGTATCACTTAGTTTATACAACAGTTGTAACACAATCACAGATTTTAACTGTAGGGTGAAGGAGAACTCAGAAATCTAATCCCACCCACACCAGGCTCTCTATGTACAAAGTCTATTGACTTTGAGCTGCTTGTCAGAGGAGGGGGCATGGTTAGACAGGATCATGTGCCAGCTAGTCACAGCAGTGATATCAACTAGTAATAAAACCTTCATTCAGGCAGGCAACTAGACTACTACAAGGAATGGAAGGCCTCCCATATGATGAGAGGTTGAAAAAGTTAGATATGTTTAGCTTAGAAAAAAGACGTCTCAGAGGAGATCTCATTTATATGTATAAATACATGTGTGGTCAATATAAAGGACTGGCACATGACTTATTTCTTCCAAAGACAGTACTAAGGACCGGGGGGCACTCACTGCGAGTGGAAGAAAAGCGATTCCGACAGCTAAATAGGAAAGGGTTCTTTACAGTTAGAGCAGTCAGACAGTGGAATGCTCTACCACAAGAGGTAGTAATGGCAGATACTATAACAGCTTTCAAAAAAGGGCTGGATGATTTCCTCAGTACACACAACATTGTTGGTTATAAATGACTTTGTGACCAAATGTAGAACTGGTGGAGGAAGGTTGAACTAGATGGACCTAGGTCTTTTTTCAACCTTAGTAACTGTAACTATGTAACTATTATAGGTAAACAACAGCACACAGTGTGATAAGAGACACATTGCTGAATTCTGTGTTTTTAACCTCGTCGTCCTCAGATTACATAGCAAAAACATGCTGACAGATTCCCTTTAGAAGACCCCTATCATCAGATTCTTGATGTCCAAACCAAAGGCAGCATGAATCAGGCACAATGGTTATGTGATTGCAGCCAGATATGTTATACTCTGAAATGCTGCATCCACTTTGAACAGACAGAACGGGACTATTCATCTCAGCTGACTCTTCTGAGGTAAGTCTCCAGCTTCCCACCATGCCGTACACTTCAACTGACAGAATTTATTCTTTTTACTCGTATTGGGAGTGACCTGTGAGTAAACTGGAGCGGGGTAGGAGGACAGCCAACTTAGAACCTGCCTTGAGCTAGATAGCCAAGGTAAATATTTCCCACATGGCTTTTCAAAGCCGCAGCATTTCAGAGTTAAACATGCCTGGCTACAATCTTGCAGCCAGCATCTGATTCATGCAGCTTGTGGTTTTGGCAGCTTGCACATGATGAGAGCTTCCCTTTTTAAAGGGAATCTGTCACGTGGAAAAATGCTATTAACCTGCACACAAGTAGTTAATCTGCAGGGTCGTAGCATTCTAAACATTCCTGGCACCTGCACATTAAACCCTGCTGCCGGGAGGAAAACAGCTTTAATCCTCTCGGCAGCGTTCTGTTTTCAGTCATGGAGGCGGCGCTGGCTCTGGCTCAGTCACTGCTCTGTGTATGAAGAATGGCGGCTGTAAGCATGTTCTCCCCACTGACTGACAGCCACTCTGCTTTAGAGGATGCTTTCAGTCAGTGCTGAAGGTGTGGTTACAGTTGCTACTCTCCATTCACAGAGTAGCGACTGACCCCACGCCCGCGCCACCTACATGACTAAAACCAAAATGTTGCCAGGAGGGTTAAGCGGGCTTTACACGCTACGATATCGTTAATGATTTATCGTCGGGGTCACATTATTTGTGACGCACATCCGGCGTCATTAACGATATCGCAGTGTGTGACACTTATGTGCGACCTAAAACGATCGCAAAAGTGGCAAAAATTGTTTGCCACGGAGAGGTCGTCCTAAAACAAAAAATTGTTTTCTTCTAATTAGCGATGTTGTTCCTCGTTCCTGCGGCAGCATACATCGCTATGTGTGATACCGCAGGAGCGAGGAACATCGCCTTACCTGCCTCCACCGCTATGCGGAAGGAAGGAGGTGGGCGGGATGTTTACGTCCCGCTCATCTCCGCCCCTCCGCTTCTATTGGAACCCTGCCGTGAGACGTCGCTGTGATGCCGCACAACCCGCCCCCCTTAGAAAGGAGGCGGATCGCCGGCCAGAGCGTCGTCGCAGGACAGGCAAGAGCGTGTGGCTGGGGTAAGCAAGGTTGTGCGCGATGGGCAGCTATTTGCCCGTGTCGCACAACCAATGGGGGCGGGCATAATTGCTTGCGATCTCGCTAGCGAGATCGCAGCGCATAAAGCCCGCTTTAAAGTTCTTTTCCTGCCCAGCAGCAGGTTTTAATGTGCAGGCACTGTGCAGGTTCAGAATGCTATTAACCTGCAGATTAACTACATATATGCAGGGTAATAGCATATTTCCGTGGGACAGGTTCTCTTTAATAAAAACGTGATCATGATATGTACACCAGAATTCTGTCTCAATTTTACACAAAATGCTGGTGTATGTTTGTTGGTACATCTACCCCTAAGTGTTTGTGTTGTGGTAGTGCTTGTGTGAAACACTGGTTATTTTCACATGCAATTTTTAATGCTGCAGTTTTCCCCACTGAAATCGTAGGGGAGCCAATAACAAATCTAGAACATGCTAAAAAAATGGGTTTATTCACAATGTTGTTTTAAATAAACAAAACTAATTGGAAAAGAAAATATCTGGTATACGGTATCCATATCTGTACATTTATTACAGTGAGCCAAGTGTTTGCTTAAGCTCTAATGATTTGCTTATATCCTAAGCAACAAGAGCACGCCTGTTGATTCAGATGCCGATATGCAGAAGATCTGAATGTTCCACATCAGTGGCATAGGTAGCTTCCTATATTGATACAAATAGAAACAAAGGCTTTGAAAATAAGGCCATGTTCAGACCTATTCTGTGCAGGAAATCCACATTTCAAGCAAAATGAATGTGATTTCCTGAGACCTCATTCACACTGTGCTGTAAAAGATGCTGCAGAACTACCGTATGTATTATTTTACCCATAGACATCATTGATAGTGCTCACGGTAGAATCGTGATAATTCCGCACTAAACACTGCATTAATAAATGCTGCATAAAAGAAAAAAATAACACATCAAAAAATGGGAAAACATATATGTAATAGCAGTCTACTCTGTTTATTTGTGTGGACCCCCACGGAAAACATGCAAAATGAACCTCATAGGAAAGAGCACCTTTCTACGTCGCAGCATCTGTACCGCCCCGCGGGCTTGGCTGCGACAGGCGAGCCACTCTGATCCGTGCTCTCACTGCGGGTGGTGGCTCGAACCTCTCACGGACCTGGGGATCGTCGCTCTGCAAGGGAGTTGGCGTTACACGCGGGGATGTGGGGTGTTTGGATTTGAGGTGATAGTTCGTGACGCCACCCACGGGTTGTGGTGATCGTAGACACCATCGCTGCGGTGAAGGTGTGGAGGCCCCCGGGAGCGATGTAGTAGCGCAGCTAGGTGTTGACCCCTCCGTGGGTAGGGGATGTTGGTCCAGTGGGCCGAGGCCCGGGTGCAGGGTGTAAGGTTGCGGTGCAGCGCGGCACGGTGCCTGATGGCACTGGTGTACTCACTCTGACACAAAACACTGGAGTCACTGGTAAACCAAACTGAGTAGGTCCCAACAGGGACTTGCAGGTGTGTCCCAACGGGGACTTCATCTTTCTTTGTGAAAACGGGGATCCGCCACCTTACTCCTCATCCTCCACTCCATACTCTTCCTCTACGGTAACTCCAGGGCTGTACGGTGGGGGAGGTGTCTTGGAGCGCCTCGGGCCTTCATGCCGCGCCCTTCTTTGTACGCTCAGGGCAAACCAGCCCCTCTCCCCACAGTGGCGGGTGTAGGTGACCAACTCTCCAGGGATCAGGTCACGGTCCGGGTGGCCCATAGGCAGGTGGGGGTACACGTCCCGATGGGATACAAACACCTCCTTCTCCAAGCCGGGTTCAAACAGGAATCCCCACCCCCTGTCGGGGTCAAAGCGTCGGACCTGGCCCTCGTACCTTGGGCCTCGCACAAGGAAGGTGGCACACCGCAGGTTTTCTTTTTCTTTAATCATGCGGGCCAGGACCTCGGCCTTTCTCTTCTCCTGGGCCTCAATTTCCCGTCCCAGCTGGCTCTGCTGCTGCACCCAATACAGGGCGTCTGCGTGCCCCTCGGGTGCGCGGGTCGGGCCCAGCCAGAGTTCACCCGTGCCAACTATGATCGGCACCTTCTTTTGGGAACCCCTCTGTATCGTGGCCTGGGGTGTTGCTCTGCAGCGACAACCCTGCACCGCCTCAGCCAAGGCTTGGGTGTGGGGAGCGGCCAGATTTACCTGCTGGGCGGGTCGCTGGGTATTTGGCACCTCCATCTTGGCCGGACAGACTGCCGGGGCCGGGACCTCTTCCGGTGCGGTTGCTTCCTGGAGTAGTGGGGCCTCTTCGGGAACGGGCTTCCTCCGGGAACCCTCCTTCCACGGAAGCGGGACGGGTGCTGGCTGTGCATATGGTTGCCCGCGGGCTGCTTCTATGGGCGGGTCCTTCTGGGCAACTGGGACGGGCTCTGCCACCGGTGTCGGGGGCGGCAGACCAAGCGGGGAAGCGGCAGTGAGTGATACGGGCAACGGAGGGGGCGACAGGAGAATTGGGGGCAGACCGGGTCCCTCAGCCACAGCGGCTGGTCCCTCAAGGACATAGGGGTGTGGGTCGCTCGCCCTCTCCTCCAAATTCCCCCCCATCTCGCGTGCCCGCACGGCCGCGGCTCTCTCTCCCATCTCGGCCGCCCATTGCTCCATCAGGTAGCTCACCTGGACCTGCAGCCGGCAGCACATGAGGGTTGTCCGGGCCTCCACCCACGCCGATGTTCCGGGCGCGGACTCCGGGAATTCGGGGCTCTCGGACGGGGCAGACATGCTGTATGCTTGGGTTCCAGGAACAAGACTGGTGGCGGGGTCCTGGCGTCCCTGCCCTTTATCCATACAGTCACATGGCAAACAGTCCTCACCCGCCCCCCTTGGTCTTTTCTGAGCACTTCTCTAGCTTCTTTGCTCCGCTTTGCTCTCGGGGGCGGGGCCTTGCTTTCACACCCTTTCTGCTCAGGGAAGACTGCTCGGGCGGGAACTCTTCACGCCAAAGATGGCGGATTCTCAAGTTTTTCAGCGGGACGTCGCTGACTGGGACTTCAAGGTGCACTTCCACCGGTAAGTGGACGGTTCTATCCGGTTCGTGACGCCAGAAGAGTCGATGTGTACCGCCCCGCGGGCTCGGCTGCAACCGCCGAGCCGTTCAGATTTGTGCTCGCACTGCGGGTGGTGGCTCAAGCCTCTCACGGACCCGGGGGTCACGTCGCTCTGCAAGGGAGTTGGCGCTACACGCGGGGATGTGGGGTGTTTGGATTTGAGGTAATAGTTCGTGACGCCACCCATGGGTTGTGGTGATCGTAGACATCACCGCTGTGGTGAAGGTGTGGGGGCCCCCGGGAGCGGTGTAGTAGCGCAGCTAGGTGTTGACCCCTCCGTGGGTAGGGGATGTTGGTCCCGGGGTCCGGTGGGCCGAAGCCCGGGTGCAGGGTGTAAGGTTGCAGTGGGGCGCGGTGCCTGATGGCACTGGTGTACTCACTCTGACACAAGACACTGGAGTCACTGGTAAACCAAACGGAGTGATGAACGGGGCCCGCAGCCGGCTGCAGCTTTTCCCAGGTTAGGTTGGTAATGTCTGCCTTTCTCCTGCACCTTTTGTATGTGAATCTTGACTCCCGTGCCTAAGCACCGGTAGTCCGCTCCCCGGCGTGTATCTGTCGTAGGAGCCTTTTTGCCCGCAGACGCTGGCCCTTTGGATCTCTGGCCCTTGGCGGTGGCACTTATCCGGAATGGTTGGGCTGTTACCTTCAATCGGGACTTACGTGGGAATGAACCCCTGAGGTCCAGACCGCAATCAGTTAATTTAACTATGGTGGTGGCTTCTAGCCTAGTTCGTGGTCTGAGTACCCTGCCTGGTGCTCCACTATCCAGTTGGCTCCCCGGTTTGGTTCCGGCGGGCCACTACCCTGTCCCGGTCCCTTACGGTTCCACCGGTCGTCTTCCCGGTCTCCTGCAGGCGGCCACTACTGTCTGCCTCCTTGCCAATAGTGACTGGGCTCCAACCCAGCCACCGGAGTAGTCTTTGGCAGGCCTGAGCACAGGCCTGCTTCTGGACACAACCTCCCTCCTTCACTGTCAAAACCAGTCTTTCTACTGACTTGAACTTGACTACTAGGTTCCCACCTCCAGGCCTGTGAACTCCTCGGTGGGTGGAGCCAACCACCTGGCTCCACCCCCCCTGGTATGGACATCAAACCTGGAGGGTGGTGACAAGGCTTTTAGTTTGACTGCTGTTACCTAACTGGGAAGGGGGTGTGTAGTGTTGTTGTGTTTACCTGGGACGACCTGGATAGTCCAGGGCGTCACACATCCCATCACGGTGTAGAACTGCAAATCATTCTAATATAGCAATAAAGAAGGTCTATGCCGGTTATGTCCTAATTACAGTACTTGTGGTGGTTTGGCAGCATTTATGCCTTTGGTAAACTACCCCACTGGCAGACATCACATATGAGTCCTATGTATCTCTTATATCATCGGCTAATTTAGTTAATTCTTTTATTGTTTTGTATTTTTACAACTAACAATGGGACCTTTTGTTTTATTACAGGAAGCCTTTCTGCTCTTCTCCGATCAAAATGGGGACCTTTGAAAGACAACGAACAAACTATTGGATTTTATACCAAGCAGATTCTGGAAGGCTTGAAGTATCTTCATGATAATCAGATAGTACATCGAGACATTAAGGTCTGCTTTCGTACAGTGCTGACAATATGTATTTTGTATTGTGTAATAGGCATCCTTGTGTGGAACTATGCCAAGCACCAGGTGGTCTATTCTGGATATTATTATTTACTATTATAGCGCCATTTATTCCATGGCGCTTTACAAGTGAATAGGGTATACATAAAAAAAATACAACAATCATTACCAGTACAAAACAGACTGGTACAGGAGGAGAGAGGACTCTGCCCGCAAGGGCTCACAGTCTACAGGGAATGGATGAGGGTACAATAGGTGAGGACAGAGCTGGTTGCGCAGTGGTGTACTGGTTATTGTAGGTTGTAGGTGTAGAAATCTGCTGAGTTTTGGGGTGCCAGTTAATCGTAATTAACAAGAACTATTGGATCTTTAAAAGGGGATTTATTACAAATAGGGAATTTACAATGACATACATAAGGGAAACCTAACTAAGGGAAAGGGTACAATGAAAGGGGAAAGGTAATGGGAGAGGGTGGTGGAAGATGGGAAGTGGGAAGACTGACTAGCTTGGTAGGATACCTTTATATCAGACACACAATCACACATGGCCCATACAGTGCCCATCCCTGTAACACCTCCACATATTAGTAACATCCAATCAGGTCACAGTCTTTTGAGTTGTCCAGGAACGTGCATATGGCTGTTGATGTCAATGCTCTCCTGAAGGTGGCTCTCCGAGGTCAATTTGTTAAAGGATTAAGAGGAGTCTTGACAAACCTGTGGATCCTGTGGATAGTGTCCTGGTATGTAGCAAAGGTCTTTCATATCACAAAGCCTGAGGACAGATTTACACTCCATTCAGGTTGGAGACCTGATGTCCATCTCCAGTACAATGGCTTGTATTCCACTTGAACAAGGGATTGTTTACCAATATCCATTTTAATAGGATCTAAACAGGACATTCAATTCATGAATACCACAGGTGTTGTGTATCTTCCAAGAGGCTAAAGGCACCATGTTCAATTCACGTGAAGATGCAACCTTTATCATGTTGATAGGACAAAGGTCAGTTCATCACAGAACACACAATGGCCTTCTTGCCTCTTCAATGGCCATGAAACTCTTCACTGTACATGGCCGATTCTTTTGATGTACAGTCCTGGTAATATTGGTAGCTGATAGATACAATATGGAGTCCAGTAATTCGTTATGATACATACATTGTCCATGTTGGCTTCCAACAGTAGGCTTGTTGGAAGAGGTGGGTCTTCAGGTTCCTTTTGAAGCTTTCCACAGTAGGCGAGAGTCTGATATACTGGGGTAGAGCGTCCCAGAGTTTGGGGGAGGCGCGAGAGAAATCTCGTATGCGATTGTGGGACCAGGAGATAAGAGATGAGTAGAGAAGGAGATCTTGTGAGGATGTGAGGTTGCGTTCAGGTAAGTACCGGGAGACTAGGTCACATATGTAAGAAGGAGACAGGTTGTGAAAGGTTTTGTATGTCATGGTTAGTGTTTTTGAACTGGAATCTTTAGGCAATAGGAAGCCAGTGAAGGGATTGGCAGAGTGGTGAAGCTGGGGAATAGCGAGGGGACAGGTGGATTAATCGGGTTTAGGATAGATTGGCTGGGTGCAAGAGTGTTGGAAGTGAGGCCACAGAGCAGGAGGTTGTAGTAGTTGAGGCGGGAGATGATGAGGGCATGCACCAATGTTTTTGCTGATTTTTGGTTAAAGAAAGCACGAATCTGGGAGATATTTTTGAGTTGTAGTCAGCAGGAGGTGAAAAGGGCTTGGATGTGTGGCTTACAGGATACAGTAGAGTCAAGGGTTACTCCGAGGCAACAAGCTTGTGAGACTGAGGAGAGTGAGCAGCCATCAGTTTTGATGGATAGGCTTGTTGGATGGGTTGAGTGAGGAAGAGGAAAGATAATGAATGCTGTTTTCTCCATGTTAAGCTTTAGGAATCGCGCAGAGAAGGATGAAATAGAGGACACACATTGTGGGATTTTGGTTAATAGGGAGGTGATGCCAGTTCCAGAGAGATAGATCTGTGTGTCATCGGCATAGAGATGATACTGAAAGCCGTGGGACTCTATGAGCTGTCCCAGGCCAAAGGTATAGATTGAGAACAGCAGTGGTCCTAAAACTGAACCTTTGCGGACACCGACAGGGCGAGATGAGGAAGTGGTGTGAGAGTGGGAGACACTGAAAGTTCTCCCATGGATAGACCATAAATGGTGGAAGAATGGCACAGATCATATAAATTTGTGCAAACATGGTGTCACAAACACAGTTAACACTTCAACTAATTGTACTCTTATTTGCCATAGTAAAAATATATAACGCAATGCCAACTGGCCACAATTAATAGGAATGAACATTTCTAGGAACTCTCATCTCCCAATAATTAGGCAATGTAAACAGGCCAAATACTCATTTGTCAGGTGAAATGATCTTTTAATTTGTTTAAAAGTTCATTGTTCTGGGCAGCACATTGTCCTGTGTAAAAAGCGAATGTGCTGCCGAAAACAATAGCAGCCTATACACTGTAGGGCATTCACTCACCGACAGGAGTCGAGGAAGAAAAAAGAGCATGATTAATATCAAAACTGCGAAGATTTATTTAAAGTCTTAAACTTCCAGGAAAAGTAAACAAACAGCCTTTCTCCAGCATAACTACACCGTGTGCAGAATTATTAGGCAAGTTGTATTTTAGAGGATTTTTTTTATTTTTGATCAACAACTATGTTCTCAATCAACCCAAAAGAGTCATAACTATCAAAGCTTAATATTTTTGGAAGTTGTTTTTTTTTTAGATTTGGCTATCTTAGGAGGATATCTGTTTGTGCAGGTAACTATGACTGTGCAGAATTATTAGGCAACTTAATAAAAAACAAATATATTCCCATCTCACTTGTTTATTTTCACCAGGTAAACCAATATAACTGCACAAAATTTAGAAATAAACATTTCTGACATGCAAAAACAAAACCCCAAAAATTAGTGCCCAATATAGCCACCTTTCTTTATGATAACACTCAACAACCTACCATCCATAGATTATTTCAGTTTCTTGATCTATTTACGATCAACATTGCATGCAGCCACCACAGCCTCCCAGACACTGTTCTGAGAGGTTTACTGTTTTCCCTCCCTATAGATCTCACATTTTATGAGGGACCACAGGTTCTCTTTGGGGTTCAGATCAGGTGAACAAGGGGGCCATGTCATTATTTTTTCATCTTTAAAACCTTTACTGGCCAGTGCTTTACAGGCTCGCTGTGGAGTAGTTGGATGCATGTGATGAAGCATTGTCCTGCATGAAAATCATGTTTTTCTTGAACGATACCGACTTCTTCCTGTACCACTGTTTGAAGAAGTTGTCTTCCAGAAACTGGCAGTAGGTCTGGGAGTTGAGCTTCACTCCATCCTTAACCCAAAAAGGTCCCACAAGTTCATATTTGATTATACCAGTCCAGTACCCCACCTCCACCTTGCTGGCGTCTGAGTCGGAGTGGAGATTTCTGCCCTTCACTGATCCAGCCTTTGGCCCATCCATCTGGCCCATCAAGAGTCACTCTCATTTCATCAGTCCAGAAAACCTTTGAAAAATCAGTCTTAAGATATTTCTTGGCCCAGTCTTGACATTTTATCTTATGTTTTTTGTTCAAAGGTGGTCGTTTTTCAGCCTTCCTTACCTTGGCCATGTCCCCGAGTATGGCACACCGTGTGCTTTTTGATACTCCAGTAACGTTGCAGCTCTAAAATATGGCCAAACTGGTGGCAAATGGCATTTTGGCAGCTTCACGCTTGATTTTCCTCAATTCATGGGCAGTTATTTTGCGCCTTTTTTGCCCAACACGCTTCTTGCGACCTTGTTGGCTATTTGCCATGAAATGCTTGATTGTTCGGTAATCACACTTCACAACTTTGGCAATTTCAAGACTGATGCATCCCTCTGCAAGACATCTCACAATTTTGTACTTTTCAGAGCTCGTCAAATCTCTCTTCTGACCCATTTTGCCAAAGGAAAGGAAGTTGCCTAATAATTAAGCACACCTTATATAGGGTGTTGATGTCATTACACCACACCCCTCCTCATTACAGAGATGCACATCACCTGATTTACTTATTTGTTAGTTGGCTCTCAAGTCTATACAGCTTGGAGTAGGACAACATGTATAAAAATTATCATGTGATCCAAATGCTCATTTGCCCAATAATTTTGCACATGGTGTATAAGGAAAAACACAATTAACAAAACAGTCCATATAGGTCTTTCACACATACTCCGACCCAGGTAACCTCTAGCAGAGCTGGCTAACAGGTGTTTTCACCTCCACTCCCCAACAGCAAAATGAGGTAGTTGAACTGTCTTTATAGTTTGTTCCAAATCCTGGAACTGGAGGTAAGGGAATGGCCAGTCCCACCCAGCTCTAGTGGCTGTTCCTAAAACCCGGATCAAAAATCTGGATCTATTAAAAAACTCCTCTCAGCACTATATGTGCTGGAGCCTGCTTCTCCAAGAGCTACATCACCTGGGCTTACCACCTCAGTGACACATACCTCCCGCTGCCACTTTACAGCACATGGTGATCTATTACACATCATTCAGTATCTAGTAAAGACATCTAATTTTAAGACCTTGTTCTCATCAACTTCCACTTATAATGGAAGCCATGATGCTGCTGGATCTGCCATGCATTGTTGATTTACAATGAGATCTATCATATTGACAACAAGAATAGTGATTCATGCAGCTAGCTCTAATCCTCCAATCAAATCTAATGGAATTGGAAATGGGAGCTCCAAAAGGAATCTCTAAATAGAAATGTGTAAAAATCCTTTATCACAGCTATGGAAAGAGATACATAAATGGGATCAAAATGCTAACTACAAATCTTTTCTGTACTTTAGGGCGATAATGTTTTGATAAACACATATAGTGGGGTTTTGAAAATCTCTGATTTTGGGACTTCTAAAAGACTTGCCGGTATCAACCCAAATACTGAGACATTCACTGGTAAGACTACTATGCTATATTAATTAAAAGGTATAGCTTTTTATCAGACCTGCCATTACAGTTGTCAGTGTCTTTTATTTAAAGTGCATCTGTCACCAGGTATTTGTCACCATAATGGAGAGACAAGACAGAGACCCTGATTGTAGTGATGTATTGCTTACTGGGCTGCTTGCTGTAGTTTCAATTAAACGGTCATTTCTTTGTCGCTCCATTGGGAGACCCAGACAATTGGGTGTATAGCTTCTGCCTCCGGAGGCCACACAAAGTATTACACTTTAAAAAAGTGTAACACCTCCCCTCTGCCTATACACCCTCCCGTGGATCACGGGCTCCTCAGTTTTATGCTTTGTGTGGAAGGAGGCACACATCCACTCATGCATTCTCATATTAGTTATGTCGGTTGGAAGAAAAGAGGGCCCCCACGGGGCCCCCGGCATGTTCCCTTCTCACCCCACTATGTCGGCGGTGTTGTTAAGGTTGAGGTACCCATTGCGGGTACAAAGGCCGGAGCCTCATTCCGTCTCCTTCACCATCCCTTAGCGGCTCTGGGAGAAGTGGGATCCTAAACGGTCAGCCATTTGCTGGGACCGTGCTCCCTCCGCAGCCCCTGTGGGAATCTGCCGGACCGGAGTCTATTCAACCTCAGGGACCGGGCCCTGCAACTCTAAGGTACTCTGTGTCCCCATTGGGGAATATGCAGGAGCGCACCTTCTTCCCGGACGCTGCGGCAGCTGCTGAATTGAGAAGACCGGCGGACTTCCGCGCCGACCGTGCCTGCTTGTCGGGCGCGGTCTCAAATTTAGTCCCCGGCTTCATCGCGGCCTAGTCGCAAAAATCCCGCCCCCGGGCCTGCCTGTCAGGGGTAAGGGCGGGACTGCCGACCTGACGTCGGATGTGAGGGCTGGAGCATCCTGCATGTTTCCTCCCCCTCACTGATCACTGTGGGGACCCCAGATTCCCGCACTTTCCTAGCGCCGCCCACGGCTCCACTCCTCCCCTGAGATCTCCGGCAGCCATTTTTTGGGCATTCTGCCGGTGGAGGATTCTCAGGAACAGCTCTGCAGCTCCAGGGGACCTAAAGCTGGGAATCTGGAGGCACACACTCCGCTTGTTAGCGGTCGGTAAGCCACACCGGTCACCCGGTGCTGGTCCCCCCTAGGGTGCCGGAATAGATACGTATTTATATATATATATATTTCTGTTCGGTCGGGCTGTATACCCTGTTTTTGCCCATATACCCTCAGTGATCATTCTCCTAGGAGACAACAGCATGTCATCCACAAGGAGCAAAGCTGTTAAGGTACAGGGGGTTTTTGCGACCTGTACCTCTTGTGGGGCTATGTTACCTGCGGGTTCCACCTACCCTCACTGTGAGCAATGCTCAACCCCTGTTTCACTTGTTCAGCCGGAGCCTCGGTCACTAGTGGACCCCTCGGCTCATGTAGACCCCCCTGCTCCCCCCTGTCCAGGCGGCAGGGACAGAGTTCTCCTCTTTTGCTGAGAAACTCTGAGTCACTTTCACAATCCATGGCTCAGTCTATGGACAAATGGTCTGCCAAGCTGCTAGAAGCTTTGCAGTCCAGACCGGTCCTTACACAGGCCCCGGCCCCTGTTGGATCATCACCTCCAGGTCCCTCTCGGTCTGAGCCGCAGCGCGCTCCCAGGTTGGGCCCTAGGTCCCATGCGGAGGACTCCTGCCAGGACCACAGTCCTAGACAGGCTAAGCGGGCTCGCTGGGAATCTTCCCCGACTTCTTCACGCTGCTCGGGTTCCCAGCTTGAGGGTTCTGACCCTGACGTCGCCCTTAACCTTGATACACCTGAGGGGGACGCATTAGTGAATGATCTTATCTCGTCCATCAACCAGGTGTTGGATCTCTCTCCCCCGCCTCCTACTGTCTAGGAGTCGGCGTCTCAGCAGGAGAAACACCAGTTTCGGTTCCCCAAACGTACACGTAGTGCGTTCTTCGATCACTCTAACTTCAGAGACTCTGTCCAGAAGCCCAGAGCGGTTCCGGACAAGCGCTTTACTAAGCGCCTCACTGACACGCGTTACCCCTTCCCCGCTGAAGTCGTTAAGGGGTGGGCTCAATGTCCCAAGGTGGATCCTCCAGTCTCTAGATTGGCGGCTAGATCTGTGGTATCGGTGGCAGATGGCTCATCGCTAAAGGATGCCACTGACAGGCAGATAGAGCTCCTGGTGAAGTCCATCTTTGAGGCCACGAGCGCGTCTTTTGCCCCGGCCTTTGCAGCCGTGTGGGCACTCCAAGCTATCTCGGCTTGTCTGACTGAGATTAATGCTGTCACACGTAATTCTGCTCCGCAAGTTGCGTCTTTGACTTCTCAAGCGTCAGCTTTTTCTTCCTACGCCATGAACGCAGTCCTAGACTCGGCTAGCCGTACAGCTGTGGCATCCGCTAACTCTGTGGCAGTCCGCAGGGCCATGTGGCTGCGCGAATGGAAGGCAGACTTGGCCTCCAAGAGGTTCTTAACCGGTTTGCTGTTCTCTGGCGAACGCTTGTTTGGCGAACGATTGGATGAGATTATTAAGGAATCCAAGGGAAAGGACTCCTCCTTACCCCAGTCCAGACCTAAGAGACCTCAACAACGGAAAATACAATCGAGGTTTCGGTCCTTTCGTCCCTCCGCCAAGCCCCAATCCTCTTCGTCCAGCAGGCAGGAGAAAGGCCAGAGGAACTCCTATGCGTGGCGGTCCAAGTCACGCCCCCAAAAGGCCGCAGGAGGCACTGCCTCCAAGGCGGCCTCCTCATGACTCTCGGCATCCCCTAACCGCATCCTCGGTCGGTGGCAGGCTCTCCCGCTTTGGCGACGCCTGGTGGCCACATGTTCAAGACCGATGGGTGAGAGACATTCTGTCTCACGGTTACAGGATAGAGTTCAGCTCCCATCCTGCGGCTCGTTTCTTCAGAACCTCTCCGCCCCCCGCTCAGGCCGACGCACTTTTTCAGGCGGTGGACGCTCTGAAGACAGAAGGAGTTGTGACCCCCGTTCCCCTTCAGGAACGTGGTCGCGGCTTTTACTCCAACTTGTTCGTGGTGCCAAAAAAGGACGGATCATTCCGTCCCGTTCTGGACCTCAAACTGCTCAACAGACACGTGAGAACCAGAAGGTTTCGGATGGAATCTCTCCGCTCGGTCATCGCCTCGATGTCACAAGGAGACTTCCTAGCATCGATCGACATCAAAGATGCTTTTCCCCACGTGCCGATCGCACCCGAACATCAACGCTTCTTGCGTTTCGCCATCAGTGACGAACACCTTCAGTTCGTGGCATTGCCTTTCGGCCTGGCAACAGCCCCACGGGTTTTCACCAAAGTCATGGCATCCGTCGTGGCGGTCCTACACTCTCAGGGCCACTCGGTGATTCCCTACCTAGACGATCTCCTAGTCAGGGCCCCTTCTCGGGTGGCGTGTCAACACAGCCTTACAGTCGCTCTGACGACTCTCCAGCAGTTCGGGTGGATCATCAACTTCCCAAAATCCAAGTTGACACCGACCCAATCACTGACTTACCTCGGGATGGAGTTTCATACACAGTCAGCGTTAGTCAAGCTACCGCGAGACAAACAGCTTTCTCTGCAGGCAGGGGTGCAATCACTTCTTCGGAGTCAGTCACACCCCTTAAGGCGCCTCATGCACTTCCTGGGGAAGATGGTGGCAGCTATGGAGGCAGTGCCGTTCGCGCAATTCCATCTACGGCAGCTCCAATGGGACATTCTCCGCAAATGGGACAGGAGGTCGGCTTCCCTCGACAGGAATGTCTCTCTTTCCCTTGCAACCAAGACGTCACTTCAGTGGTGGCTCCTTCCCAACTCTCTATCGCAGGGAAAATCCTTCCTACCCCCAACCTGGGCTGTGGTCACCACGGACGCGAGCCTGTCAGGGTGGGGAGCGGTTTTTCTCCACCACAGGGCTCAGGGAACCTGGACTCCGATAGAGTCTTCCCTTCAGATCAATGTTCTGGAAATAAGGGCAGTGTATCTAGCCCTATTGGCTTTTCAGCGGTGGCTGGAGGGCAGGCAGATCCGTATCCAGTCGGACAACGCCACTGCCGTCGCATACATCAACCACCAAGGCAGCACTCGCAGTCGTCAAGCCTTCCAGGAAGTCCGGCGGATTCTGCAGTGGGTGGAAGCCACAGCCTCCACCATCTCCGCAGTTCACATCCCGGGCGTAGAAAACTGGGAAGCAGATTTTCTCAGTCGTCAGGGCATGGATGCGGGGGAATGGTCTCTGCACCCAGAAGTGTTTCGAGAGATCTGTCGCCGCTGGGGAACGCCGGACGTCGATCTCATGGCGTCACGGCACAACAACAAAGTCCCGGCATTCATGGCACGGTCTCAGGATCACAGAGCTCTGGCGGCGGACGCGTTAGTTCAGGACTGGTCGCAGTTCCGACTGCCTTATGTGTTTCCTCCTCTGGCGATGCTGCCCAGAGTGTTACGCAAGATCAGGTCCGACTGCCGTCGCGCCATTCTCGTCGCTCCAGACTGGCCGAGGCGGTCGTGGTACCCGGATCTGTGGCATCTCACGGTGGGTCAGCCGTGGGCGCTTCCAGACCGCCCAGACTTGCTGTCACAAGGGCCATTTTTCCATCTGAATTCTGTGGCCCTCAACCTGACTGTGTGGCCATTGAGTCCTGGCTCCTAGCATCTTCAGGGTTATCTCAGGATGTCATTGCCACCATGAGACAAGCCAGGAAGCCAACGTCCGCCAAGATCTATTACAGGTCTTGGCAAATCTTCTTATCCTGGTGCTCTGCTAATGGTTTCTCTCCATGGCCGTTTGCCTTACCCACTTTTCTTTCATTCCTCCAATCCGGAATGGACAAGGGTTTGTCACTCGGCTCTCTCAAGGGCCAAGTATCGGCGCTCTCCGTATTTTTTCAAAAGCGTCTAGCCAGGCTTCCGCAGGTCCGCACGTTCCTACAGGGAGTTTGCCACATAGTCCCACCTTACAAGCGTCCGCTGGAACCCTGGGATCTTAACAGGGTGCTAACGGCTCTTCAGAAACCACCTTTCGAGCCGCTGCGGGATGTCTCTTTATCACGTCTTTCGCAAAAGGTGGCCTTTCTAGAGGCAATTACATCACTCCGGAGAGTGTCTGAGCTTGCAGCGCTGTCATGCAAAGCCCCCTTCCTGGTGTTTCACCAGGATAAGGTGGTTCTGCGTCCGGTTCCGGAATTTCTCCCTAAGGTGGTATCTACTTTTCATCTCAATCAGGATATCTCCTTACCTTCATTTTGCCCTAATCCAATTCACCAATGTGAAAAGGATTTGCACTCTTTGGATCTGGTGAGAGCACTCCGGCTCTACGTGTCTCGCACGGCGCCCCTGCGTCGTTCAGATGCGCTCTTTGTCCTTGTCGCTGGCCAGCGTAAGGGTTCGCAGGCTTCCAAGTCAACCTTGGCTCGGTGGATCAAGGAACCGATTCTTGAAGCCTACCGTTCTTCTGGGCTTCCGCTTCCTTCAGGGCTGAAAGCCCATTCTACCAGAGCCGTGGGTGCGTCCTGGGCATTGCGGCACAGGGCTACGGCTCAGCAGGTGTGTCAGGCAGCGATGTGGTCTAGTCTGCACACTTTCACGAAGCACTATCAAGTGCATACCTATGCTTCGGCAGACGCCAGTCTAGGTAGGCGAGTCCTTCAGGCGGCGGTTGCCCACCTGTAAGAGGAGGGCCGTTCGCCTCTTTTTATTGAGGTATTCTTTTACCCACCCAGGGACTGCTTTTGGACGTCCCAATTGTCTGGGTCTCCCAATGGAGCGACAAAGAAGGGAATTTTGTTTACTTACCGTAAATTCCTTTTCTTCTAGCTTCTATTGGGAGACCCAGCACCCGCCCCTGTTCCCTTCGGGCTGGTTGTTCTTTTGTGTACACATGTTGTTCATGTTGAATTGTTCTTTTGGTTCATGGTTCAGTTCTCCGAACATCCTTCGGATTGAATTTACCCTAGACCAATTTATAAGTTTCCTCCTTCCTGCTTTTGCACCAAAACTGAGGCGCCCGTGATCCACGGGAGGGTGTATAGGCAGAGGGGAGGGGTTACACTTTTTTAAAGTGTAATACTTTGGGTGACCTCCGGAGGCAGAAGCTATACACCCAATTGTCTGGGTCTCCCAATAGGAGCTAGAAGAAAAGGAATTTACGGTAAGTAAACAAAATTCCTTTCTTTATTAGCAGAGGATGATTCCTTAAGGCCCCGTCACACGCGACGATATATCGTGCGATCGCATGAGCCATCGCACTCGCCCCCGTCGTTTGTGCGTCACGGGCAATTTGTTGCCCGTGGCGCACAATGTCGTTAACCCCCGTCACACGTGCTTACCTCCCTAACGACGTCGCTGTGGGAGGCGAACATCCCCTTCTGAAGAGGGAGGAACGTTCGGCGTCACAGCGACGTCACACAGCGGCCGCCCAATAGAAGCGAAGGGGCGGAGATGAGCAAGACGTAACATCCCGCCCACCTCCTTCCTTCCTCATTGCCGGCGGGATGCAGGTAAGCTGTGTTCGTCGTTCCCGAGGTGTCACACGTAGCGATGTGTGTTGCCTCAGGAACGACGAACAACCGGCGCACAGAAGGAGGAACGACATTATGAAAATGAACAACGTGTCAACGAGCTACGATAAGGTGAGTATTTTTGCTCGCTAACAGTCGTTAGGAGGTGTCACATGCGTCACAGGTGTCTCTAACGATGCCGGATGTGCGTCACAAAATCCGTGACCCCGGCGATATATCGTTAGATATATCGTAGCGTGTGACGTGGCCTTAAAGGACTAGTAAACCTGCTGTCATGTAGTCCTCCACATTCAGGAGCACTTTATCATCCCTACCCCTACTAATTGGCATCTTTCGGCCTATGCAGAGTGTACAGCACAGTATTCAGTGAACTGGTAGATCTGCAGCAGATATAACTGTTATTTTATCCAAAAAAAATTACAACACAGCCCAGTAAGTGATACATCAGTTGAATCAAGGTCTCTGCCCTTACATCATGCTTTTCTCAGATGGGGTTGACAAAACCTTCTCTTTAATAGCTAATGATTTGAATTAAATTACCAATCTATTCATAATTAACATCAATGAATCTAAACAATTAAAGGGAACCTGTCACCAGATTTGGGGCCTATAAGCTGCGGCCACCACCAGTGGGCTCTTACATACAGCATTCTAACATGCTGTATATAAGAGCCCAGGCCGCTGTGTAGAACGTAAAAATCACTTTATAATACTCACCTAACGGTCGCTGCGGATCAGATGGGTCGGAGTGGTGTCTCGGTTCTCCGGTACCGGCGCCTCCTGCCATCTTTGTCCTCTGTCTTCTGAAGCTAGTATGGATGACGCGTTCTACGTCATACGTTTTCGCTCTCCGGTGCCGGCGCCTCCTCTTTCGGCCATCTTCGTCCTCCTTCTGAAGTGTGTGTGCATGACGCGTCCTACGTCATACACGCTCTCCGTGTTTACTTTGATCTGTCCTGCTCAGGGCAGCTCAAAGTGCGCCTGCACAAGACCACAATGCCGGCAAGTGAAGGACGACAAAGATGGCCGAAAGAGGAGGACGTAGACGCCCATGTGACCCAACTCCACTGCAGCGACCGGTTAGGTAAGTATTCTAAAGTGATTTTTAGGTTCTACACAGCGGCCTGGGCTCTTATATACAGCATGTTAGAATGCTGTATATAAGAGCTCACTGGTGGTGGTCGCAGCTTATAAGCCCCAAATCTGGTGATAGATTCCCTTTATATGCATTACTAACAGTGGAAACACTGGTAAAACTACAACAGTGATTAGTCTGTTATGGAGCTTTAAAATCACGTTCACTTTATTGGTTTATTGCAGGGTTATTCCTAGAATTGCAAATTATCCCCTACCATTAATGGTAGCCTTTGTTGTGCTGGATGTGTACTACAGTACATTGTTAAACTCCTTGCTGGAAGTCCAAACACTGGGACATCAGAGAATGGAACATGCTCCAGAAGTGAGCATGCTCAACCTCTGCCCTGGTCATTGTCTATTTGACTGCTAGAGGAAGGTGAGGACAGCCTCAGCTATTTCTGGCAGTCCCATAGACAACGAGTGGAGCAAAGATCGAGCATGCTCACCTCCTCTCCATTGAAGATTGGGCTCTGCAGTGTGGTTCTGGAGCCCTGCACTCAGGATTGTTGAAGGTCCCAAGGGTCTGATAACTTCTAGTTCTGAGATTAACTCTTTTATGCCATATAGTTTAGGCCTCTAATGTTGCAATTACTTTGCTATTTTACTTTTGCTTCTTTGTGTAGTTTGTACATTAACCTATTTGCATCAACTCAAAATTAGTTTCGGTTTAACTTGCCTTAAAATATTTACATTTACAGTATTTGGGATTAAGATAAATAGAAAAAAGTTACAATTGCTACCAGATATCCATTATCTGATAATACAGATTGCTTTACGATCACTAACTAGCTGGAAATTTTTGAAATTTTTGAAATTCTTTGCATGATATTTTCTGAAAACTGATCAAAGTCTACAGGAATTGCCCTGATGTACTGGTAATACTCACCTATACGGGCTTCATGGATAATACATCCAGCCAAATGATACACTGAAAATACATGAAACTTTAATTCACATGCTTTTAAACAATAAGTGTAAAAAACAGACCTCAATTAAGGCCCCGTCACACTAAGCAACATCGCTAGCAACATCGCTGCTAACGAACAACTTTTGTGACGTTGCTAGCTATGTTGCTGTGTGTGACATCCAGCAACAACCTGGCCCCTGCTGTGAGGTCGTTGGTTGTTGCTGAATGTCCTGGGCCATTTTTTAGTTGTTGCTGTCCCGCTGTGAAGCACAGATCGCTGTGTGTGACAGCGAGACAGCAACAACTAAATGTGCAGGCAGCAGGAGCCGGCTTCTGCGGAGGCTGGTAACCACAGTAAACATCGGGTAACCAAGAAGCCCTGTCCTTGGTTACCCGATATTTACCTTTGTTACCAGCCTCCGCCGCTCTCACTGTCAGTGCCGGCTCCTGCTCTGTGCACATGTAGCTGCAGGACACATCGGGTTAATTAACCCGATGTGTGCTGTAGCTAAGAGAGCAGGGAGCCAGCGCTAAGCGGTGTGCGCTGCTCCCTGCTCTGTGCACATGTAGCTGCAGCACACATCGGGTAATTAACCCGATGTATGCTGTAACTAGGAGAGCAGGGAGCCAGCGCTCAGTGTGCGCTGCTCCCTGCTCTCTGCACGTGTATCTCCGTGCGCTGGTAACCAAGGTAAATATCGGGTTGGTTACCCGATATTTACCTTAGTTACCAAGCGCAGCATCTTCCACGCGGCGCTGGGGGCTGGTCACTGGTTGCTGGTGAGCTCACCAGCAACTCGTGTAGCGACGCTCCAGCGATCCCTGCCAGGTCAGGTTGCTGGTGGGATCGCTGGAGCGTCGCAGTGTGACATCTCACCAGCAACCTTCTAGCAACTTACCAGCGATCCCTATCGTTGTTGAGATCGCTGGTAAGTTGCTTAGTGTGACTGGACCTTTAGTGTTGGGGCATTCAGATCCTCCATCATCTCTACTAAAGTAACATTTAGCACATTAAAGGGAAGCGACCATCTGAAAATGACCCATTATTAAATTAGGAATTTGTGGCACATGTATTTTTTTTAATTTGGTAATTTATTTTATATCACGATCTTTATTAAAAAAAATATAATTTTCACACTGGCCATGGGAGCTTTGGTAGACTCATTCATCCTGTCCTTTCATGAGGAGTTTACGGTAGGAGTAGGAGTAGTAGCCGCCAGAGTATACAATGGAAGAGCTGATATCAAAGCTCCCTCTGCTCCCCCACTCTGCAGAATGACTTTTGCACATGCTCATTATACCGATATCGCAGCGTGTAAAGCACCCTTTAGAGTCTTAAGGGTGCTTTACATGCTGCGACATCGGTACCGATATATCGTCAGGGTCACGTCGTTAGTGACGCACATCCGGCACCAGCGTGTGACACCAAGGATCAACGATCGCAAAATCATTCAAAAACGGTGACCGTTGAAACCATATCGCTATGTGTGACACTGCAGGAACGACGAACATCTCCTTACCTGCGTCCACCATCAATGCGGAAATGAGGTGGGCGGGATGTTACGTCCCGCTCATCTCCGCCCCTCCGCTTCTATTGGCCTGCCGCTTAGTGACGTCGCTATGACGCCGAACGCACCTCCCCCTTGAGGGAGGGATTGTTCGGTGGTCACAGCGACGTCGCTGACCAGGTATGTGCGTGTGCCGTAGCGATAATGTTCGCTACGGCAGCGAGCACCAAATTTTGCACGAACGACAGGGGCGGGTGCTATCGCGCTCGACATTGCTAGCAATCGTTAACGATGTCGCAGCGTGAAAAGCACCCTTAACAGGCCCCAGTGGCCAGTGTGAAAATTACAAAGTTTCTATTTTTTTACAACATATTTTAATACAGATTGTGAAATATGGGGGGGAACCTTGCAAAAAAAATTAAAATATATATTTAACACAAAAACCTATTTTAGCAATATGTTTTTCTTATGATAGTCTCCTTTTAAGGCCTAAGACACACGGTGAAAAAATGGTGCGAGTGGAGTGCGATAAAACATTGCATTCCACTCGGAACAATTTTAGCCTATGTGCCAGCACCCATGAGCGATTTATTTTCTCTGCCCTAATCGCAGCGGGAAAACAATCGCAGCATGCTGCGACTGTAATGCGAGACTCTTTCTCGCACCTATTCAAGTCTATGGGGCGAGAGAAAAATCGCACTCCACTCGCGGTACACCGGTGTACAGCGAGTGCAGTGCGAGAACGGCAATAGCCGGCTACGGAGAAGAGAGGGAGATAAATCACTCCCACCCCTCCTCAGGGATGGCCTGCCCCCCTCAGCTGAGGTCCGCTTGCACAGTCGGACCTCAGTCGCAGGGATACTCGCATGACACTCTGCTCTGCTGTACTGCTACCATGAGCCGAGTGTCATGCGAGGGGATCGCAGTAATCCCCGTGTAGCCCCAGCCTAAGATTACTAATTAAAGGGGTTTTCCCAAAAACAAAGTTAATCTTAATTGATCTTGGAATAATAATAATAATTCCCACAATTGGATGTATTTAAAAATAATGTTCCTGTCCAGAGATAATGTTATATATGTGCCCCTGCTATGTACTGTGTAATGGCCATGTCTAACCATACAGGGACATGGTTTGATGATACCACAGCTCCTGAGTAGGGGAGGAAGTAAAATAAAGTGTACAGATAGCACAGCATGGGATCAGAGCTGGTTCTTTTTGTGAGGTAAAACATTTCCCTGCCTCATTTAAAAAATGTTTTATCTCAAAGAATTATTTTTGATTCCATGCTGTGATTTCTGTATACTTTTTTACTTCCTCTACAGCGCAGGAGCTGTGCTATGATCAGACCATGTTCTTGTACGGTCAGACACGGCCATTACACAGCACATAGCAAAGACAAGTTTATAAGATTATCTCAGAGAAAAAAGTCAACACTTCCAATTGTGGAAATAATTATTATTCTAAGATCAATTGATTGAAATTAGCTTTGTTTGCCGGAAAACTCCTTTACAAAAAAGCTATAGTGGCATCAGTACCCACATTGTGGATACCAACCTCACACAGCGGAAAACCCATTTATTCTAAACTCCATAAAAACACACTGCTCTAAAACTAGGCCCCTTAACTTCTTATTGGCAACCCTATAGGGCATAAATTCCTAAATGTTGTGTGGCCCTCACATATCAAAAAGGGCATACATTCTTAAAAGTTGTTGGGCCTTCACATTTCACTATTGCTATATACAGAAAACCTACAATTGTATGTTTACGAGGGTGTTGCATTTTCTGCATTGGGTACAAGGCTACAGACCAAAACAGTTCTTTTGTAATCCACAAATGTCACATGCCTTTCATCATGAGATTTCTGTTTCTGCAAAAACAGCAAAGACACATTCTTGGCACAGATTAAATAATATTCCTAAAATTCTGAAGCACAAGTAAATAGGTTTCTTCTCCTAGTTATAGTGTACAGCATTATTCTGGTTTTACCTTAAAGATGCCATATTTGATATGAGCCCTCCCTTTAATTAATTGACCTTGTATAAGTGAATCAATGTTACTTTTCAGGCACTCTTCAGTACATGGCTCCAGAAATAATAGATCAAGGACCAAGGGGATATGGGAAGCCTGCAGACATTTGGTCCTTAGGCTGCACAGTAATAGAAATGGCTACAGGGAAGCCTCCTTTTTATGAGCTAGGGGAACCACAAGCTGCCATGTTTAAAGTAAGTGCAATGTACATTTATAACTATATACAAGTGTGAAAAATTAGACTATATTTTTTTAATAAAACCCTTTAAACATAAAGCGATTATATTATCTTATTATTATAAACATTATTTTTATTTTGTACCAATTTGAGGGTTCTGAACAGGTCTGCAGTACATGGCTATATCCAGGTTAATGTATTTGTACTGTAATTGTGTTACTTCTGTTTTACTTTTGTACCAGGAAAGAATATATATCTGGTGTAGACTAAAGCTACTTACCCTAGGCACGGCCAAGCAGTCCAGTGCATCTTCCTCCTAAGGCTAGGTTCACATTTCCGTTGTTTTGCATCAGTCACATGCATTGCTTGACACTTGTGACTGATGCGTTGTACAACAGATGACAAGAATTAGAATTCATCGTCGGACTCCGTTGTAAAAGAGAGAGCGATCAGCTGATCGTTCACAATAGCCGGCTTTTGAGAGCGAACAGATGATCTCCCGGCGGCCGACTAATGCTCACAGCAGCCGGCCGCCGGGTGATCAGCTGATCGCTCACAGCAGTCGGCCGCCGGGTGATCAGCTGTCCGCTCACATTAGCCGGCCGCCGGGTAATCAGCTGATCGGCCGCCGAGAATGTGTGCGGGGGATGGAGTGCGGGGTGGGTGGAGCCGAGCGGGGCCATGGCGCTGAGGACGTCAGTGCCGGGGATGGCTGGGGACAGGTGAGTGTGTGTGTGTGTGTACATGCCGAGTGCGGGAAGAGGCGGAGCCGAGCGGGGAAGTGTCGGGCTCCCTGCACACGTAGCCAGGGTAAATATCGGGTAACTAAGCATTCCTTAGTAACCCGATGTGTACCCTGGTTACGTGTGCAGGGAGCCAGAGAGAGCATCGTACGGATTGCGCTGCTCAGAAAATGTTACAAGCTGCGTTCCTGCAGCCCGGCGGTCAGTCGTTCCACGACTAACCAGTCGGGCGGAGGATGCAACGCAGCCTCATCAGTCACAATCCGCCGCTCATACAAATATATATGGGAACAACAGAATCCGCCAAACGGATTCCGTTGTTTACCAGAGCCGCGGATTGTGACTGATACAAATTGACGGAAATGTGAACCTAGCCTAACTTGTTTTCCATGTATCTTTGTCCCCTCTGGTTTCTGTAAAGTCGGAGCTGTTAATCAAGGAAGAGGAAGGCGGTGATAGATGCAAAACCAATAGATGGGACGGTCAACTGAAATGCTTGGACATACCAATGGTGCATCGAGCACATACGCTTGAATTTAATAGTCAGTTTGTGTTGACTGACTCCTTTTAACATACTATATTAAAAAAAAAAATACTAAGGATCCCTTAATAAAAGATGGCATATTATATATGACCAAGTCTGACCCTTTCATCTATTGCATAATTTTTTAAACTATAGGTCGGAATGTTTAAGATCCATCCAGAAATCCCAGAATCTATGTCAGCAGAGGCCAAGGCCTTTCTTTTACGGTGTTTTGAGCCTGACCCTGTGAAACGTGCTACTGCTCCTGAGCTACTTATGGATGATTTTTTGAAGGTTTCCATGAAAAAACGGAGATCCAACCTTAAGCTGTCAGGTAAGTTACAGACCTCATAAAATACAGCACATATTGCAGATTATATATTCTCTAATCAGCAAAACAATGCTCTATTATTTTTTTTGTTCAACACCATTAGGCCGCGCTCACATAAACGGTATTTTGCCCCATGGCCGGATCCGTTACAAATGCGTTTCAGCTCCATTCATTTCCTAAGGAATCGCGGCAACATGCGGTGACATGCAACCGCAAAACACGCAACCGCATGTGACCGCATCCCGCCGCAACTCCATTGGAGGTGAATTAAGCTGAAACTCATTTGTATCGGATCTGGCCATATGGCAAAATACCGCTGATGTGAGCGGCAAATTATATAGAACCATTAATTGCTTTACAAACTAGACAAAATTGATGGCACTTGTGCCCAGATAGCAACATCAAGGTATAACTCTCATCTGGGTCCTACTCTAATTTCTATGCCTCTCTTGTCCAAA
Organism: Anomaloglossus baeobatrachus; assembly: GCF_048569485.1. Taxonomy (NCBI): domain Eukaryota; kingdom Metazoa; phylum Chordata; class Amphibia; order Anura; family Aromobatidae; genus Anomaloglossus; species Anomaloglossus baeobatrachus. The sequence goes on from NC_134355.1 coordinate 272,353,063, forward strand.
CTGACCTTTTATATGGGCTAGAATAGAATCTGCAAAAGGAAAATTAAAACACCTGAAATAACTGGGAGGAGTGTGTGCTGTTCCTATTTGTTTTAGTTAAAACTGTTATTTAATGTTTTTCATGCTTTTCTCTGCTGCCATCTACTGGTCAGACCTTTCGGGTCCTCTGTTTCTTTTTGTCCAGCCCATGGGAGTGTCTGCTGCTCCTCTTACATCACTTCCAGGCATATTCAGTTCACAGCCAGAGATTGTGAGAATCACATCCCTTATTTGAGCTGCTAGAAGCAAAGTCTTCTGACCTTAGTGGCTCCAGAAACAAGCATTATAAGAGAACCACAATGCCAGGTACTTGGACCGCTGTACTCCTGCATGTCCTTAACCTTTGGAGAAAATAAATCACTATTGTTTAATCTCAGCATGTGCATGTTTAACTCTGGAGCGCTCTGGTCATGTCTGCCTCACCTATAGGAAAAATGAAGGTAAGATTCTCACGCCATTCCATAACTACGCGGCTTCAATCGCCTTTAAGTGGGGACAGAACAGTCAGAAGACTGCTTAACAGCTCAAAACCCCGGCTACAGATCCCTAAGAACCCTGTAACTTCCCTTGTAATCTGCCTAGCAACAAGCCTTGTGCACTAGTCTGCCTGCAACAGTGCATGCCTGGACAAGCCTAAGGGGAAGCTCTCCCATCTGCCACGTCCTGTGTCACCTCTGCTTGCATTGTAAAGGGACAGTTAATGCACCTGCTGTTTCCCTCTTGCCATACCCCTTCTATAGACTTGCAGTACATTATACCTCATTACTGCACATTGCTGGACTGCGAACCCCAAGTTTTGCTAAAGACACCTTGGGAATTTCATCAGGGAGTCCTTGCAGAGCTGCACGACAATTTTTGGACCCCTATTCAAAAGTCAAGTTTCTTAAAGAGACAGTACGCCTTAAATCAAAATGGCCGAAAAAGACCTCGGACAGTTCCCCACTGCTGAAACAGAGCAAATACAACCTAATACTGTCCATTATGAAGCCCAGGAGGCAGATCCCGCGCTTCCAGCAGATCAAGTCGTCCGTCTAAAGCGCTCTTCCAAACCCACGATAAAGGCCACTGAAAACTATCACACTATATAAGATGAGCTATGTGAACACCTGGAAGAACTGTGGGAACGAGTCGCCTATTACATGTCAAGACTTGAATCCTCATCAGGCGATGCCGCATGCTTACAAGGCGCTATGGAACAGCTGAACACAGCTCATGAAAGATACAAGAGACTGTCAACAAGGTACATTACCTTTCTAAAAGACTCTAAAATTGATGAAGCTCTTTCAGACCTGAGCAAGGCAGAAGAGGTGGACAAGGTAAGAGATGCCAAGATGCAAGATGCCATAGACAAGGCCGAACACCGTATCTCTCACCAGCAAGAAACTAGATCACACCGATCAACCTCATCTAGACGTTCCTCTCGGTCATACGGGTCATCATCCTCAAGAAGCTCAGCCCTGAGCGACAGGATACTAGAGGCCCGCATAAGAGCGGAAGAATCCAAGGTGAGACGTTCCTTCACAGAAAGAGAAGTAGAGGAAGAAGCCAAAAGGGCAGAAGCAGAACCCCTTGCAAAAGCAGAAGCCAAAAGGGCAGAAGCGGAGGCTCGGATAAAGATTCTTCAGTCACAGATGGAAGAGGAAGTTGCGCTAGCTAAAGTGAGACTACTTGAGCAAGCATTGAGCCAAGGTCCTGATCTAGCTCACTCGCCACCACTGGAAACAGACAATCCAGTTGATCGCACAAGAGACAATGTACTGAATGTTACCTGTAGAAACCTTGGTTTGCAGTACCGTCCAAGCCGACAACACCGAAACCTCCAACTTACCTCTACCAGTCCCAGTACCACCTAAAGCACCTGAGCAAATTAATAAGTCACCAAGAGGTTCCCTCTCAAACACAGTCACCACGGCAAGATGGCAACCAAGTGCTTCCTGACAGACTTCCACAGCTCAAGCAGCGGTCATCAGAATCTGCAGAGGCTAAACCACAGCTCAACCCTGCAGCAACGTCATTCTACCCGGGAACATCTCATCCATTCACGCTAGGCAGCCCATACGCTCCAGGGGCATCACGAGTCGTTGTGGCAACAAGTGGTGAGAAATCAGATATGTCTGAGTTTGCTAGGTTCATGGTGAGCAGAGAGCTAATCAACACTAGTCTCACGAAATTTGATTGTGCAGAAAGCTACAGATCCTGGAAAGCAACTTTCAAGGCAGCCATCGCCAATCTCAGCTTAACTGCAGAACAGGAGCTCGACCTCATGATCAAGTGGTTGGGCCCAGGCTCTACAAACCGTATCAAGAGCTTCAGAACCGTCTATGTGGGAGAAGCAGGTCTCGCTGCTGCATGGCAAAGACTGGAACGCACCTTTGGCAGCGCAGAAGCAATAGAGAAAGCCCTATTGAAGAGACTGCAGGACATCCCAAAGATCAACCTTAAAGAAGTCCATAAGCTTCAAGACCTAAGTGATCTGCTTGTGGAGCTGGAGCTCGCCAAGAGAGACCCTCGTCTGTCTGGGCTGTGCTACCTGGATACAGCCCATGGAGTGAACCCAATCGTGGTGAAGCTGCCATACAGTCTGCAGGAGAAATGGGCAACGTCAGTCTCCAGGTACAAAAGAGTGCATGACGTCATCTTTCCCCCATTTATTCACTAATGCAAGTTCATCGATGAGCAGGCCCAGATGAGGAACGACCCCAGCCTCGACTTCCTAGAGTTCAACACTTCGGCAGCTGCAACAACATCATCATCAAGGTATGAAGGTGCCATACACAAACGCAGAGACATTAAGTACACTGTGAGTGTTAGGAAGACTGAGCTACCATCACCTGCAGCACCTACAGATAAACAGTACACCATCTCATCACGAGATAAGTCTTTCAATCAAGAATGTCCCATCCATAAAAAACCGCACTCACTGAACAAGTGCAGAGGGTTTAGATCCAAAACCCTACAGGAGCGCAAGAAAGTCCTCACAGAGGTTGGGATCTGTTTCAAATGCTGCGCATCACTTGAGCACATGGCCACGGACTGTAAATCCATCGTCAAGTGTGAGGAGTGTCATAGTGAAAAACACGTTTCAGCCATGCACCTAACCCAGCTGGCTAGAGACACACTGGCTGCAGTCACCACCGCTCCCACTCCAAGTCATGGCGGGGAGTCCAAGAATCAGACTGACACCACCACAGCCGTCTCCTGCTCATGCTCAGAGGTATGTGGAGAGGGCCAAATGCAGTAATGTTGTGCCCGAATATGCCTCATCAAGGTTTATCCCGAGGGACATCCAGAAAAGGCAATGAAGGTGTATGCCATCATAGATGACCAAAGCAACCGGTCCCTGGCAGGAACCAAATTGTTTGAAGCCTTCGGAATTCATGGACCATCAGAACCCTACACCTTGAACACCTTCTCGGGTCGCATAGAGACTAGCGGCAGAAGAGCCCAGGGATTCATTGCTTCTCCTATCAATGGGAAGACTGAAATGCCTCTACCAACGCTCGTTGAATGTGACCAAATACCCAGCCACAGGAATGAAATTCCTACCTCAGAAGCTGCATTTCATCAACCACACCTAAGACACCTCGCTAGCGTTATCCCACCTTTGGACAAGAACGCAGAGATTCTACTCCTGCTCGGCAGAGACAATCTAAGGGTACACAAGGCGCGACAACAGTGTAATGGGCCTGACTATGCACCATATGCCCAGAGACTGGACTTGGGATGGGTAGTCATAGGAAATGCGTTGATCGATCAGAAATTGATTCCTTCAAGACTTACGTGCATGGAGATGGACGCACAACCTGCCTAAAGCCATGTCCTCATCACTATGGAGTGAAAGAGAAGTCTCCATACACAATACAGCTACCTGACATCGCTTCTCTGCATATCGACAACTTGGGAAGATCAGTATTTCTCACAAACAAGGACGACGATAAAGTAGCCTTGTCAGTAGAGGACAGCGAATTCATCGAAATAATGGACTGTGAGTTTTCTAAAGACAAAACCAACCACTGGGTCTCTCCATTACCCTTCCGATCTACCAGGGTAAAACTCCCAAACAACCGAGATCAAGCTCAGACTAGGTGTAACTCTCCAGCGTTCCATGAACAGCAAGCCTAAAATGAGAGAACACAGCGTCGCCTTTATGGACAAGGAAGTCTGAAACAACCTAGCAGAATCTGTACCAACCGAACTGAATCCAGCAGATCACGCAACTAGACCTATGTCTATAAGTTCTTTTGCTAACTCTTCTTGGCTTACAGGTCCAGAGTTCCTGCTGAGACAGTCAGAAGAAGGTGTCCAGGAAGCATTCAGCATCCTAGATCAACACAACGATCCAGATGTCCGAGCTGAAGTCAATACCCTGGCCACCAGTGCAGAAAAAACTTTCAACCTCAGTTGCCAACGTTTTGAACTTTTCTCCAGCTGGATGAGGCTCGTCAGGACTGTCACTAGGTTAGTGCATATCGCCAGATGCTATCGTACGGACCTTAAAAACAAAGACTGTCATCGCTGGCTGGCGTGTGCCACAAACCCCTTTCTGCTGAGGACATCTCCCATAGCGAGTCCCTCATAATACGCCACCTCCAGCAGAGTGAATTTGCCATGGAATGGAAGTGTTTATACAACAAACAGCAGATTCCATTAAGAAGCCCTCTCGCCAATTTAAACCCAGTTATCGACAGTTTCGGCTTACTGAGAGTTGGTGGTCATTTGAACCAGGCTCATCTTGGAGTTGCAGAACAAAATCCTCTCATCATTCCCAACAAACACCATGTAACAGTCTTACTGATCCGACACCACCATGAAAAGACTGAACACCAAGGCAGGCAAATTACAGAGGGCATTTTACGGTTTGCAGGCCTCTGGATTATTGGGATGATGAGACGTGCAGCACAAATACTACACGATTGTGTGCACTGTCGTAAACCGAGAGGAAAACAACTGTACCAACAAATGGCTGACTTGCCTACAGACAGACTTTCTACAGAGCCCACTTTCACCTACGTGGGCCTAGACGTCTTCGGACCATGGATGGTGTCCACACGCAGAACTCGCAGCGGCCAAGCAAACAGTAAGCGGTGGGCTGTTATTCACCTGTATGAGTGTTCGAGCCGTTCACATTGAGGTGTTAGAGTCCATGGATACCTCCCAGCCTAATTAACGCCTTGAGAAGGTTCCTTGCCATCAGAGGACCAGTGAAACAGCTGAGGTCTGACCGTGGAAGCAACTTCGTCGGTGCATGTAGAGAACTGAACATCGACACCAAGCCTATCCAAGATCAGCTGGCAGAGAAAGGTTGCACCTGGATCTTCAATCCCCCTCACAGTTCTCACATGGGAGGTTCCAGGGAGAGGATGATTGGGATTTCACGCAACATCTTGAACTCCATGCTAATGGACGTCAATTCCTCACGACTCACACATGAGACTCTAGTCACTCTTTTAGCTGAAGTCTCAGCCATTATCAATTCAAGACCCCTTGTGCCGGTGACCATGGATCGAGAAACACCAACCATATGGACTCCTACTATTCTTATTACCCAAAAAACTGACAATGCGGTAATGCCCAGCGGAGAGTTCACCCACGCGAACACTTATCAAAAAGACTGGAAACGGGTTCAATACTTGGCTGACTACTTCTGGAACCGATGGAGGAAGGAATACCTCACCATTCTTCAAGGAAGAAAGAAGTGGCGACATCCCAAGCCGAACCTCAAAGAAGGAGACCTAGTCCGCATGAAAGACTAGACCACAGAAAGGACTGACTGGCCTATGGGACTGATTACTAAGGTACTGCCTAGCCAGGACGGCAATGTTCGGAAGGTGGAGCTAAAGGTCATCAGGAAAGGTGAGACGAAGACCTTTGCAAGGCCAATCCATGAACTTATTCTGCTGTTGCCCATAGAGAGCGTCCCTACGGGATGAACGCTACCGGACCTGAACTTTGAGCGATCCTTCTTGTTTTGGACTCAGTTGAGTTTGTTTTGCATTTAAGGTGCCTTTCCTTTCAAGGTTATATTATGGACTCAATAGTGAAATCCCCAAAGTGAATTTCAGACGGGGAGTGTGCTGTTCCTATTTGTTTTAGTTAAAACTGTTATTTAATGTTTTTCATGCTTGTCTCTGCTGCCATCTACTGGTCAGACCTTTCGGCTCCTCTGTTTCTTTTCGTCCAGCCCATGGGAGTGTCTGCTGCTCCTCTTACATCACATCCTGGCATATTCAGTTCACAGCCAGAGATTGTGAGAATCACATCCCTTATTTGAGCTGCTAGAAGCAAAGTCTTCTGACCTTAGTGGCTCCAGAAACAAGCATTATAGGAGAACCACAATGCCAGGTACTGGGACCGCTGTACTCCTGCATGTCCTTAACCTTTGGAGAAAATAAATCACCATTGTTTCATCTCAGCATGTGCATGTTTAACTCTGGAGCGCTCTGGTCTTGTCTGCCTCACCTATAGGAAAAATGAAGGTAAGATTCTCACGCCATTCCATAACTACGTGCCTTCAATCGCCTTTAAGTGGGGACAGAACAGAGTGCACTGAGAAAAGTCATAACTCCATAATACAAACTAGAAAAACTGAACATGACATACAATATCCAAAATAGCAGTTGCACTCAAGTAAAGGGAAGGAGAAAAAACAAGAATGTAGTTGGTGAATATGGAATATGAATCTGCATTACTGCCAAGAAAACATGATTTTTTTTTTTAAATGAGTTACTTAGCAAATAAAGGTGGCAAAATTAACTTGTGTCTAGAAACCACGTCAAGGTGCTTACTGACATTGTTATTAATGATGGGCGAGCACTAAAACGCTCAAATGCACTTTACTCAAGTCAAGCTGATCAGACACTCTGTTCTTGACTCGAGAAACGAGTATAATGGAAGTTAATTATTATTGATGTGTTAGCATGCTTAGCCACGTATCACGGGTGCTCGGCTGTCTCATTCATGAAACATCGAATATAAAGCACAGGCTCTCCTCTAAAGAGGAGCAAACCTTTGGAGGTTCGTATTGCTGGCAACAAACAAGCCTAGCTCCACAGGCTTGACCCAAACCCCGGATCAAGTCACTGATTGGCAGTTTGAGTCTCCGCCCACATATAGCCAGCTATAAGCAGAATACTTCCGGGAGAGGGTAAGCGGGCTTTTTTGAAACTTTTTTTGTGTTGCACACTACATCCGAGCACGCTGTTGTTACCCTCTGTGTGCGCCATTCAAACACTGCAAGCACTCGCACAGGGCTGAACACCAAGCGTACCTGAGCACAGCTTTGCTCGCATGTGTTTTGTTCAGATGTACAGCATCCAATCCTCGAACCCGCATCTAGATTTTAAATTTGGTGTTCGGTTCAAAAACCAAAGCTCAGGTTTGCGCATATCTACTCGCTTCACTGCATAATGCAAGCATGCCACCAGTGAGAGTCACTTGCAGCCTCTGGATGATTCTTATTAGGGGTATAAACAACATTTTCGTCACAGCCCAGCATCTTGCGCGCTCTCTCCTTCGCTGCAGAGTGCCACAAGCAGGAGCGATGCTGGGCTGTGATGAGCAATGAAGCGCCACCCACAGCCCAGTCACTCAGAGACTGGGGCAACCTTGGTGATGTCCGGTCAACTGGAAATTGACATGACATCACTGGATTTCAGAGGTCACTGAGCCCGTGGGTCATGTGATGGGAATGAGGGGACCACAATAGCGCCGCTCAGAGGCAGAATTTACTACATAAGGTAGTTGAGAAAAGCCTTCTCTATGAGCTTTCCATCAATGTGGCCACTAATGCTGACTAGTGGACCACCTCTTTAATATAAGATCATGTTGCGATAGGTTCTTGAATTGTAATATCTATGGGCAACATATGAGTTAATTACAAACCATTATTTATGTTACATAATGTAATAATAATAATATTTTAACACTTGTTTTTATCCTCTCTCCTCACAGTACTTTCTCCTGGATCAAATGGTAAGACTTTGCTTTATCATACTTTACTATATCCAAGGGTATAATTAATGAAAGCTGCCATTACATTTATTGCTTTATAAACAGTATACAAAATTATAATTTTTTTATTATTATTACTATTATTATTACATCCTCCATTCTGATCAGTGAGAAAATAAGAAAAAAAAAGGACAGTGACTGGCACAGTGTGAGGCTAAGTGCGCACGTGTGCGCTCTGCACCGCACCGAAAAGGTGCGCTTCAGAGCGCAGCTGAAAAGCTGCGTTCTGAAGCGCATGGTGCCGGCAGATTCGTGCGCTCTGCATGCTGCCTCTCCCTATAGACAGCATGCAGAACGCACGAAAGAAGTGACATGTCACTTCTTAGAACGCAGCGATTCGGCAAGCAGCCGAATCGCTGCGTTCTAACATGCCACGTGCGCACGGCCCCTGCACAATCTCCATAGATTGTGCAGGGGACGCAGGACGCATGCAGTTACGCTGCGGTGCAGAACGCAGCGCAACTGCATGTAATACGCACACGTGCGCACATACCCTTAGACTCCTTCACACATGACATGTGAGGTCCATTTTCACACGTACCGGAGACACGGACACACGTAGACCCATTAAAATCAATGGCTCTGTCCGTGTTTTCACAAGAACCATATGCCCGTGTGCTCCACACAGCGACCTTTCCATTTTCTCCAGCAATGTGAAAAAAGATTTAGTTGCTTAGAGGTTCTCTTTGCTTCCTTTGCCACTTTGCGGACTATTATAAGCCTTGCTATTGGAGTGATCTATGTTGGTCAAACACACCTTGGGAGGGTATTCATGATCTCAAATTTCCTCCATTTGTACACAATATTTCTGACTTTGGATTGGTGTAGTCCGAACTCTTTAGAACTGGTTTTGCAACCTTTTCCATCATGATGAGCATTAGCAACTCTTCTTCGTACATCCTCCGAAATCCCCTCTATTTGTGACATGATACACTTCCACAAACAAACAGATCGGTAAGGTATATGCGTTTTAATCCTTCTTCTGCAGAATATCTGAGGAGTATATCATTGCCTGTACCAGTAATGGTGGAAGATACAAGTAGCAGCAGTGAATATGGATCAGTATCACCAGATACCGACCTGAGATCCGAGCCTTTCAACTTTACATCGAGAACAAAATCCTGCATTGAAAAAGAATCAAAAATCAAAAGAGGTTTTTTCCTAGGGTGAGTTAGTGTTTCCACTTTTTTGGCATTCTGTATTATTTGATTTTCAATTCATGTATCTTGTTCTATATGTTTTGTGTATCTGACCAAAGCTAAAAAATAACCCAAAGTGACGGCTTGTGAAACTAAAATAGGTCCATGTGCAGATATGATCCATGTTTGAATAAATTAAAAGTAATAACTACAGTTTACCAATTATATTTATTTCCATCATAGAGCTATTGTCATTATTCTGGATTTAATTATTACAAAAAAGACATGCATTTATCTGAAACTAGAAGGTGGCCCGATTCTACGCATCGGTTATTCTAGAATTTACGTATTGTGTAGTTCATGTATGATTTTTGTTATATATATATATATATATATATATATAGATGTTGTTGTGTGTACTTACCAAGTGTTTGTGTAGGGCACTGTACATGTTCTGGGTGTTGTCTGGGTGTGGCGGGGGGTGAGAGTGGTGTTGTATGTGTGTTGCGTTGTTTGTGGAGCGCTGTGTGTCTGTGTGTGTGTTGCGCGTTTTGTGTGTGTGTGGTGTGTTTTGGGGGGAGGTATGTTTTGTGCAATGTGTGTGTTGTGCAGTATGTGCGTATATTTATGTATGCCGCGGTGTTTGTGTGTTGGGTGTTGTGTGTGTGTGTGGGTGTCTGTGTAGTGCGGCGTTTGTGGTTCCCAGTGTGTGTGTGTGTTGTGCAGTGCGCGTGTGTGTGTGTGTTGGGGGGAGGTGTGCACCTCCCATCGTGCTCCATCCCCCATGCTGCGCACTCCCCATCGTGCTCCATCCGCCATGCTGCGCACTCCCAAACGTGGTCCATCTGCCATGCTGCGCACTCCCAAACGTGCTCCATCCGCCATACTGCGTACTCCCCATCGTGCTGCATCCCCCATGCTGCGCACTCCCAAACGTGCTCCATCCGCCATGCTGCGCACTCCCAAACGTGCTCCATCCGCCATGCTGCGCACTACCCATCGTGCTCCATCCGCCATGCTGCGCACTCCCCATCGTGCTCCATCCGCCATGCTGCGCACTCCCAAACGTGCTCCATCCGCCATGCTGCGCACCCCCAATCGTGCTCCATCCGCCATGCTGCGCACTCCCAAACGTGCTCCATCCGCCATGCTGCGCACTCCCAAACGTGCTCCATCCGCCATGCTGCGCACTCCCAAACGTGCTCCATCCGCCATGCTGCGCACTCCCAAACGTGCTCCATCCGCCATGCTGCGCACTCCCAAACGTGCTCCATCTGCCATGCTGCGCACTCCCCATCGTGCTGCATCCCCCATGCTGCGCACTCCCAAACGTGCTCCATCCGCCATGCTGCGCACTCCCAAACGTGCTCCATCCGCCATGCTGCGCACTACCCATCGTGCTCCATCCGCCATGCTGCGCACTCCCCATCGTGCTCCATCCGCCATGCTGCGCACTCCCAAACGTGCTCCATCCGCCATGCTGCGCACCCCCAATCGTGCTCCATCCGCCATGCTGCGCACTCCCAAACGTGCTCCATCCGCCATGCTGCGCACTCCCAAACGTGGTCCATCTGTCATGCTGCGCACTCCCAAACGTGCTCCATCCGCCATACTGCGTACTCCCCATCGTGCTGCATCCCCCATGCTGCGCACTCCCAAACGTGCTCCATCCGCCATGCTGCGCACTCCCAAACGTGCTCCATCCGCCATGCTGCGCACTACCCATCGTGCTCCATCCGCCATGCTGCGCACTCCCCATCGTGCTCCATCCGCCATGCTGCGCACTCCCAAACGTGCTCCATCCGCCATGCTGCGCACCCCCAATCGTGCTCCATCCGCCATGCTGCACACTCCCAAACGTGCTCCATCCGCCATGCTGCGCACTCCCAAACGTGCTCCATCCGCCATGCTGCGCACTCCCAAACGTGCTCCATCCGCCATGCTGCGCACTCCCAAACGTGCTCCATCCGCCATGCTGCGCACTCCCAAACGTGCTCCATCCGCCATGCTGCGCACTCCCAAACGTGCTCCATCCGCCATGCTGCGCACTCCCAAACGTGGTCCATCCGCCATGCTGCGCACTCCCAAACGTGCTCCATCCGCCATACTGCGCACTCCCCATCGTGCTGCATCCCCCATGCTGCGCACTCCCAAACGTGCTCCATCCGCCATGCTGCGCACTCCCAAACGTGCTCCATCCGCCATGCTGCGCACTCCCCATCGTGCTCCATCCGCCATGCTGCGCACTCCCCATCGTGCTCCATCCGCCATGCTGCGCACTCCCAAACGTGCTCCATCCGCCATGCTGCGCACTCCCAAACGTGCTCCATCCGCCATGCTGCGCACTCCCAAACGTGCTCCATCCGCCATGCTGCGCACTCCCAAACGTGCTCCATCCGCCATGCTGCGCACTCCCAAACGTGCTCCATCCGCCATGCTGCGCACTCCCAAACGTGCTCCATCCGCCATGCTGCGCACTCCCAAACGTGCTCCATCCGCCATGCTGCGCACTCCCAAACGTGCTCCATCCGCCATGCTGCGCACTCCCAAACGTGCTCCATCCGCCATGCTGCGCACTTCCAAACGTGGTCCATCCGCCATGTTGCGCACTCCCAAACGTGCTCCATCCGCCATACTGCGCACTCCCAAACGTGCTCCATCCGCCATACTGCGCACTCCCCATCGTGCTCCATCTGCCATGCTGCGCACTCCCAAACGTGCTCCATCCGCCATGCTGCGCACTCCCAAACGTGCTCCATCCGCCATGCTGCGCACTCCCAAACGTGCTCCATCCGCCATGCTGCGCACTCCCAAACGTGGTCCATCCGCTATGCTACGCACTCCCAAACGTGGTCCATCCGCCATGCTGTGCACTCCCAAACGTGATCCATCCGCCATGCTGCGCACTCCCAAACGTGCTCCATCCGCCATGCTGCGCACTCCCAAACGTGCTCCATCCACCATGCTGCGCACTCCCAAACGTGGTCGATCCGCCATGCTGTGCACTCCCAAACGTGGTCCATCCGCCATGCTGCGCACTCCCAAACGTGCTCCATCCCCCAAGCTACGCACTCCCAAACGTGGTCCATCCGCCATGCTGCGCACTCCCAAACGTGCTCCATCCCCCATGCTGCACCAGCATCAGCCTCTCTCCTCCCAGCATCAGCCTCTCTCCTCCCAGCATCAGCCTTTTCTGTCCCTAGCATCAGCCTCTCTCCTCCCAGCCTACCCCAGCCTCAGCCTCCCCCAGCATCAGCCTCTCTTCTCTCAGCCTCCCCCTCCCAGCCTTCCCCAGCATCAGCCTCTCTCCTCCCAGCATTAGCCTCTCTCCTCCCAGCATCAGCCTCTCACCTCCCAGCATCAGCCTCTCTCCTCCCAGCATCAGCCTCTCTCCTCCCAGCCTACCCCAGCCTCAGCCTCGCCCAGCATCAGCCTCTCTTCTCTCAGCCTCCCCCTCCCAGCCTTCCCCAGGATCAGCCTCTCTCCTCCCAGCCTCCTCCAGCACGCCGTGCTCCTCTGCCGACACAGATCCGATCGCATACACACACACACACACACGATCGCATACACTCACACACCCCCGATCGCATACACTCACACACACCCGATCGCATACACTCAGGCACACACACATTGACGATATTGCACATACGCGCTCACACTCACAACATCCGGAGATACCACATGCTTCTGGCCATGTGATCCTCCGGCAGGTCCTGGAAGTTCACTGCACAGTATCGCCGCCGAGAAGCAAGCGATATCCCAGGATGTTGTGAGTGTGTGGATGCGATGTGGTGTGTGTGTGAGGTGTGTGTGTGTGTGTGTTGTTATGTGTGTGCATGTGTATGTTCCGCCGCTGCAGGACCTTGATGCGCTGGTAACTATGCTACCATGGTTACCAGCGTATCCCGTCCCCCGCTCGCACGGGAGCCCACACCAGCATACGGCGGCAACCCCAGCAATGTGAGGGTATGTGTCGGCTGGGTTGGCGGCGTACGCTGATGTGGGCTCCCGGGGGTACAGTACTCACCTGGGAGTCGTGGCTCCGTGTCGGTCGGATCGGGGAATGCGTGCGGGGGGCGGGGCCAGAGCGAGCGTGCATTGCGTGAGGGGGGCAGGGCGTGGGCAAGTTGCCTGGGCGAGCGGCCAATCCGTGCGGGGGGGTGGGGCCATGGCGAGCCCAGCGGCCAATCAGCTTTGTGTCACCGTAAGGACACAATTTTGGAGACAGACAGACAGACAGAATAAGGCAATTATATATATAGATAAGAACTTGTATTGCAGATATCAAGCTTTCACTTTATTCAACTTTCTATAACCTGCATGCCCATATATACAGGTTAGGAGGGTTGTTCCTACTGACACATTCCCTTTAAGGTTTTTCTAATTCTTCTACTGAATAATAAATTAAGTTAGAATTAATTTTAGAATTCCAGATGAGCTGTTTGAAGATCACAGTGCACCTCCCTCACCGGAGGAAAGAGACTCTGGATTTTTCATGTTGAAGAAGGACAGTGAACGAAGAGCTACTCTCCATCGCATCCTGACTGAAGATCAAGACACTGTTGTTAGAAACCTGATGACAGCACTTGGTCAGGTAATTTGGTGATTAGTGATCTCTAATTACATATTCTATGGAGTACACATTTTTTTGAGAGTTAAAAGTAGCAACTGTGAAAGGTCTAATCTAGCATTGTCTGAATAGTTGTAGGATATTATATGTGTTTGTAAGACTAAGGCATTGAAATATGTCAACCACATACATATATAAGCAAGCTATAGGCGTCCAGCAGCTACTGTTTTCCCCTGAAAATAAGCCCTTATCAGGATTTTTCGGCTTTCTGCCAGCAGCATTGATTGAAACCTGTGTTAGGCCGGAGTCACACTTGCAAGTGACTCGCGCGTAACTCATGCGAGTCTCGCATCCCATCAAACGGCATGGTCTCCTTCTCTCCAGACAGGAGTTGGTCAGCTGCATGTATTTATATGAAGCTGATCCACTCCTATCCGGAGAGCGGCAGGCCATACTGGGTGCTGTGATGCGAGACTTGCGCTAGTCACTCGCAAGTGTGACTCCAGCCTTAATGAAATAATGAATATACACTTCCTTCCCAGCCCACCCCTCTGCCTGCATCAGTGACTGGAACTTATGTAAATGTAAAAATGAATTATCACCTCCTTTCTCTGCCCACCCCTCTGTGCCAGGTGTCAGTGATTCACTCAGATTGTCATATCACTGCAAGACGGCTTGCCTCACCTGAGTGTGATAGCTCCATAGAAATACACACTGACATGCTTGGATCAAAAGAGAAGCCGGCCAGTGCGAGGATTCTCTGTGATCCTTTGTCAGTAATATGACTGACTGAGTCACGCACAGGTATTGGCACAGGAAGGGGTGAATATTCATTTTTCAATAATTGGCAACCCAATCACTGACATCAATACAAAATATAAAATAAAAATAAGTCCTATCGCATCTTTTGGAACCAAAAATAATGACACTGTCTTATTTTTGGGCAAACACTAAAAGGGGCTTTACACGCTACGACATTGCTAATGCGAACTCGTTGGGGTCACGGAATTGGTGACGCACATCCGGCCGCATTAGCGATGCCGTTGTGTGTGACACCTATGAGCGATTTTGCATCGTTGCAAAAAAGTGCAAAATCACTCATCGGTGACATGGGGGTCCATTCTCAAAAATCGTTACTGCAGCAGTAACGAGGTTGTTCCTCGTTCCTGCGGCAGCACACATCGCTCCGTGTGACACCGCAGGAACGAGGAACCTCTCCTTACCTGCCTCCCAGCCGCTATGCGTAAGGAAGGAGGTGGGCGGAATGTTACGTCCCGCTCATCTCCGCCCCTCCGCTTCTTTTGGGCAGCGGTTCAGTGACGCAGCTGTGACTTCGCTGTGACGCTGAATGAACCGCCCCCTTAGAAAGTACCGATAGTATCGGTACAGATATCGCAGCGTGTAAAGCGGCCTTTTTCTTTTTGGTACCAAAAAAAGCATCTTTTAGATGGTGTTATGTTATTATTACCCGATAGCTAACTTAATTTGGCAATGATTTTGGTACTGGCAATTGCCATTTGTGTTACACTGTGCTAAAAATATTTCTCCTTTAGGGAACAGAAGAAACAAAATTAAAGAGGGAGCATATTACAACCCTAGTGACAAGCTTACGAGAATTTGTGAGATCCACTGACCGGAAGATAATTGCTTCTATGCTTTCAAAACTCAAATTAGAGCTTGACTTTGATAGTCACGCTATTAGTCAAGTCCAAGTGGTGCTGTTTGGTTTTCAAGATGCGGTGAGTAGAAATATAATGATCACTTAGGTTTAAAAGTAATAAATATTTTTTATGATATGCTTTTGACCTTAATATAGAGGTAGTATCTTAATTTATCAAATTTGTTAAATCAGAATGGTCTTAAAAGTTGGCAAATTTGTTTACATGTGAAGTATCATATATATTCTGGTTGTTTTCTTTGTAACCAGGTCAACAAAGTTCTCCGTAACCACAATATCAAGCCCCACTGGATGTTTGCTCTTGACAGCATCATTCGAAAGGCAGTACAAACCGCTATTACCATATTAGTACCAGGTACCTATGTTCATTAGTTTGTATTTACAATATTTATGACCGACTTCTACCTCCACCCTCATACTCTACATCCTCCTATCAAAACAATTGTATGATTTATCAAATAGTAAGCTTTAATTAGCAATTTTTGTGGCAGAGACTAGACTTTTTAGCTAAGAGGAACTTCTGTGCCACTCGATATACATATTCAGCCCATAAAGTCATTATGTAAACATCTATCCATGCTTTTGCAATAGCCAAATGCGGGATGTCCCTAAAATAAGCTTATAAGGCATATTTGTCTCTCATATTCAGCTTTCTTATGGATAATTTAGGTTCCTTATTTTCCCCAAATTTCTAGACCAGTTTTCATACTTGTTCCCAATAAACTGGGTTGGGGCTCCATTGCAAAAAGGGAAAATACAACAAAAAACCTCAGGGAATGAAATATTGACACCTCACCTGTCTATCAATCTACATATTTGCACGTAATCTTAAAGTTGGCGATAAACATATCATAAATGTTAGCCAAGAGCTCACTTGCCATCAGCTATTTCTCCAAACTCCCTCATACACATAAATGTATGGCTTGGCCACATATTCATGTGTTGTCAAAGGGTAGCACAGAGAAATTGCCTTATAGTGGATTAGCTCCTGAGGAACAAAAGGGTCGAGTATTAACATTCAAACTCTTAAGGCCACTTTACACGCAGCGACAACGCTAGCGATGGCACCCGCCCCCATCGTTTGTGCGTCACGGGTAAATCGCTGACTGTGGCGAACAATATCGCTAGGACGCGTCACACGCACATATCTTCCTAATGACGTCGCTGTGGGCGGCGAACAAACTTTTTTTTTTTTTTAAAGGGGAGGTTCATGCGGCGTCACAGCGACGTTACACAGCTGGCCACCAATAAAAGCGGAGGGGCGGAGAGTAGCCATATTAATGTCACTCCCACCTCGTTGCCGGAGGACGCAGGAATGCTGTTGTTAGTCATTCCCGGAATGTCACGCGTAGCGATGTGTGCTGCCTCCAGAACAACGAACAACCGGCATCCAAAATGAGCAACAATATTTGGGAAAGGAACGACGTGTCAACAATCAACGATTTTTGCCGTTTTTCGGATAGTTAGCGGTCGCTTGTAGGTGTCACACGCAACAACGTTGCTAACTAGGCCGGATGTGCGTCACGAATTCCGTGACCCCAACAATATCTCGTTAGCGATGTCGTTGCTTGTAAAGCGGCCTTTACTTTTCTGATATTGGGGGAGAGTTGGTGGGTCCTATACGCATTAGACTGTATGCTGATATCAACTGATTCGATCAACTATAGACTAATGTATATGGAGGGTTTTACTTTCCTTTTTTTTGTCATACCTCTAAACTTTTTCTTTTTCTGATTAAGACCAATAATGATAAGATACAGAAGCTGTTAGGACATGTAGTTAAGGCTGCTTTACACGAGTCGATATATTGTGCGATGCATCGTTGGGGTCACGGATTTTGTGACGCACTTCCGTCATTCGTAACGACATCTCCTCATGTGACAGCTCCTTGCGAGTCCAACCGATGCCTAATCGTTTGAAAATCGGCCATCGTGTACTCATCGTTTAATTCCATAAAATCGGTCAGTTTAGTCTTAATGAACGACACATTGCAAAGTGTGACACCGTGTAATCGGCCATCCTCGTAGTTATTTGTGACGTCATTAAACGTTCAGGGCGTATTTGTGGTTTTAAATAGCTGTGTGTCTTTCATAACCTAACCAATGTATCTTTCTTCTATATTCCGAGCATGTGCACCTTATTGCACTTTGCACAGATATATATATATATATATATATATATAGATAGATAGATAGATAGATAGATAGATAGATAGATAGATAGATAGATAGAGATATATTTTTTTTAGATATATTTTTTGAGATATTTTTTATGAGTAATTTTTCATGAGCAATGTACAATTTTTTTCCACGGACGCCTCTTCTGGATTGCTATGTTGGTGTCATTTTTACCATATTGTTCCTTTATTGTTTAATAAAATTTAATTGAACCACATGTGTGTTTTTGTTGTTAGTTGTTTGTATCTTCCCAGCATGTCTAGCTATAGTATACACTTACTTATCTCACTTTTGCTCTTTAGAACTGCGACCTCATTTTAGCATTACTTCTGAAAGTGACCCAGCAGACCAAGATGACATTGAAGTGGAGGAAGACCCTAATGGACACACGACACACGAGGCCAGCGAGGTGCCAGGTGTAGTGAATGAGGATAATGTGCATACATCTGGAGTAAGCACTCTCAGTTCCACTCTGTCCCATGAATCTCAGAATGCTCACAGATCGCTTAATATGCAGTTGGGGAGACTTAAGCTTGAGTCAAACAGGTAAGAATACTGTAATGAGATTTAGCTTTGCAGATTTGACAACATCCATCAGTCTAATTTTCTACAGTATCTTGTGTACATCTGAACCCTTTTATATCTGCTACTTTAATTGTTTTTTGAGTGATGTGTTAAACACTATTGTCTATATAATGTCATCTGTTAATGTAGACTTCTGGAGGAACTGCTACAGAAAGAGAGGGAATTCCAAGTTTTACTACGTCAGGCTATTGATGAAAAGGATCAAGAGATCAAGAGGCTTCAAAACCGGACACAGCCGATAAGTAAGAAAAATCAATGTGTAGATGTAGACCTTGATTTATCATTGTCTTTGTGCCTGTTTTTTTTTGTCCAGTTTTGCGCCTCTTTTTTCTTAGCACCCAATTCAGTATTTTATATTCTCCTTTTTTGAAGTATGTTTTATATGCAATGGCCTGTCTTTATGTTTTCTGCTTTATGGGTGGAGTTTAGAGATTCCAGATGTTTTTGTTTGATTCATCAATTGCGACTTTTTTAAAAAATGCAAAATTTGGTGCAACTCCACTTGAATTTTCCCTATTGTATTTTTGAGTAAATTTGTATTTTGGCACAATTTGCAGTATGGCGACATTTGCCACAAGAATCACAAAAATGGTTAAAAATAGGGAAAAAATGGTCTGAAATACGGCAATTAATACCACAAGACAAAATAGAAGAATGCTCTAAAAAGAAACAAAAATGATTAATCAGGCAATATTGTTTAATAATACATAGTTTTTGCTTTATATGCTGTAAAATGTTCCTTTAATCAACTACCGTTTTAGAAAATGAAATATGTATTCTAGTTGGGCAAATATTAAAGGAGTTGTCCAACAAAGTAAGTACATTTTCATCAATAGATCTTGGAATGGTAACAAGCTCCACAATTGGAAGTGATAAAATAAAATGTTCCTGTGATGATAATATTATAAATGTGCCCCTGCTATATACTATGCAATTTATTGCATCTGACCATGTATAACTGCAGCTCATGGTCGCGCATACACAGCTCTGGTCAGCTCTTGCTTTGCTCTGTGGTTTGTTTTGTGTATTTCCCTTTCCAGCATTCTTTCATTCTATTTTATTTAGGATTTGGAGGCATTCCATTTATTTAGACTGTCTTTTTGGGTTTCTTTCAATTTTATTCCATTTTCCCTGTATGACTGTGTGAACACCTCCTTAGCCCTGTATCTCACTTTCTGCCGGTGTACACTTCTTTTATGTTTATTGATGTTTTGTGTTACACTTGGTTTTACAGTTTAGGACGCAGCTAAGACCACTCATGGTCAGACGACGTTGAGTGGGGGTTAATTTTTTGTGCCAACCTCCATTGTTATGCAGGGACAAAACGGGGTTAGGTTTAGGGTCCTCTAGTGTGTTCGTCCCTGTGTTATTGAAAGGGCTCAATTGCAACATTTGGTAGAAACACTTGTTCCTGTTATAAAACAAGCAGGCAAACAGATGTACTTCACAAAAAGCCTCTGCAGTGTCACCAGTATATTCATTTATTCTTCGTCCCCTTGCTAGGAGCTGTGTATGTGCAACCATGAAATACAGCAGCTCTACAATTGCAGACACAGCAAGTAACACAGTACATAGCACAGGCACATTTATAAGATTATACCAGCACAGGAAAAAAAATTGTGGAACTTATTAATATTCCACCCCTTTTAAGGCCAGATGGAACAGTGACGGTATGGTAGCCACATGTTCGAAGCTCTATTCTCCTGACAATTGTGACGCATAATTATGCAGCTATTGGCCATAGTAGTAGGTGGTACTTTGATCACATGAGGCCAGCCGCATCCTCTGACCCTACACTAAGGATTCTCCTTTCTTTGACAAAGTTATGAGAAGGATGTCTCATTGTTAACTGATTATGACAAAAAAGATTCCTATGATTTTTCTCAGTATGTAAGACCTAGTCTTGCAGAAAACTGCCTCAGTAAATGTTGACTTAAAAAAAAGCCTTTGGTTCAGGCTTTCATAAACCTACTAAAATGTAATAAAATAGGGATCCAGATTTGTTTTGTAACAATATTTTTTTTCTCACTTACGTGACATTTTACCTGTAATAAGGAAACTGAACATAAATTATACCAGAGTTGTCTAACGAGTTCATTTTTTGAACAGATATCCCTGGTATTTCAGTGTCCCACATAAAAACCCCCAATGCATGCAGTGAAGACCTGGAGCTCGTCTACTGGCTGCAGCAACAACAAGTCGATGAGGATTCAATAAACAAGGTAGGTAGCATATCCACTGCCAAAACTTACAAAAAACATTGTGCTGTTTTAGCTAATAGCATATTGCACTAAACATTGGCACAACTTTAGCAATGTTGGTGCATTAGGCCGCTTTCACACATCCGGCTTTTCTTCACTTTGTCGGATCCGGCGCGCTCCCGTACAGTGCATACAGTACAAAGCTCCGGTCACGTGCTGTCATGTGACCGGAGCATGTAGCCCGGAGTTGCGGCGCTGCCATTGTACTGTATCATACTGTACTGGCGTGCGCCGCATCCGTCAAACCGGCAAAAAGCCGGAATATGTGAAAGCGCCCTTATCCGTCCTCTTTTTCTACACATTGTTATATGTTTTGATTTAAAGAGTGTACAAAACGTGTAAAAAAAAAAAATTTGGGACATGACGTTAATCATTCCATTTTCAGAATTTGGTCACATTTGTATAGTGTATCTCCCCTATTGCCTGTATAAGCACTTTTGCTTCTTGATGGAGCTTTAAAGGGGTTTGGTGAGATATTACATTGATGGTCTATTATTTAGGCCATTAGTGTAAACTCCTAAAACATCTATATGTAGTAACCCTGTTGATGAGAAAATAATGCATACCCTTTCACTTATTTTAATGCATGTTTACTTTGCTTAAGTTTCTGGCAGAAGACTATACACTGGATGATATACTGTGGCATGTTACACGCGATGATTTAAAATCCATGAATCTAAGGTAAATTGTGCAAAATTATTGCATGTGTGTTACTGAGAACAAATACATAGATGTTGAGAAGAAAATCTGTAATTAGATGGTTACATTTATTATCCAGTTGAAAAACTACTTTTTTAATTCAACTATTTCAAATATGGCTTTCCCCAAAGTTTCCCTTTACAAGATTGAGACTCTAATATTAAGCTTGTTTTAAAACTTTTTGCATAACTTGATACAGTCCTTCCACCTCTAATCTAAGCTCCTCATACACGTTAGACTAATGTGGACATCACTTGGGGATATTAACGAGTCTAAAGCCCCCGTCACACATAGCGAGATCACTGAAACATCACAGGTTTTGTGACGTATCAGCGACCTCGCCAGGGATATCGCTGTGTGTGACAAGCAGCAGTGAGCGGGCCCCTGCTGCGAGGTCGCTGATCGTTACAAAACGATCAGGACCTATTTTTGCTCATTTATCTCTCGCCGCTGTGCAGCACGCATCAGCGTGTTTGACTGCGGGAGACCAACGAGCACCGACTCTGTGTAAGCAGCGTACGCTGGTAACCAGGGTAAATATCGGGTAACTAAGCAAATCGCTTTGCTTGGTTACCCGATATTTACCCTGGTTACCAGCGTACGCCGCTTACAAGCTGCCAGCGCTGGCTCCCTGCACACGTAGCCAGGGTAGATATCTGGTAACTAAGCAAAGCGCTTTGCTTAGTAACCCAGTGTGTACCCTAGCTACGTATACAGGGAGCCAGCGCTGGCAGCCTGTAATCGGTGTACGCTGGTAACCTGGGTAAATATTGAGTAACCAAGCAAAGCGCTTTGCTTAGTTACCCGATATTTACCCTTGTTACCAAGCGCAGCATCGTTACACGAGTCGCTGGTGGCTGGTCCCTGGTGAGATCTGCTTGATTGACAGCTTACCAGTGACCATGTAGCGACGCACCAACGATCCCTGCCAGGTCGGATCGCTGGTGGGATCGTTGGTGCGTCACTACGTGTGACGGGTCCCTAATGTATATGAGAGAGTTAACCAGCTGATTGTTATGGAAGATGTTGTTGGGGCATGTCTGAGATTGGTCTGTCAGTTGTATTGTCTCCAAGAAGATAAGCCGCCAGACATGTCTCTCTAAGAGAACACAAGAGCATTTGGCCAAAACAAGAGACTCTATGTATGGGAGAGATGGCCGAGATGACTTTTAGCCAAAGGATCGGCCAAACCATCTTTCGGCCTACAGCTATTAAATGTGTACGGGAATTTTTACTCACTTTTCTACAAACTAAAAATTTACTTCTGGCCCCTCACTCCACTGTGACCTTAATTGAAGTCACTAATTAGCTGTTAACTGCCATAACGTTATAAGATTACTCTGTGTTCCGGCTTCTAGGCTTGGTCTCTACCTTCAACACATTTGACCACAATCCCAATGACAAACTATTTGTATTCATAGACATGGTCTCCTGTATCTCCTCATATCTCACCAAGTGAACATTTAGTTTCTTCATTCACAACTCTCCTGTTTGACTTTCTGTTCATGTCTAAACCTTTGGCCTGCCGCAGTCCAGACAATGCCAAGTCTTTCAATAGCACTTCTATGGTGATGACACTCAACTTTACCTCTCTGGCAAAGGTATCACCGCTCTTTTATCCAGAATATTAACACTAGAACTACTGAGGTAGTCATTTTGACTACTTTGCACCATGTATTTCTATATAGGTGTCACGAGTCCAGTAGTTCTAGTGTTAAAGTGTCTATCATCTTTCTCTTTCTTCTTTCAAAAATTCTCCATGGAGAAATGTACTCCATCAACTGTCCCCTGTCTCACTCATTACCTTTCCAACAGACTTATCAATCACAAATAGAAATAGAAATATAAAGGACAACCACGGCACACTACTACTCCCAAAATAAGTAAAGCATGCAGCTGTTAAAATGCAAATTTCTCTTTATTGATCAGGTTATTCTGTAAATAGTTATGTACTTTATCACAGTTGGTATAATAGTACAGAATCACATCAAAACGTGAGCCAAGGGGTAAATAGTGGAAGAACATACGTCAAGTATGACATTCACTGTTACTCTGAATGCACTAATACGCTGTTAGTACAAAATACTGTGGGAACTTTCATGCAGGTACTGGAAGTATATGAATTGTACCGTATGACTGTGAGGATATCCACATAGAAGATGCGGAAAATACTGGTCCTACCGGTGATATTATACAATTTTGGCCAGACTAATAAGAGTAATACAGCTTTCACACCACATACTGGTTTGCATCCCAGCAACCTCCACTCATACCTCCTGCTACTGACTTGCAAAATATGGACCCCACAGCAGTCCCACTATGACTATTTGATGTATCTAAAGGAGATCCAGCGCACACTATTCTAGAAGTGCTACTGAGTCCATAGAAGATATACTATAGGCCCCACAACCTATGGACTCAGTAGCACTTATAGAATAGTGTGCACTGGATCACCTTTAGATACATCAAATAGTCATAGTGGGACTGCTGTTGGGTCCATATTTTGCAAGTCAGTAGCAGGAGGTATGAGTAGAGGTTGCTGGGATGCAAACCAGTATGTGGTGTGAAAGCTGTATTACTCTATTAGTCTGGCCAAAATTGTATAATATCACCGGTAGGACCGGTATTTTCCAAATCTTCTATGTGGATATCCTCAGTCATACCATACAATTCATATACTTCCAGTACCTGCATGAAAGTTCCCACAGTATTTTGTACTAACAGCGTATTAGTGCCTTCAGAGTAACAGTGAATGTCATACCTGACGTATGTTCTTCCACTATTTACCCCTTGGCTCACGTTTTGATGTGATTCTGTACTATTATACCAACTGTGATAAAGTCCAGTCTGACGAAGGCCTATGGCTGAAACGACTACTTGTTTGGACGAATCATAATACATAACTATTTACAGAATAACCTGATCAATAAAGAGAAATTTGCATATTAACAGCTGCATGCTTTACTTATTTTGTGAGTAGTAGTGTGCCGAGGTTGTCCTTTATTTTTGCAGCCTTTTTACCCCTGAGCACCTATCTATCGGTGACGCAGAGCTTCTCTCTGATTGCTTCAATCACAAATAGTGCCTCCATAATTTCCCAAACTTTACAAGTTTGCTGTCTCTGGGTAACCCTTGGTTTAACTCTGATTTCAAACTACATATTCAACCTCCTGCCACTGGTAACCCAAAAGAAAACCTGTTCTCAACTCATCTGCTCCTCTCAAAACTTTCACTAAGATTTATGTGTGCGCCATGCTTTGGAACTCCCTAACCTAACTAGGCTGACTCTTCTCCTTCATCTAATAAGTTAAATTCAACCTGGAAACTTCCCTCTCTAAAAAAAGGCTACCACACACACAATAGCCCTGGTGCCACGTCATTACACTAACACTACACCAACTGTCATCTCCACTCATTTAATCACATTTTTTGTACTTCTCTTTTTTCGCTTTTTATGTACCTATGTTATTTTGAAACTATACTATGTTATCTACTGAAATCCTGTTTCCTCTTTTCACGCTCATTCACATGTACAATTCCTTGGAATTAAAGGTGACCTCATAACCTAAATATATGTAATATAGGTAGAGGTTTTGTATTCAGAATGTTCAGGAGTGGAGCCCATTACATAAATGGTAGGTGCAGGCTGTGTTTTACAACCAATATCCACCTGTAACTGAAGTAATCCCTTAGATGCTGTAGGCTAGATTCATGGCAACATCCAAGCACAGTAGTTATGAGAGAGGCTGACAGGTTTCCTTTAACTTCTCCTGAGGTTGACTGTTGAAAAAACAGTAATTATTTCTGGCCCTCTGACAGTTAAAGAGGTTGTGCACTACTTTAACATTGTGGTCTCTCTTTAGGATAGGTCATCAATGCTGATCAGCCGGGGTCCAACATCCTTCACCCCCACCAATCAGCTGTTCCCGGTGCCAGTGGCGGCAGCAGGTGTCTGAAAATGCTCAGTTCTGGAGCTGTCCCGTCTTCTGATCTGCCATGGCTGGTTACCGCACATCCGCCCCCTATTGATTTCATCTGAGAATTTCCGGCCACCTGCTGCCACCACCAACACCTGAGAATAGCTGATCGGTGGGGGTGCTGAGTGTCTGACCCCAGCTGATCAGACGATGATGACCTATCCTAAGATTAGGCCATTAATGTTAAAGTAGTGCACAACCTTTTTAAGACTCCCCAATACATTTGAGATGATAATCAAACAATGAAAGGTCGTTCATATGCATATTGTACAAATATCTTATAGAGTGAAATCATACATTTTCAATGTGCACAGAACAAATACATGTGATAAGGGATAGCTTAGGGAAAAAAACAGATCCTACATTTTTTTTTTAATGTTCAGCACATACAGATTATGCCTTGGATGATAGTTGTATGAAAATATCACACATGCCTGATCAAGCTTTCGTATGACTACAAACTTTCGTTACCCAAAAGTTGATCGCTTGCCATCTAAAGTACCAAATCATCGATTTGGTCAAAATGGGCCATTTGTAACAACTTTGGTCCAATCTGTATGGGGTCCAATAGGTTTACATGGCTCTAAAGCATGTACCAATGTTTTCTAATAAATTGTCTTTATTAAATAGCTGGATCTTCCACCCAATCACACACAGCAGATCAGATCTTTCTGTATTATAATGCTGAATTTGATTTCACGTTAAGATTTTCCAGGAAAGGCTTTTTTGAGTTTTTTATGTTTTAAACATTGTGATGCCAATTCATTATGGATAGGAGGATCACTAGCATCACATGTTCAGTAAATGCTTATCATAACCTTTTCCTCAGATATGTCACATGATATGATGTCGTTTTTCTCCACATTCAATGCATACTTATTTTCAACACACATATTTAGCATTTGGATAAATTGCTTAAGTTTACATTAATATTTTAAAAAGACATTACGTGATGTAAGAGCAGATTAAAACATGTTTTCAATTTTTGTTTACTTCACTTTTCAGTTGTGGAGATATAATCAATCACAGGATTTGACACCTAATAAGTTAACTTTTGTAAATCCAAGTGGGGGCATGTATTTTTCTCCCTCTATGATGCTGACCAATCATAAGCAGGCAGCAACACTCTTATTAGAAAAAAGAACACACCCACTACAGCTCAAAGCAAGTTTCTCAGTGTGAGATATAGAATATCAGACTGCCTGTTCTCCTGGTGTAACCTTGTGCAAGTGTCGGAGTAGAGGAGCATCACAGCTGAGTTTAGCTGGGTCACATTACAAGCCATTCGAACACCTCTGCTCCACTCTTAGCATGGTCACATCTGCTGTACTGCCCCTCTACAATGCCTGTCCATGTTCTTTTTTTATTTTAGTGTTGCTGACTGCTTATGATTGAAATTGTCTCTCCAGCAAAGGAGACAAACTCTAGCGCAGCACCACCTATTGGAAGTAGCGATCCTAAATGCTTATGATTGGACAGCAAAATATAGTGGGGAAAAATACCCCTAGTGAAAATTATCTGATAATATCTTCTTGGATTTAATGAAAATAAACTCATTAGGGGGTCAAACACTTTGATTAAATTTCCACAACTGGAGAACCAAAATTTATATAAAAAAACAACTTTATTCTGGTCTGCAGCCATTACTTCATCCTATGTCCAATTCAAAATGAGAAAATGATTAAAGGTCCTCTATTATGAGAATCCATTCAATTTGTGTGCACAAATCTGAATATTCATGTTTATTTTTCTACTCATCTGAAGTTTCTGTAAATCATTTGATTTTTTTTTTTTCTGAGACCTCCATAATGATTGCCTTTTATTTTCACAGGGGAGGAACTTTATGTGCAATCTGGAAGGCTATCGTGGACTTCAGAGAGAAGCAGTCTTCTTCACATTCCTTTTGAGTTGTTTCACGAACCAGAATTCCTGGTAGAGACACTGCTGCACTTTATCCCAGTATTTGTTCACCAATGTGAAATCATGGTGTAATCCCCAGGATAGCCTGTCCTCCTGCCTAATGAAACCTTTGATAGGACTATAGAAGGGAATACAAGATAGTGTAGTCTTACTATTTCAATCTGTACATATAGTTTTCCATTTTACTGTAAAGTGTGACTACAGATTCATTTTACTGATGAATGACGAACAGAATCACACATTTTTATTTTAATCTGTTCTTTGAAATGTGAGTTGATAATGTGTAAACTTTAAAGGAAATCTGTCAGCACTTTTTTGCTATGTAATCTGAGAGTGCCATAGTGTAGGACCTGAGTCCCTGATTACAGTGATGCCACTTACTTGTTTGTGTTTTGCTGTTTAAATACAATCAGCAGCAGATCACGAGAAAACAACTGGCTTCCTGCCTCCAAGTCCAACCATTCCCCACCACTGATTTAGCAGCCCTGTCATTATACAGTATACAGTGTGTCCACCCCTATCCTGTCCACCGCCATTAACTTGAGAACAGCGGCAGCTATAGGAATAGAAGTGGTGTCTAGGTATAGTAAAGTAGCCATGCACTACGCAATGAAACCACCTATAGCACAACCTGGTGGAAAACAACAGAGTTAGCATTTTGATCTCAAAAACAGAACGAGATAGAGAACAAAAGTGAATTAAAAAATTGTAGGGCATCATCAATTCAATACGAATCGACACCTTGCATACAGAAATGCTATGATTAGAACATGTAAAACTCACAAGGCTGCGGACGTGAAGCGATACCTAATGGAGACCTTCCTACAAGTCATTGGGTACGGTGGCTGCGTGGAGTGGCCTCCTCGCTCTCCTGACCTAACCACATTGGACTTCTTTCTGTGAAGTCACATCAAACAGCAGGTGTATGTGACCCCCTCCACCAACATTGCAGGACCTACGACGACGTATCACAGATACTTGTGCAAACGTGTCACCTACCATATTGCACAACGTGCAGCAAGATACAGTATGCTGTCCAGAGTCCAGATGTGCATTGCAGCTGACGGTGGCCACTTTGAGCATCAAAGTTAAATGAATGCCATATGCGTGACCAGCATTTAATGTTTTGGGAAGGGGGGGGACATGGGTTTCATATCATAGCATTTCTTTGTCGCTCTATTGGGAGACCCAGACAATTGGGTTGTATAGGCTATGCCTCCGGAGGCCGCACAAAGTACTACACTTAAAAGTGTTAAGCCCCTCCCCTTCTGCCTATACACCCCCCGTGCTCCCACGGGCTCCTCAGTTTTTTGCTTTGTGCGAAGGAGGTCAGACACGCACAGCACAGCTCCACAGATTGGTCAGCAGCAGCTGCTGACCATGTCGGATGGAAGAAAAGTGGGCCCATATAGGGCCCCCAGCATGCTCCCTTCTCACCCCACTCTTGTCGGCGGTGTTGTTAAGGTTGAGGTATCCATTGCGGGTACGGAGGCTGGAGCCCACATGCTGCTTTCCTTCCCCATCCCCCTCAGGGCTCTGGGCGAAGTGGGATCCATGATCGGTCTCCAGGCACTGAGACCGTGCTTCATCCACAACTCCTGTGGAGACTGCTGGATAGGAGCCGGGTACCGTTCAGGGACATGGCCCTGCTACGTGAAGGTACTCTGTATCCCTGTGGGGACCGCGCACGGCAACACCTCAGCTTTGCTGGGTGTGCTAGTGCACCGGGCCGCGGCGCTGACTGGGTTAAATGTGCCATTACACACTCAGCGTCGCTGAGTGTGTTTATATGTAGGGGCTACCGCGCTAACCGCCGCTGCCATGGGAAACTGCGGCGCGGCTGGGACTTGTAGTTCGCCGGGGACTTCGGCGTGTGCCGCGCTTTTACGGCAGCCACGCTTATACTCGAGTCCCCGGCTTGCTTGCGGCCTAGTTTTCCCTTTCTCCCGCCCTCAGCCCTGACAGGCAGGGGGAAGGGCGGGACGCTGCACGGAACGAGCAGCACTGAGGGCTGGAGTATGATTTGCATACTCCACCCCCCCTCACTGTGCACAGTGCGGGCACCAGTTCCCGCACTTTCTCGGCCACGCCCATGGCTCCCTCCTCTCGTCAGGACGCCGCAGCCATTCCTGTCAGCTCCTCCGACGCTGCAGAGAGGGACAAACCCTGGGAGACCCAGACACGGTCTCTGGTGGCCTCACAACCGTTTTAAAGCGGGTGGTAAGCAGCACCTGTTGGTGCTAGCCCCATGGTGCTGTAGTGTATTGATACATTATTTCTTTATAGTATATACTCTACACTGTATGAGCACAGTTCATTCTGGCTATATACCCTATTGTGTTACACAGGGAAAACAATAGCATGGCGCCCACAAAAGGCAGGGGTGCCAAAACACAGGCTTATTATGCTGCCTGCGCCGCATGTATGACCCCACTACCGGCAGGTTCCACTGACCCTCATTGTGTGCACTGTTCGGCCCCTGTGGCACTTATTCAGCCAGAGCCTCTGCTAAGAGGGGCCCAGGGGGAGCCACCTGTTGACACTGTCCAGGTGACGGGGACTGAGTTTGCAAAACTCTCTGAGACTATGGCTAAGATACTAGAAGCCTTGCAGTCCAGGCCGGTATCTCAGCAAAGGGACTCTGTTGAATCATTGTCCCCTGACCCCCCTCAGTTGGTCCAACAATGTCCTCCCGGGGTATCTCATACATCCCAGGCTGAGGGTTATGACTTAGACCCCAGCCCCAGACCGAATAAGCGGGCTCGCTTAGAATTTCCCTCGACATCATATTGTTCAGGGTCTCAGCGGGGGGAATCTCTGGTTGATGATGCGGAGACAGCTGATCAGGATTCTGATCCTGAGGGCGCTCTCAATCTTAATACTCCAGACGGGGACGCCATAGTGAACGATCTTATTGCGTCCATCAATCAAATGCTGGATATCTCTCCCTCAGCTCCTCCGGCGGAGGAGTCAGTGTCTCAGCAGGAGAAATTCCGTTTCAGGTTCCCCAAGCGTACACCGAGTATGTTTCTAGACCACTCTGATTTCAGAGAGGCAGTCCAGAATCACCATGCTTGTCCAGATAAGCGTTTTTCTAAGCGCCTTAAGGATACACGTTATCCTTTTCCCCCTGACGTGGTTAAAGGTTTGACTCAGTGTCCCAAAGTGGATCCTCCAATCTCCAGACTGGCGGCTAGATCCATACTTGCAGTGGAAGATGGGGCCTCGCTCAAAGATGCCACTGACAGGCAGATGGAGCTCTGGTTGAAATCCATCTATGAAGCTATCGGAGCTTCTTTTGCCCCAGCATTCGCAGCCGTATGGGCGCTACAAGCTATCTCAGCAGGTCAGGCGCAAATTGAAGCGGCCGCGCCACAAGTGGCATCCATTACCACCCAGACCTCGGCAATTGCGTCTTACGCTATTAATGCTGTCCTGGACTCTGCGAGCCGTACGGCGGTTGCGGCCGCCAATTCGGTGGTACTCCGCAGGGCCTTGTGGCTACGGGAATGGAAGGCAGATTCTGCTTCCAAAAAGCGCTTAACCAGTTTGCCAATTTCTGGCGACAGGCTGTTTGGCGAGCGTCTGGATGAAATCATCAAACAATCCAAGGGAAAGGATACATCCTTACCCCAGCCCAAACAGAACATACCCCAACAGAGGAGAGGGCAGTCGAGGTTTCGGTCCTTTCGGGGCGCGGGCAGGTCCCAATTCTCCTCGTCCAAAGGGTCTCAGAAGGAACAAAGGAACTCTGATGCATGGCGGTCTAAGTCACGTCCTAAAAAGACCACCGGAGGCGCCGCTAACAAAGCGGTTTCCTCATGACTTTCGACCTCCTCTAGTAGCATCCTCGGTCGGTGGCAGGCTCTCCCGCTTTTGCGACACCTGGCTGCCACAAATAAAAGACCGCTGGGTGAGAGACATTCTGTCTCACGGTTACAAGATAGAGTTCACCTCTCGTCCCCCGACTCGATTCTTCAGGTCATCCCCGCCTCCTGAGCGAGCCGAGGCTCTTCTGCAGGCGCTGGGCACTCTGAAGGCGGAAGGAGTGGTGGTCCCTGTTCCTCTTCAGCAACAGAGCCACGGTTTTTACTCCAACTTGTTTGTGGTCCCAAAGAAGGACGGGTCTTTCCGCCCGGTCCTGGACCTGAAACTGCTCAACAAACACGTAAAAACCCGACGGTTCAGGATGGAATCCCTCCGCTCCGTCATCGCCTCAATGTCCCAAGGAGATTTCCTTGCATCGATCGATATCAAAGATGCTTATCTCCACGTACCGATTGCTCCAGAGCACCAGCGCTTCTTGCGCTTCGCCATAGGAAACGAACACCTGCAATTTGTGGCACTGCCGTTCGGCCTGTCAACAGCCCCACGGGTTTTTACCAAGGTGATGGCTACTGTAGTAGCGCTCCTACACTCGCAGGGTCACTCGGTGATTCCGTATTTGGACGATCTGCTGATCAAGGCACCCTCTCAAGAGGCATGCCAACGCAGCCTCGACGCTACCCTGGAGACTCTCCAGGGTTTTGGGTGGATCATCAATTTTCCAAAGTCAAATCTGACACCGGCCCAATCGCTGACATATCTTGGCATGGAGTTTCATACCCTCTCAGCGATAGTGAAGCTTCCGCTGATCAAGCAGCAGTCACTACAGAAAGGGGTACAATCTCTCCTTCAAGGCCAGTCACACCCCTTGAGGCGCCTCATGCACTTCCTGGGGAAGATGGTGGCAGCAATGGAGGCAGTCCCTTTCGTGCAGTTTCACCTGCGTCCCCTTCAATGGGACATCTTACGCAAATGGGACAGGAAGCCGACGTCCCTCGACAGGACCGTCTCCCTCTCTCAGGCGACCAAAGCTTCCCTTCGGTGGTGGCTCCTTCCCACTTCATTATCGAAGGGGAAATCCTTCCTACCCCCATCCTGGGAAGTAGTCACGACGGACGCGAGTCTGTCAGGGTGGGGAGCGGTTTTTCTCCACCACAGGGCTCAGGGTACGTGGACCCAGCAAGAGTCCTCGCTTCAGATCAATGTTCTGGAAATACGGGCAGTGTATCTTGCCCTGAAAGCGTTCCAGCAGTGGTTGAAGGGCAAGCAGATCCGAATTCAGTCGGACAACTCCACAGCGGTGGCATACATCAACCACCAAGGCGGCACACGCAGCCGGCAAGCCTTCCAGGAAGTCCGGCGGATTTTGATGTGGGTGGAAGCCACGGCCTCCACCATATCCGCAGTTCACATCCCAGGCATGGAAAACTGGGAAGCAGATTATCTCAGTCGCCAGGGCATGGACGCAGGGGAATGGTCCCTTCACCCGGACGTGTTTCAGGAGATCTGTTGCCGCTGGGGGGTGCCGGACGTCGACCTCATGGCGTCCCGGCACAACAACAAGGTACCAATGTTCATGGCACGGTCTCAAGATCCCAGAGCTCTGGCGGCAGACGCCTTAGTTCAGGATTGGTCGCAGTTTCAGCTCCCTTATGTGTTTCCTCCGCTGGCACTGTTGCCCAGAGTGTTACGCAAGATCAGGGCCGAATGCCGCCGCGTCATCCTCGTCGCTCCAGACTGGCCGAGGCGGTCGTGGTACCCGGATCTGTGGCATCTCACGGTCGGCCAACCGTGGGCACTACCAGACCGACCAGACTTGCTATCTCAAGGGCCGTTTTTCCATCTGAATTCTGCGGCCCTCAACCTGACTGTGTGGCCATTGAGTCCTGGATCCTAGCGTCTTCAGGGTTATCTCAAGACGTCATTGCCACTATGAGACAAGCTAGGAAACCAACGTCCGCTAAGATCTACCACAGGACGTGGAAAATTTTCCTGTCGTGGTGTTCTGCTCAGGGTATTTCTCCCTGGCCTTTTGCCTTGCCCGCTTTTCTGTCCTTCCTTCAATCTGGACTGGAAAAGGGTTTGTCGCTCGGCTCTCTTAAGGGACAAGTCTCAGCACTCTCTGTGTTTTTCCAGAAGCGCCTAGCCAGACTTCCACAGGTACGCACGTTCCTGCAGGGGGTTTGTCACATCGTCCCTCCTTACAAGCGGCCGTTAGAACCCTGGGATCTGAACAGGGTGCTGATGGTTCTTCAGAAACCACCATTCGAGCCAATGAGGGATATTCCTCTCTCACGCCTTTCGCAGAAAGTGGTTTTTCTAGTAGCAGTCACTTCACTTCGGAGAGTGTCTGAGCTAGCAGCGCTTTCATGCAAAACCCCTTTCCTGGTGTTTCACCAGGACAAGGTGGTTCTACGTCCGGTTCCGGAATTTCTCCCTAAGGTGGTATCCCCCTTTCATCTCAATCAGGATATCTCCTTACCTTCTTTTTGTCCTCATCCAGTTCACCAATGGAAAAGGATTTGCACTTGTTAGATCTGGTGAGAGCACTCAGAATCTACATTTCTCGTACGGCGCCCCTGCGCCGCTCGGATGCACTCTTTGTCCTTGTCGCTGGCCAGCGTAAAGGGTCACAGGCTTCCAAATCAACCCTGGCTCGGTGGATCAAGGAGACAATTATCGAAGCTTACCGTTCGGCTGGGCTTCCGGTTCCCTCAGGGCTGAAGGCCCATTCTACCAGAGCCGTGGGCGCGTCCTGGGCTTTGAGGCACCAGGCTACGGCTCAGCAGGTGTGTCAGGCGGCTACCTGGTCGAGTCTGCACACTTTCACGAAGCACTATCAAGTGCATACCTATGCTTCGGCGGATGCCAGCCTAGGTAGACGAGTCCTTCAGGCGGCGGTTGCCCACCTGTAGGAAGAGGCCGTTTTACGGCTCTCTTACGAGGTATTATTTTACCCACCCAGGGACTGCTTTTGGACGTCCCAATTGTCTGGGTCTCCCAATAGAGCGACAAAGAAGAAGGGAATTTTGTTTACTTACCGTAAATTCCTTTTCTTCTAGCTCTAATTGGGAGACCCAGCACCCGCCCCTGTTTTTTTGTGTACACATGTTGTTCATGTTGAATGGTTTCAGTTCTCCGATATTCCTTCGGATTGAAGTTACTTTAAACCAGTTTATAATTCTTTTTCCTCCTTCTTGCTTTTGCACCAAAACTGAGGAGCCCGTGGGAGCACGGGGGGTGTATAGGCAGAAGGGGAGGGGCTTAACACTTTTAAGTGTAGTACTTTGTGCGGCCTCCGGAGGCATAGCCTATACAACCCAATTGTCTGGGTCTCCCAATTAGAGCTAGAAGAAAAGGAATTTACGGTAAGTAAACAAAATTCCCTTCTTCTGTATGCAAGGTGTAGATTTGAATTGAATTGATGATGCCCTACAATTTCTTAATTCACTTTTTTTCTCTATCTCGTTCTGTTTTCGAGATAAAAATGCTAACTCGTTGTTTTCCACCAGGTGGCGCTATAGGTGGTTTCATTGCGTAGCGCATGGCTACTTTACTGTACCTAGACGCCACTTCCATGCCTATAGCTGCCGCCGTTCTCAAGTTAATGGCGGTGCACAGGATATGGGTGGACACACTGTATACAGAAAGCTGTGGTGTGGTGGGTTATACACAGCTCAACTTCTACTGTAAGCTCTGCTCAATTTGCCCAGTATACTAAATAATAGATCTCTGTAATCCGGGCCTCTGTCCTTTACTCACGGTGTTGTCAGTTTACATAGCAAAAACCTGCTGACAGATTCTTTAATGTGAGGCCTCCCAGTCTCTTAAGTTTCTTTTTAGTTTATAAAATAAAATATAAAATCCCATAATCTGGTGGGACACTAGGATTATTCTACTATAAGATGGTGACTTTTAACTTTTTTATTATTCTGAGTACTGTTTTTATTGATTATTTTGGCTATAGGGGGATGTAGAGTTATTTTTCTTGGCTAAACGTGCATTTGTTTTTCACTTCAACAATATCAAACTGTACCAGTTCAACATTCTGTATGTGCATTGGACCAACATTGGCTTGTTCTAAAGCTATTGTGACATTAGTCTCACTAATAAACCTCTGAAAAACATGTATCTTTTAATGGATTTTTTATTTTTTAGCATACATTGCAAACGTAAACAGAATGTGAAAGTATGAGAAAATTTATCAGATAATCACAGTAAAAGCTGAAACAAAAAAAATCAGAAAGCTGCAATATGTAGAAGGAATGTAGGGTATTGGGCTGTTAACTATAAATGAGCGACTAAGGCAAAATTTGATTTCACCTGTTCGTGCATTTGTTTCCTGGGAAATTCGATTTGCGGAGACATTATTCTCTATGAATTTAATGACCTTTACTCTGGGGTCTCTCCAGACCCCACAACATAATAAACATAAGATTTAAACCATTTAAATAAATCCTTATACTCATCTAACTGCTCAACTCTCTCAGAACGCTCCTACTCCTCACAGTCCGGCCTCATCACATCTTCGATCGCTATTGGCCTAGCATGGCCATGATCTTTGCAGGAGCATGTGTAGAATCCTCCCAGGCCCAATAAAACCCAGAAGCCACAGCCTAACATGAGGCCCAGCGATTCGAAGATGTGACGAGGACCGGAATGGGTGGCGGTGAGGAGCAAGTGGACTAGATAAGTGGGATGAGTATAACGTTTTGTTTTTTTTTAACAAAAGGTAACATTTTCATGGCTTCTTACGGTTCCGAAAAAAAAGGTCAGTAGCCTACATTGTGCTGAATCAGCGCAGAAGCGAACTACAAAAATCTGTTGTTTGGCGAATGTGGATTTTTGTAAAATTCATGTAGAATTCTATTTTACTCAACATTTTTTCACTCATCTCTACTGTTAACATCTGCACTGTGGTTTCTGGCTAAATTCTTGGTCTCTATCACTAGGAACCAAGAGACGTACAGTATATCGTCGTTTGCTATTTAACAACTTCAGCATGGGCAGAACAATGTCTGAAACGGGACAACCCCTATTAGGGGTCCTGATGTATAGTTTATTGGATGAAAATGAAGGCAACATGGTCGGATCAGTACACGCTAATTTATACATCCATGTTACAAGATTATCTTCCATACGGTCTTTAAAAGGAAGTCCCTAGTGAGGGCTTTGGCTTCTGCTCACCTCCTTTTGATTACTCATACGTTTGAAGGCGAGGAGAGAAAAGTCATCTGTGATAAAAGTTTAAACACCACTCCTTATACACTCCAGGTGCTAAATAGTACTATCTGAGATTCTTCCACCATAAGGATACTCCCAACAGGTCTCTACCGCCATAGTTCTTCTTCATTGTCCTTTTTCCTCCTCTACATACATTATTCCTCAATCCCATGGCATTTTTCCTGCCTGTCCTCCTTCCAGTGTACCACCACCTTGTCACCATGACTCTGGGATAGCAGGGAACTGAGGCCTCTAAGCTGTCCCTCAAGCTGGGGGTCTTATGCTAGTATCCCTAGTCTCAGGGATACCCCTAATGATGGGGATGTCTGAGTCTCATTCTTTGCCCTGCTCCTGACCAGTCTTGATTTGATCCCCCCCCCCAGGTAGGGACGGAACAGGAGTGACTGACAAGGGAAAACCAAAACTCTGTCACATAGCATGCATACACATAGGTAAAGATAATAAGAGATACAGGAGGAAACACAAGAGAAGGAAGGAAGCTACAAAACAACAATCGTAAGCAACTGCAACAAGCAAATAGCACAATTTTCACCAGAGAATCTGTGACACCACATCACACAGACCAACATAAAAACTATAGCTGGCATGGGTAGAAGATTCCATCCTGCATAAATAGAAGCAGAGCAAATGTGATTGGCTTCCCTATCACATGTGATCAAAGAAACCTATCAATCAGAGAATAACTGTTGCTAGCTCGCCTATGAATCAGCACATAGCAGGTCAATGCCCGACTCTGCCTGTGCTGATCCCAGACACCAGAAAACCATCGGGCTCAGTTTCAGAATGTGCAATGTGAACAGAGATCAACACTGACATGATACTTGCGTAGTTTGTGCAAAACTCCGTGTGACACCCCCCCCCCCCCCCCCCCCGTCACACACAGACTGTATTTTTCTATTGTGTACCAGTATATGGAAGATATGGGGGGTGTATTATTCTATATGAAGAACTATGGGGTGTACATTATATTATATGGAGGACTATGGGGTATACATTATACTATATGGAGTACTATGGGGTGTGCATTAAACTATAAGAAGCCAAGGGGGAGAAGAGAGAGACACTGCACATAAAATTAAATATAAAAAAAATACACCTTTGTTAAATACAAGACAAGAACACACATTAAAAGCATTTAAAACCATAAAGGACAAAGACCACGAAGCGGAGCCTATCTCAAAAGGTTACATGGATATACAGTAAGTATATAAGGATAGTAACAGTAGACCCAATATATGTACAGTGTCAAGTACTCAATAACATGGAACCACCTGATATCCTGAGAGATAGATAGATCAATAGATCAGACTACAAAATGAGTCCCACAAAAATGTAAGTACCCTGGTCACATAAAGATAGTATAGCTATATGTGGACAAAAAGTGACCTGATGAGTGAAAAGTAGAGAAGTGAAGCCTGAAATGCCAAAAAAAATAAGATAATTGCAATCATATCAAGGTTGTATGCTATCAAGATTGTACGGGTGATAATAAGGGTGATGTAATAGAGAGATAACAAACCCCTGAAGGCACAATAAGCAGGCAACAGTCATCCACAAAGAAAGTTATACATACCACCGGTTGGTAGATGTTGGAAATAGACCAGAGGTACGAATTAAGTTGAATTAGATAAGAGGGTGATCACCATAATGGAGCACACGGTCAATCAATCACACATAATGTGTGAATAGAAGGCAAAAATACCGCTCAGAGTGGTCAGACTGACGCGTGTCGCCGCCAGAGTGGCTTCATCAGGGAAGGGTGAGTCAAGTACAAAAACAGGGAGTAAATATATATAATATATATATATATATATATATATATATAAACACGTATTATAATAAGTGAAGACACCTGCGTAGCGGTAAGGATAGACGCGGTTGTCGCTGTTGGGCGCCATGTTCGCGCATGCGCAGTACAGAAATATTGAACCACATAGTGATCAAAAAGCTGAGGAATGCAAAGTACCGGTAATGCGCATGGGCGGAGCACAAGTAAGTCAAAGGAGTCTTACTGCAGAGGCGCCGTTACTACAACAACATCAAGATAAATAAAGCAATGAGAATAATTCTCATAGTGGCAGTTTACTTGGAGAGAGAAGTGATGCACCAAGATCCCCAAAAGAAGAGGGAGAGTAGGCAAACAAAGATGATCATATCATTGCATATGGGTAAAACCTAGAGAGTTTCTCTACATGTAGAGAGATGCATAGATAGTCAATACAGGGCGGCTGCAGTCACATATGAGGGATTTGTCTTTTTCCTATGTCCACCATATGCATAAATAGTGCATCATATATCATATGTGTCACATACATATGTATTCACACATACATGACGATCCCGATGGGGGTAGTATACAATAAAAATTAAGTCCACCCATGCCAGACAAAACGGATCAGCATATTATGGTGAGTGAACAAAGTTCGCCCGCATGTTGAGTAGGCGTCCAAAAGGGGATTTATATATCCAACAATTATATATGGATATAGAAAACAAATTACATGCATATCAAATATAGTGTCATAAAAATAAATAAATTGACACATGCATGAATCCCTTGCATAGAGAAGTGCATAGTACTAGATGGCATTTGGGAAATTCGGGTATGTGCCTCGTGTACATTCGTGCATGTGCCCAGAATGTAGATATTTAGCCAATATACATCGGAATGTAAACATATACACATACAGTACATGTAAATGCACATATACGCATATATGTACGTGCACATACACTGTTTTCAATACGCCAAGATACATAATGGGAGAATTACATAAAAATTCTACTCAAGATAAATGAACCCCATCTGATGTAATAGGAGCCGTTTGTCTATAACCCAGGATGGATCCCCAATACATGGTGTAGAAGAGATAGCAAGACACTAAAAAGGAGGTGCAGGATAAATTTATATTTGGTCATTAGGCAGGTGCACAGTTATATAGGACAACAGGAGAAGATAAAAAGGAAAAATTCACCTGTATAGCGATATATATCATAGACCCTTAAGGACCATAAGGACCGGTACGGATTACAAAAGTACTTGACACTGAACAAGGGGCCATGTGTACATGTACCAAAATATTGATTACATAGCCGATGGTATTCAAAAAGTGTCATGAGAAATTGTGCACAGACAACGATATATTGAGTCTGTTAATACACCATGTAGTGCCAATAGAAGGCATACAAATGAGAAACATATATATATATATTAGATGTTATCAAACGTTCACCAATCCTGAGTTAGGGAGAATAAGCTTCATGAAGACTGAGGAGGACGATGAATCCATGCAATATTGACCCCCAAAGAGTTCCGCAGGTGAATGGCATAAGGTGCTCTGATAATAATCCCAGAGGTTTGGCAGGTGTTCTAGATGTGTCATGCAGAAGATGATTACAAAAAGCCTAAAAAAGAAAATTAGTAGAAAAAAGAAGAAAAATATATCAAAGTAAAAAAAACGCTAAAGAGGAGTTCTTCATTTAGTAATCTCGGGGACACAGAATTTAATTTGAAAATCCAACGTGATTCGTTTTGTAACTGCCACCTGGTGCAATTGCCACCCCTAGCGTTGTTGTTGAACTTTTGCAATCCAAATACACGAGTCCCACGTTGATTACCACAGTGATGTGATAGAAAATGAGCCTCCACCGGGGTTATAGGTTTACCTTGTAAAGAGTCTGAAGCCGCTAAATTAATCGTTGAAATGTGTTTCTGAATTCTCTTTCTTAACTCTTGGGTGGTCTGGCCCACATACACTTTGTCACAAGGACAGATCATACAATGTATCACATTTTTGGTCTTGCAGTTGATGTAATCTCTGATGGGATGGTCCATAGAGTCCTGTGGGTTGTGAAACACATTGTGGGTAGCATACATAAAGCCACATATATTACAATCTCCACATGGAAATGAGCCCCTAAGTGTAACAAAACGATTAAGCTTAATCGTGGGTCTAACAAAATGGCTGTGGGTAAGGAGATCCCTAAGGTTCGGAGCCCGACGTGCAGTGAGTAAAGGATAGGAAACAACCACTAGAGACGTCTGCGTGTCTGTGGTTAGAATAGACCAGTGTTTCTGTAAGATGTCTCTTACCTGTTTCCACTCACTGTTGAAGGTGGTTATAAATCTCACATATCTCTCCTGAAGTTTAGATTTTGTCCTGATGAGAGAGGCTTGGGTTTCCGTCTTAGGCCTTTGGTATGCCTGAGAGACTACCTTTTTCGGATATCCATCAGTAAACCTGGTGGGGAGATTGAGGGCTTGTTTATGGAAATCCACATCTTCACTACAATTTCGCCTAACCCGCAGAAATTGACCGGTAGTTATACCTGATCTGATATGTCGCGGGTGGAAGCTTGTATAGTGAAGTCAGCTGTTGGTAGCAGTAGACTTCCTGTAGAGGTTTGTTGAAAGACCGCCATTTTCGACTGAGATTTCTAGATCCAAGAATGTGGCAGCTACCGATGAAATATTATGAGAGAGAAAAATATTCAAGGCTGGAAATTAATGAGCAACATTCTTTTGATATTATAATATACAACAGGTGTGCCCCTGATTTTATGTGCAGTGTCTCTCTCTTCTCCCCCTTGGCTTGTCTTCACCCTCCACTACACCATGGTGCACACACTAATATAGATTGCTAATAGTGGTGCGCTCCATTGCCTTTCTTCCATTGAATTATATGAAGGACTATGGGGGTGAATTATATTATATTGAGGACTATGGAGTGTTGTCACGGCCAGGTGGACGGGCAGACCCAGGAGGTGGATCCACTGGGCCGAACTCCTAGATGGTAGTAAAGAGTCCGGTAGCTGGAACACTATAAACAGCAGAACAGTCCGTGCACACGAGTATAGCGGAGAAGTCCCTGGGACCACGGAGTCACGGGTGGTAGTCCGGGTGACGCAGCTCAGGTTCGGAAGCCGAGATGATGTCAGGCGGGGTCCGGAACCTTTGGAGCGAGATGACGGGTCACCGCAGGGATCCGAGATGGTGCGGACTGTCAGGATGGCAGATGGACAGCGTTCGGGGTTCAGGATACGGCAGGACTGGATGGCGAGGCAGGCACGGCTCTACAAGAGAGATAGGTGAGTATATACACATATACACCAGGAGACCTGACTCCTAGCTTAGGAAACACGAAGATCAGGCCCCGCCCCCTTGGACAATAACCCCCTTTATACCCTGTACCTGTTTAGCCTCATTTCCTGTTAATGGACGCTGGCCCTTTAAGAAAGGGTCAGTGACCGCGCGCGCGCCCTAATGCGCATGCGCGCCGCCCGGGTGCCAGAAGCCAGGGAAGGAAGCTGAGAGGAGGACGCAGGGGAGCCGGCCAGGGCCTGGGAAGCCGTCGGGCGCCGGGATCGGAGACCAGGGGGCCTGGGAAGGACGGGCACCGGAGGCTGGAGAGCGGGGAGCGTGGCAGGTGAGCCGGGGAGCGGGGGTGAGGACCCGGGGAGCGGAACCGAGGACCCGGGAAGGGGAGCCGAGGACCCGGGGAGCGTGACAGTACCCCCCCCCCACGCCCCCCTCCCCGCAACCGGGACATGAAGGCACGGATCAGAGGAGTGCCCACGTTCTCCCTGGGCTCCCAGGACCTATCCTCAGGACCATACCCTTCCCAGTCCACCAGGAAGAACTGTCGACCTCGTACGGTCTTCATGGCCACGATATCCCTTACCGCATAGATGTCGTCATCGGCAATAGGTGGAGGAGCCGGACTGGCAGCAGCGGAGAAGGGACCAAGGACAACCGGCTTGAGCAGGGAGACGTGGAATGAGTTGGGTATCCTCATCGTGGCCGGGAGCTGTAGCTTGTAGGAGACCTCATTGATCTTGTGGAGGACTTTAAATGGCCCAATGTAGCGAGGACCCAGCTTGTATGATGGTATCTTCAGGCGGACGTACTGGGAAGCAAGCCAGACGAGATCTCCAGGAGAGAAACACGGAGGGTCCAGACGTTTCTTGTCTGCGTGTCTTTTCATCCGCAGGGAAGCACGCCCAAGGGACGCTTTGACAGAGTCCCAAATGGTAGCAAAGTCACGGGCTACTGTATCTGCAGCAGGGACATCCGAAGAAGGGGATACAGGCAATGGGATGGAAGGCTGAAGTCCGTAAACGACATGGAAGGGAGAGCTGGAGGACGACTCACTGATGTGGTGGTTGTGGGAGAATTCAGCCCAAGGAAGAAGAGCGGACCAGTCGTCGTGATGGGCGTTCACATAGTGACGTAAGAAAGAGGTCAAGATTTGATTGACCCTCTCTACCTGGCCATTAGACTGAGGATGGTATGCAGATGAAAAGTCCAGAGTCACTCCCAGATGTTTACAGAGAGCCCTCCAGAAGCGGGAGGTGAACTGAGTTCCTCTGTCGGATACGATGTGTAATGGAAAGCCATGCAAGCGGAAGATGTGTTGTATATAGGCGTCCGCGAGTTCCTGAGCAGAGGGCAGTCCAGCCATAGGGACGAAATGGGCCATTTTAGAGAACCGGTCCACCACGACCCATATGACTGTGTGTCCGGAGGACAATGGCAAGTCCGTAATAAAGTCCATTGCTATGTGTTGCCACGGAACTGAGGGTATCGGCAGAGGCAGAAGACGGCCATATGGGAGGTGTTTGGGCGTCTTGTTCCTGGCACAAGAGGAACAGGCGGATACAAAAGCAGCGACGTCCGTGCGAAGGGATGGCCACCAATAATGACGTACAATCGCACCCCATGTCTTTTTCTGACCAGCATGACCGGCTGTTTTCGAGGCATGACCCCAGTGTAACACTTTTTCCCTGTCTACCTCGGAGACATAGGTCTTCCCGGGCGGTATCTGGGCCAGGGTGACAGGGGCCACCGGAATGATTTTACTAGGACAAATGATGGGTTGGGTAGTCTCTTCCTCCTGCTCCATGGGCATGAAAGACCTGTACAAGGCATCAGCGCGTACATTCTTGTCCGCGGGTCGGAAATGAAGCTGGAAATCAAACCTGGCAAAGAATAGGGACCACCTGGCTTGCCGTGGGTTCAGACGCTGAGCGGACCGTAGGTATTCCAAGTTCTTGTGGTCCGTGTAAATAATCACGGGGTATACTGCACCTTCCAGGAGGTAGCGCCATTCCTCCAAAGCCAGTTTGACTGCCAAGAGCTCTCGGTCACCGATGGTGTAGTTGCGTTCAGGCGCTGAGAAGCCCTTGGAGAAGAATCCGCAAGTCACCATCTTCCCGGAGGAGGACTTTTGCATGAGCACTGCTCCGGCTCCTGAGGAGGAGGCATCCACCTCCAAGGTGAACTGGCGGTTTAACTCCGGACGGTGGAGTACAGGAGAGGAAGCAAAAGCCCGCTTCAGAGAGCCAAACGCGGCGTCAGCCGCAGGTGACCAGTCCTTTGGATTAGCCTCCTTCTTAGTCAAAGCGGAGAGAGGAGCAGTCAAGGCAGAGAAGTGAGGGATAAACTGGCGGTAGTAGTTGGCGAATCCCAGGAAGCGTTGGATTGCCTTCAGTCCAGAAGGAGGAGGCCAGTTGAGAATGGCGGAGACCTTCTTGGGATCCATCTGCAGTCCAGTATCAGAGATGATGTACCCCAGAAAGGGGAGAGAAGACTGCTCAAAGACACACTTCTCATACTTTGCGTACAGACGATTCTCTCTCAGTCTTTGTAGAACCAGCTGTACGTTTTCTCTGTGGGTTTGGAGGTCCGGAGAGAAGACAAGGATGTCATCTAGATACACTACCACACAGATGTAGAGAAGGTCCCGGAACACGTCGTTCACCAGTTCTTGAAAGACGGCAGGAGCGTTACACAGGCCGAAGGGCATCACGCAGTATTCATAATGTCCATCGCGCG
Source organism: Anomaloglossus baeobatrachus (assembly GCF_048569485.1). Taxonomy (NCBI): domain Eukaryota; kingdom Metazoa; phylum Chordata; class Amphibia; order Anura; family Aromobatidae; genus Anomaloglossus; species Anomaloglossus baeobatrachus. Next base: position 272,397,024 of record NC_134355.1, read on the forward strand.
TATTGAACGCGGTTTTCCATTCGTCACCAGAGCGGATGCGTACCAGATTGTAAGCACCCCGAAGATCCAGCTTGGTGAACACACGAGCTCCTCTAAGCCGGTCAAACAATTCGGGAATGAGCGGCAGAGGGTACTTGTTTTTTACGGTGATTTGATTCAGACCCCGGTAGTCTATGCATGGGCGTAAGTCGCCCTCTTTCTTCTTGACAAAGAAGAAACCTGCTCCAGCAGGAGAGGAGGATCTCCGAATGAACCCCCTTGCCAGGCTCTCTGAGATGTAAGCAGACATGGCCCTTGTTTCGGCTGGAGATAAAGGATATATGCGTCCTCGTGGTGGTGTTGTTCCTGGGAGCAGGTCGATGGCACAATCGTATGGACGATGTGGCGGCAGTACCTCGGATTCCTTTTTATCAAAGACATCTGCAAAGGACCAATAGGCCGAGGGCAGCCCCGGTAGGTTCTCTGGAACCGGAGGTCGTCGGATGGGTTGTATGGACTTAAGGCACCTCTCATGACACGATGAGCCCCATCGGGTGATTTCGCCAGTGCCCCAGATAACTGATGGTTCGTGTGTCCGCAACCATGGAAGTCCCAGCAGGATCTGGTGGGACATGTGTGGGAGAACGTAGAAAGCGATGTTCTCGGTGTGAAGGGCACCGATACGCAGTTCGACCGGCCTGGTGATCCAGGAGATGGTGTCAGAGAGGGGTCTCCCATCCACCGAGGCAATCACTAGGGGCTTGTCGAGTGGAATAACAGGCACCCGGTACTTGTCCACCGTGGCCTGCTGGATGAAATTGCCTGCTGCCCCGGAATCGAGGTAGGCATCAGCCGTGAACCGCGTCTCTCCCGTTGTCACTTGCACTGTCCATGTAACCGGGTCGGAGAGAGTCCCAGCACCTAGGGTGGCCTCTCCTACCAACCCTAGGCTTTGGAGTTTCCCGGCCTCTCTGGACAGGAGCGTAGCAGGTGTGTGCCCTCACCGCAGTAAAAGCAGAGACCCTTGGCGAGCCGCTCTGCTCGACGTTGTTCAGACTGACGCACTCGGTCGATCTGCATGGGCTCGTGGACGGGAGCCCCAGCTGTCGATGACTGAAGTACGGAGGGTTTCTGCGGAGGAGAGGAATGCCGTACTGGACGTCTCTCACGGGACACTTCCTTGGATCGCTCCTGAAAGCGAATGTCCACTCGAGTCGCTAGGGCAATCAGGGCATCCAGGGTGGTCGGTACGTCACGACCCGCCAGCTCGTCTTTAATTCGCCCTGAGAGTCCTTCCCAGAAGGCGGCGGTTAGGGCCTCGTTGTTCCACCCGAGTTCTGAGGCCAGGGTGCGGAACCGGATCGCGTATTGACCCACCGTCAGAGTCCCCTGACGTAACCGGAGAAGAGACGAAGCAGACGCGGAGGCGCGTCCGGGCTCATCAAAAGTACCACGGAATGCCTGCAGGAAGTCCTGGATGTTCGTGGTAACAGGATCCCCCTTCTCCCACAAGGGGTTCATCCACGCCAGTGCCTCACCCTCTAGATGGGACATGATGAAGGCGACCTTGGCTTGGTCGGAGGCAAACAAATGCGGCAGCTGCGTGAAATGGAGGGAGCATTGGTTTAAGAATCCCCTGCAGGTCTTGGGGTCTCCGGCGTACCGGGGTGGTGAAGCCAACCGAAGTCTGGTGGTATCTGAAGAAGTCGCCACAGGACCTGGATCCGTGGATTGACTAGTGGAAGCCCGGGATGTTGAAGTCGTAACTGCCGTTTGTAGCGTGTTCAGGCGGGCGTCCACAGAAGACATGAATTGCAGCATGCGGGTCTGGACTTCACGCTGGCGTTGGAGTTCCTCCTGTACGGCTGCTAGTGCTGCAGCGGGATCCATGGCCTGATCTTACTGTCACGGCCAGGTGGACGGGCAGACCCAGGAGGTGGATCCACTGGGCCGAACTCCTAGATGGTAGTAAAGAGTCCGGTAGCTGGAACACTATAAACAGCAGAACAGTCCGTGCACACGAGTATAGCGGAGAAGTCCCTGGGACCACGGAGTCACGGGTGGTAGTCCGGGTGACGCAGCTCAGGTTCGGAAGCCGAGATGATGTCAGGCGGGGTCCGGAACCTTTGGAGCGAGATGACGGGTCACCGCAGGGATCCAAGATGGTGCGGACTGTCAGGATGGCAGATGGACAGCGTTCGGGGTTCAGGATACGGCAGGACTGGATGGCGAGGCAGGCACGGCTCTACAAGAGAGATAGGTGAGTATATACACATATACACCAGGAGACCTGACTCCTAGCTTAGGAAACACAAAGATCAGGCCCCGCCCCCTTGGACAATAACCCCCTTTATACCCTGTACCTGTTTAGCCTCATTTCCTGTTAATGGACGCTGGCCCTTTAAGAAAGGGTCAGTGACCGCGCGCGCGCCCTAATGCGCATGCGCGCCGCCCGGGTGCCAGAAGCCAGGGAAGGAAGCTGAGAGGAGGACGCAGGGGAGCCGGCCAGGGCCTGGGAAGCCGTCGGACGCCGGGATCGGAGACCAGGGGGCCTGGGAAGGACGGGCACCGGAGGCTGGAGAGCGGGGAGCGTGGCAGGTGAGCCGGGGAGCGGGGGTGAGGACCCGGGGAGCGGAACCGAGGACCCGGGAAGGGGAGCCGAGGACCCGGGGAGCGTGACAAGTGTACATTAATCTATATGAAGGGCGATGAGTGTCCCATTGAACTATATAGAAGGCTATGTGGGGGCCATTAAACTATTTGGAGCACTATGAGAGAACCTTTATACATTACAAGGACTATTTGAGGGCCATTATACTGTATGCAAGCAATGATAATGTGAAGATTTGTGTTGTTCCATTATACTGTTTGGAGGGCTAGTGTGGGCCATTATACAGAATAATTACATTTTTTCACTAAAATGTTGTTTTAGCCTCAAATATTAATTATTATGAGGCCTAATAAGAAAAAAATGGACCACACACTTTGTTGTATATTTTTTCCTGGGTTCACCAATACTCTCCGTGTAAATGGGAACTACATTTTGGGGTACAGTGCAAAGCTGAGAAGGAAGGAGCATCATATTGGACTTGAAAATTTGCTGGAATGGTTTGTGGGTGCTATGTCAATTTGGCAAAGCCCTTGAGATGCCAAAACAGCAGATATCTCCCACAAGTGACATCATTTTATAAACTGCACTCCTCAGTGAATTCATCTAGGAGTTCAGTGAGTACTATTAGGTGGTGAAGAAAAAATAATTACATTTTTACCATTAAAATATTGTTTTAACATCAGATTTTCAATTTTCACAAGGGAAATAGGTTAAAAAAAAAAAGGTGCTATGTGTTACACAGGTGTACTGACAATTTTGTCTTTGGAAAACACCCATGGAGTCAAACGCACTGAATGTTGTAGGATTAAAAATTGCAAATAAGCCTCTATACATTGTAGTGCCCATAAATTGTGCCCAGCTCGCGCTTCTGGAGACAACACATAGCAAATTAGGCAGGTTCTCATCACTACAACCATGCCAGACATTTGGACAATAACTGTGGTGTATGCATATTGTTGTGCATTTGGATTTCAGAGCACGGATTTTCCTGGATTTCTGGGGGAGCCATAACGCTTGTCCAGAGCCTTTTTGTGGCTTCAGTTGAATACTATTTGTTGGAGTACAGAATGTTTTGGATCAATTCACATGTATCCTGTGCTCCATGCTCAGCACTTATATTAATGTTTCCATCCACATCTCCAAAATACACGACTCTGGTCAAACCCTTGAAAGATCCATTTACTAATGAGGCAGCAGAGTTACTCTGGACTCAGTTTGGGCTCTGTTCAACAATGTCCTTCTTTTCAAATGGTTGAAAAAACTTGTTGACCGCATTTTTGTGCACACCTAAAAAGACGAGTAAACACATAGACACCGCTTGACCATAGGCCAGACGGAAGTTCAAAATGACTCAATCTTCAATAAAGTAAAATTTCCGTTGGGAATTTTGTCTGAATCACGTTTTTCAGAGATTTATACGTAATCCATGGTGTAATGCAGGCGTCACGCGGTACGATATATCGGGCGATATGTCGTCGGGGTCACGTCAATAGTGACGCACATCCGGCATCGTCTGATATATCATAGCATGTGACAGCTACGTGCGACGGTGAACGAGCAGAAATACCTTCTCGTTCATCGTTGACACGTCGCTCAGTTTCAAAAAATCGTTCCTTCTTCTGCGCGCCGGTTGTTCATCGTTCCCGAGGCAGCACACGTCTCTCCGTGTGATACCTCGGGAACGACGAACTCAGCTTACCTGCATCCCGCCGGCAATGCGGAAGGAAGAAGGTGGGCAGGATGTTTACATCCCGCTCATCTCTGCCCCTCCCATCTCCGCCCCTCCGCTTCTATTTGCCGGCTGCCGTTTGACATCGCTGTGACGCCGAATGTCCCTCCCCCTTCAGGAAGTGGATGTTCGCCTCCCACAGTGATGTCGCCCAGGAGGTAAGTACGTGTGACGGAAGTTACCGACTTTGTGCGCCACTGGCAACTAATTGCCCGTGACGCACAAACGACAGGGGCGGGTACGATCGCTCGTGCAATCGCACGATAGATCGTCTCGTGTGAAGCCCGCATAAGCGCTCAGTGTAGAGCACAGAATAAATGTGAGCCCAGTCTTACTGCAATCTTTGGGAGGCAGACTGAACAGATCAACAGCAGTTGAAGAATTGACTTTATTTATTTTCACACCGTTCGGCCTTATGGTATAAGGGATAAGGCGACTTTATTCCTTCGGTCAATACAATTACAGCGACAGCAGCTTTATATAGTTTTATATTATATACATTTTAGGTTTAGCTACTATCACACTAAAGCACTTTTTGTTTTACAAAATAAAGGGTTTTTGTATCATCGAATTTTGAAGGCTATTTTTTTTTCTTTTCTAACAGTTATGTGACGGTTTGATTTTTGCAGAATGAGTTGATGATTTTATTGACACAATTTTGTGCCATATAATATTTTTTATCGCTTTCTATTCCGCTTTTTGAGAGGTAGAATCAAAAAGAAACAGCAATTAATTCAAGAAAAAAAATGTAGCTTTTTTACGCCATTCACAGTGTCATAAAAATGATAAGACAGCCTTACTGTTCATGTCAGTACGAATACAGCAATATCATATTTATAATTTTTTATGTGTTGCTGCTTTTACACAATGAAAACAACTTTATAGAAAGAAACTGTTTTTGCATTGCTGTATTCTGAGAGCTACCATTTGTTTTTTTCTGCTGACTGAGCTGTATGAGGGCTTGTTTTCTGTGGGACAAGATGACGCTTTAAGCTATACCTTTTTTATTTACATTTGATTTTTTTTTTTATCGCTTTTTATTCACCTTTTTGGCAGCTGTATGATGAAGAGACAGTTTTTAACTACATTTTTGCTGCTGAGAGCAGTTCTACTATTCATATGTGAGGCCGTATGGCACATTTTATAAAAATATTTTAGTGTAGGACTGCCTCTAATGAGATTTGCCGTTACGTGGCGAGGCAGCTCAAGAAATTGCAATTTTTTGCCAAAAATCTCAAAATTTTTATAATAAGTACAGTTTGGAATGTTTAGTGCTGAAGTGCACATTTGGTGCTGGCTTTTTGTTTTTTCTTCATTGAATTGGTCGGTGGTTGACCTCCACCTTGCTATGCACCCCAATTTGGGATGTATTCCATCTGTCTAGATTTTGGCGGTTGGTGACTGTTCACATTGAGTCATCAGGCTTTGTCCACAGGCTATTTACTTCATGCAGCATTTGCTTGGACCTGTCCCGCCCACAGCCATGACTCAGTCATGGGTACGGGATTGAAATAGACCAGGTGATTGCTGCTGAGAGCAGTTCTACTATTCATATGTGAGGCCGTATGGCACATTTTATAAAAATATTTTAGTGTAGGACTGCCTCTAATGAGATTTGCCGTGACGTGGCGAGGCAGCTCAAGAAATTGCAATTTTTTGCCACAAATCTCAAAATTTTTATAATAAGTACAGTTTGGAATGTTTAGTGCTGAAGTGCACATTTGGTGCTGGCTTTTTGTTTTTTCTTCATTGAATTGGTCGGTGGTTGACCTCCACCTTGCTATGCACCCCAATTTGGGATGTATTCCATCTGTCTAGATTTTGGCGGTTGGTGACTGTTCACATTGAGTCATCAGGCTTTGTCCACAGGCTATTTACTTCATGCAGCATTTGCTTGGACCTGTCCCGCCCACAGCCATGACTCAGTCATGGGTACGGGATTGAAATAGACCAGGTGATTGCTGCTGAGAGCAGTTCTACTATTCATATGTGAGGCCGTATGGCACATTTTATAAAAATATTTTAGTGTAGGACTGCCTCTAATGAGATTTGCCGTGACGTGGCGAGGCAGCTCAAGAAATTGCAATTTTTTGCCAAAAATCTCAAAATTTTTATAATAAGTACAGTTTGGAATGTTTAGTGCTGAAGTGCACATTTGGTGCTGGCTTTTTGTTTTTTCTTCATTGAATTGGTCGGTGGTTGACCTCCACCTTGCTATGCACCCCAATTTGGGATGTATTCCATCTGTCTAGATTTTGGCGGTTGGTGACTGTTCACATTGAGTCATCAGGCTTTGTCCACAGGCTATTTACTTCATGCAGCATTTGCTTGGACCTGTCCCGCCCACAGCCATGACTCAGTCATGGGTACGGGATTGAAATAGACCAGGTGATTGCTGCTGAGAGCAGTTCTACTATTCATATGTGAGGCCGTATGGCACATTTTATAAAAATATTTTAGTGTAGGACTGCCTCTAATGAGATTTGCCGTGACGTGGCGAGGCAGCTCAAGAAATTGCAATTTTTTGCCAAAAATCTCAAAATTTTTATAATAAGTACAGTTTGGAATGTTTAGTGCTGAAGTGCACATTTGGTGCTGGCTTTTTGTTTTTTCTTCATTGAATTGGTCGGTGGTTGACCTCCACCTTGCTATGCACCCCAATTTGGGATGTATTCCATCTGTCTAGATTTTGGCGGTTGGTGACTGTTCACATTGAGTCATCAGGCTTTGTCCACAGGCTATTTACTTCATGCAGCATTTGCTTGGACCTGTCCCGCCCACAGCCATGACTCAGTCATGGGTACGGGATTGAAATAGACCAGGTGATTGCTGCTGAGAGCAGTTCTACTATTCATATGTGAGGCCGTATGGCACATTTTATAAAAATATTTTAGTGTAGGACTGCCTCTAATGAGATTTGCCGTGACGTGGCGAGGCAGCTCAAGAAATTGCAATTTTTTGCCAAAAATCTCAAAATTTTTATAATAAGTACAGTTTGGAATGTTTAGTGCTGAAGTGCACATTTGGTGCTGGCTTTTTGTTTTTTCTTCATTTTTTTTTTTTTACAGTATTCAAACTAAAGGGCTTAACTAGTGTGTTTTATAGATCGGGTTGTTCCGGACGTGGCAATAGCAAATATGTGTGCTTTTTTGTTTATTTTTGTTATTACATAAATTATACATATTTATTGGTATATATTTTTTTTTCATTTTTTTTATTGTTTATTTTAATTTTTTTTATTTCAAATCTGTTTTATTATTAAGTTTATAAATCAAGCATACATCTTGAACATTTATAAAGATTATAAAACATAAACAGTGATCTCTCAGTTTCGGAATGACAAAAATAACATCACATTGTAGATTTCATTGGAACTCTATAAGCTATCCTTATGCTAACACTCCATGACAAACCATACACTAGAAATCAGAGTTCCAGCTAAACATGTCTTCCTGATGATTGACAAGACCACTCTCAGCATAAAACAATCCCCTTTTAAGTTATTGAATAAACATTTAAGAAAAAGTAGAAAACTAGAAAAAAAAAAAAAAAGAACAGATATAAGCTTAGAAAAGAAGGAATCAAATAGAGTGAAGAAAGTAGGGTAAAGAGGGGGTGGGGGAAAAAGTGTGTGGGGAGAGGGGAAGACAAGGTATGTCACCATTTCTCATCCCAAATAACCTGCCAGACTCACCGTGAACTCAGGAGACTCTATTTTAATTTTTTTTAAAGTACAATTGTTTTGACTTTTTCACTTCGTCCATATATGGGACTTTAACTTTTATTAGTCTGATTGCAGGTATAACTCATGGCAGTCCTGCACCGACAAAACGCCTGTTAGACCATGCTGCTGGCACGACAAAGCTGAGCGCAATCATTCACAAGATATCAGCATGTCTGCTGTTCAGAGCGATGCTAAAGCAGTCACAGGTGGGCTACCATGGGAACCTCCAGCCGTGACCGCACATAAACTCAGTGATGTCACTGCTCACAACTGTGGCTGCCAGTTTCTGCCTGAAGTCACAGCGAGCAGTCATGTTCTGTGCCTGTGCGCTGCAACCTCAGTATGTAGCAGAGGGAGGATCATCTTGGGACCTCGTGTGGCTTACAATAGATCTGCAAAGGTGTTTTGGGGGTTAATAAAGGGGTGAAAAAGGGTGGGGGGGTTGTATTTTGTGTCAAATCATTTTTTTAGTGTTTTATTTCTTTTCACTTACAGGATTAGTAATGGGGGGAATCTCATAGATCCGTACCAATTAGGGATGAGCGAACCCGAACTGTATTGTTCAGTGTCTGTACTGAACACCTTGTGTCTGGTGGTGAACACCGAATACAGACGTTTGCCTGTACGTCCAATTCCTATTCCAGTTTGTCACCCGAATAAAGCATGTTGAAAGGTTGCAGAGCAGCCAATCAGCCAACGTTTAGGTTCTGGTACTTAAGGAGCCATCACAGCCATGCTAAGTATTGGCATGGCTGTGATTAGCCGGCGCACCTCGTGACTCGGCCTGTATAAAGGCCAGATTGTGGCCTCAGCGCCATTTTCCCTTCTAGAATAGGGAGAGTACGCATTTGGAGTGAGGGACAGTGATAGGTGCAGGAGAAAAAAAATGCAGTGTAGGGCTAGTACACTGTAGAAGTGAGGACACTGTAGAAGTGAGGACACTGATAGGTGCTTTTAATTGTAAATCAAATACAGTGTTGCATTGCGCAGCTTTGTGTATCAAAACAGCAGCGTATAGGCAATGTAATCTATTAGCTCTATCTAGCTAAAAACAACATTTTTCACAGCGTGCCTTCTTGTGGCAATAGCTCTGCAACCTTATATTGCGTTGCGTCCCACAGCTTTGCATAGTGGTACAAAACAGCGTACAGCCAGTATAATCTATTAGCACAATCTAGCCCAAAACATTTTTTTCACAGCGTGCCTTGCTGTGGCAATACCTCTGCAACCTTATACTGAGTTGCATCCCACAGCTTTCCACAGCGGTGCAAAAAGCTGCATACAGGCTTTGTTATAATCATTCTCTGTATAAAGGCCGTGTATTAATCTATACTTTTTTGTGCCAAGCAATAAGGTGAACCTGTAATAAGGGCCTTGGCCGTGGTGGTGATTCTTATGGTGTAGCTGCTTCAGGGCAAAGATGTGGTAGATGTGTGCCTGCTATGCTGCAAACTGAAACGCCTTCTTCCTCTGCACGCAGGCCACAGGCTGGTCTTCGTCATTTCTTAGGCCCCAATACCACTGGACGAATTGTGAGGCCAGAACATGTTGAGGCAGTTTTAGATTACATGACTACCAGTGCCTCCAGTTACTTTGCATTGTCTTCCAAACAGTCCATACCTGAATGCTCAGAGTTGTCTCCTAAGTTCCATGGTCATCTTCCTTCCAACTCAACCATTCAAAATCAGCCAAGTAGTGTGAGCCATAAGTCATGCTGCATTCACTTGTGCTTTTTGATGACTCTGCTGGCTGGGGTCCTGTGGCCCATTCACCTGGCCTTGCCCCAGAGGGGGAAGAGACCAAGTGCACTGATGTCCAATCACTTGTTATATAGGAGGATTAGTCTGTGGGAGGGCTGGTGGACACAGTCTGCAGGTCACCACAGCTCAGAGGATGATAAAACACATGGGCAAAGTTCTGCGGTTTTAATCAGTGTGCAGACTGGGAAGGACGGCAGGGCCGAGGAGTGGGTAGAAGATGATGCGAGGGATGATAACCTGGAGCGAGGGCCTTGATAGCAAGCAACATGTGCAGTTTCGTTGAAGAGGAGGTGTTCAGCCAGACAAAACAGCAGTACACCAAAATAGGGAGCACGGGGTAAATGCCCTGTGGACAGCTCAGAGCCAGTAAGTTGGCTGATACTGGCCGTTGCGCCAGTGAAGACCACCCACCAAAGTCAGCTCAAAAGACTTCCCTGGCATGGAGTTTCTTCTGCGAATGTGCTGATGGCAAGAGAATGGCGGTTTGCAAGATGTGCCATCAGAGCCTGAAGCAAGGGAAAACTCTTCTCAAACTGAGCACCACCTGCATGATGCGTCATATGACTTTCAAGCACGAGGTGCAGCGGAGTAGTCTCCTGAGAAATCAGGAAAGAACTCCAGCTCTTCCTGCTCCCTCTTCTACTGTGGTGTTGGCCTCTTCAGCTGCGGTGTCAGCATCTTGCATCCGCTTACGATCATCAGTGCCACCTTCCTCCGACGTAAGCAGATGATGTGGCAGCAACAGCATCACTAACATCACTCCAGCATCACTCATTATATCCACACTGTCCCATGGAAGTCTGACGCTCACCTTCCCCCAAAGCCTTGATAGAGGATATACCCCCCTTAGCCACCCCCGAGTCCTGGCCATAAATGACAGTATTTCCAAAATGCTTGTTTTTGAAGTGCTGCCTTTCACCCTGGTGTAGACTGACAGTTTCCAACAAATGAAGTCAGTGGCTTCACCACAGTACCTTGTTCACAGCCGCCACTATTTTTCCTGGCCTGTCATCTCTGCCCTACACACAGATGTGGCGGAACAAGTCCATTGTTTACTCCGCAACACCATAAGTGGAAAGGCCCACGTAACTACGGATACTTGGACCAGTTAGCATGGGCAGGTATGGTATATTTCTCAAACTGCACACTGGGTAAACGTAGTGGCAGCTGCCTGGGCATGAGTCTCCTGGTTTCAAGCCCATGTCCTGTCACCACCTCAGATTGCTGGATGTGTGTCGGTCAGTGTTGCTTCCACCTCCTACTCCACTTCCTTCACATCCTTCTCATCTGGTCAGAATAAGACATGCACCACCAACTTCAGTACAGCCAAGGTTAAATGACAGCAGTATTTAACAACAAAATATTCAAAAAGGCATAAGGTGAACATATATAATTTATTAATTGAAAACCAAAACAAACACAGAGGACATTTAAAATCACAAAAAGGTCAGGGATGTGCAAGGGGGAGAGGAAGATCACTAAGGGCGGCTATAGAAAAATATATAATGACAAGAGAATATTAATTTTGACATGCACATAAAATGATCTCCAAAAACTGCTGATACAAAAATTCATATTGCTTGAAGCCTGAAAAAATCTCACCACTGCATATACCATATATTGGACAAAATCCAGACGTAGGTTGACAAGGCTTATAATATGGTGCCAGAAAATAGGGAAATACATATAGTCTTATCTAGAATTGGAATCACAAAGTAAGTTCCTAATATGGATAACCATGGTCAATACTAAAAGTAGATATCAAAAGATAAATATACAGTGGGTACGGAAAGTATTCAAACCCCTTTACATTTTTCACTCTTTGATTCATTGCAGCCATTTGGTAAATTCAAAAAAGTTCTTTTTTTTTTCTCATTAATGTACACTCTGCACCCCATCTTGACAGAAAAACACAGAAATGTAGAAATTTTTGCAAATTTATTAAACAAGAAAATCTGAAATATAACATGGTCATAAGTATTCAGACCCTTTGCTCAGTATTGAGTCGAAGCCCCCTTTTGAGCTAGTACAGCCATGAGTCTTCTTGGGAATGATGCAACAAGTTTTTTACACCTGGATTTGAGGATCCTCTGCCATTCTTCCTTGCAGATCCTCTCCAGTTCCGTCAGGTTGGATGGTGAACGCTGGTGGACAGCCATTTTCAGGTCTACATAGATGCTCAATTGGGTTTAGGTCAGGGCTCTGGCTGGGCCAGTCAAGAATGGTTACAGAGTTGTTCTAAGCCACTCATTTGATATTTTAGCTGTGTGCTTAGGGTCATTGTCTTTTTGGAAGGTAAATAGGGATGAGCGAATGTATTCGCCACTATTCGGTATCCGACGGATAATAGGGTATCCGAGGTATTCGCTATCCGACGGCTAATATGGTATTCGCTCCGGTACTTTCATTTTTGTTTCTGGCCTTCCTGGCGCCATTTTCCAGCCAATGAACACATCTGACGTTGCTTGCCCTCACAGTAACGCCGCAGCCATCTTTGTTGTGGTGTTACTGTGATTGGCTTGACCGCACAGCGTCATAGGGGCTATATAAGGCAGCCGCTATTTTGTGTGCATGCATTCATTCCTGAGCTGCCGGTGTAGCGAGACTGTACTGTGTACAGAGTTTTTCCAGCCAACTAATACTAGTCCTTCTAAGGCCTGAAGCTATTTAGCATTACCTGTTAGCGACTGTGTAAATAATATAAACAGGTATAGGGGCAGTGGAGTTCATTCTATGAGATAGTGTTCCTGCTGCAGAATCCAAAATAGTCCTTATAAGGGCTGAAGACAGTGTCCACTAGCTGCTACCAGCTGTGTAAATCATAGAACTGCTGCTACAAACAAAAAATCCTCTTATTAGTGCTGCATACAGTCTGTTCCTGCAGTGTGTGATATAGGGACAGCTTACTCACAGGCAGGGAGAGATTTTAGGCTATGTGCCTCTAGAAATGTCCTTTTTCTCAAGAAACTTTCTTGAGAGACATTTTGGGAGTTGAAGATTCCCGCACCTGCGGGAAAAAAACGCACCAAATCCGCGGTAAAAACTCATGCATTTTTACCGCGGATTAGCCATGATTTTACCGCAATTTCACCGCGGATTTTCCGCAGGTTGTTCCTGACACATGCAAGTATAGAAATTCCGGGGGTATTCCACAGGTAATAATGGACATGCTCATTTTCTCAAGAAAGTTTCTCGAGAAAATTTTCTCAAGAAATTTTCTTGAGAAAAATCCTCAGCGTGCGCACAGCTATTTTTTTTACACATAGGTTTTGCTGGGAAATGTCTGCAGAAAGATTTCTAATCTTTCTCAAGAAATTTCCACGGCAAATCCACGGGTAAATCCACGGGTAAAACGGTCTAGTGCGCACATAGCCTAAAGCTGTCCTGACATCTGCTACTAATAATCAACAATCTCAGCACTGCTACATCCCTTGTGTCTGTTATACTAGCAATAGGTATTACAACTTGCAAAAAAAAAAGGTCCCAAAAGTCTAAAAACAAGGGGTTCAGGTGTAGTGTAGTGCCTGTCAGCCACCATCTCAATTCACAGTCTGAGTGTTTTTATTAATACTTGGTGTGAGGGTCAGTAATTGTGCCTCAAGGCCAGTACCTTCCTAGCAACAACCTTGTATAGTTTTGGGGGCTTCATATCTTACAGCACCTACATAATGGCTTGCTCTTACTAAAACAGTGTCAAAAACCAATACTAAAAGAAAAGTGTTGTCAAACCCTGTTTTCTTCTGGGGCTGAAAGACATTCACAACATCTTTGTCGACTCCTCCAAGTGGTACTTTGTCCAATAAAGGTATCTTTTGGTTTTTAGACTTACAGAAACAGCTATCATGAGAAACTATTAACCCCTTCAGCCCCGGGGCACTTTCCGTTTTTGCGTTTTTTGTTTTTTGCTCCCCTTCTTCCGAGAGCCGTAACTTTTTTATTTTTCCGTCAATCTTGCCATATGAGGGCTTGTTTTTTGCGGGACAAGTTGTACTTTTAAATGAAACCATAAGTTTTACCATATGGTGTACTGGAAAGCAGCAAAAAAATTCCAAGTGTGGAAAAATTGCAAAAAAAGTGTGATGGCACAATAGTTTTTGGGATGTTTTATTCACGGTGTTCACTATATGGTAAAACTGATGTGTGGGTATGATACCTGAGGTCGGTGCGAGTTTGTAGACACTAAACATGTATAGGTTTACTTGTATCTAAGGGGTTAAAAAAAATTCACAAGTTTGTCCAATAAAAGTGGCGCACGTTTTGCGCCATTTTCCGAAACACGTAGCGTTCTTATTTTTTGGGATCTATGGCTCAGTGATGGCTTATTTTTTGCGTCTCGAGCTGATGTTTCTAATGGTAGCATTTTTGCGCAGATGCTACGTTTTGATCGCCTGTTATTGCATTTTGCGTAAAACTTGCGGCGACCAAAAAACGTAATTTTGGCGTTTGGAATTTTTTTGCCACTACGCCGTTTACCAATCAGATTAATTAATTTTATATTTTGATAGATCGGGCATTTCTGAACGCGGCGATACCAAATATGTGTATATTTATTTATTTTTTAACCCTTTAATTTTCAATGGGGGGAAAGGCGGGTGATTTGAACTTTTAGGTTTTTTGTTTTTTTTTTAATTTTTTAAAACTTTTTTTTAACTTTTTTTATTTTATTTTACTAGTCTCCGGAGGGGGCTATAGCGATCAGCAATCCGATTGCTGATCGCTATCTGCTGATCACAGCTATACCACTGTAAACAGCAGAAATAGTCACTTTCTTTCTTCCTCTGCTCCGTGCCGAATGAAAGTGAAACTTCGTAGCACCAGGCGTCATCACATGACCCTGTGCTACGATGGCAACCATCGAACGTCACGTGATCACTCACGTGACGTCCGGAGGGGGCGGCGGTAAGTAAAAAAGATGGCCGCGCGCATATAGATCTCGCTGCCAGACTTTGGCAGCGAGATCTAAGGGGTAAATGTTCCGGGTGGAATGCGATTCCACTCGGAACATGTAGGCACACATGTCAGCTGTTGAAAACAGCTGATATGTGTGCCGATCCACGCCGCCTGCCCGCGGCAGGGGGCGGGGCTTACCGGGACACGATCCATGACGGAAAGATCCATCCATGGTCGTGAAGGGGTTAATGCAAGTTTAACAACCCGGCATAAGTGTTGTTCCACTGCCTGTAGAAAAGGTCATGTTACAGTATTCACCTTGAATAAACAAACAAAAAAAATGGGAAAAATAGGGGGTAAGGGCCGTTAACGAGGTGGTAGTGACAGTGGTGGTCGCCCAAGCACTGTGATCGAGCCAAAGAAAAAGGTTCCTGCTTTATCTACCTCTGGCTTCCTATCCCAATTTTTTTCTCCACGTGGGAAAGCACTCTTGCGCCCTGAACAGTGCGAACAGGTAACGAGTTGGATAGCAGAACATGCCTCCAGTTACTTGCCGAGTAGCAAATCCCAAGGGTCCACACAGACAGACTTGAGTAGCCCAGAGACTGGCCCATCGAATTCTCAGCCTGGTCATCCTTCCTCACACCAATCAGTATTCTAAGGAAACATATGACACCAAAGCAGGTTACTCTGAGGAACTGTTTACGGGACCCTTTGACCTTTCTTGCCTCTCACCGCGCAACAATACCAATGCAGGTGAGGCTATGGTGTGCAGTGATGCACAGATCTTTGAGCACCGAAGGCCAGAAGAAAGCCATGTTGTTGGCCGTGACATGCTGGGCACTCAGGTGGAAGTGTTGGAGGATGATGAGACACAGTTGCACTCAGGTCAGCCTGAAACCTCCATTCCCGAAGATATTGACCTTCAGGAAGTGGAAGACGACATGGTCGATGATGAGGTGACTGATCCAACATGGAAGGGTGGCATAGATTGCGAGAGCAGCAGTGCAGAGGAGCATGTGCCCATAGTCCGCAATAAGGCTGTAAGACATAGGGTTTCGACCACTGCCAGAAGTCAATCAACTGTGTACATGACACCACCACCTGTGCCATCTCAGACTCCAAGGGTCCGTGCACCACCTCAGCCATCTCAAAGTCCAAGGGTCCGTGATGCGATTGTGTGGGAGTTTTTTTTCAAGAGTCCTTCAGACCAAACGGTTGCCATTTGTCAAATCTGTCAGACCAAGCTTAAAAGAGGCAAAAATACTTCCAGCTTGGACACCTACAGCATGAGAAACCATATGTTAGCCAAGCACACCACTAGGTGGTTGACAGCTCTAGGTGAAAAACACGATTTCCAGACTCAAAACTCTGCCACTTACCGTGGGCTGCCTGCTTCCCAAAGTGGTGTGCAAGAAGGTGGCGCTGATGCCTCCTTCTCCCAACCTGATGTTGGCCAAACTCAATTATCAACGACATCAGCTTCGGTGTCCCAGCGTTCAGTTGTCTTTACCACAGACCTTTGAAAAAAAGCAAAAATACCCCGTTACGCACCTAAGGGCAGAAACCATAACTGCACACATTGCACGATTGATAGTCCTTGAGATGTTGCCGTATCGGCTTCTGGGAACAGAGGCTTTCCGCGACCTTTTGGCGGTGTTAGAACATTGGTACTCTGTGCCTAGCCACCACTATTTTTCTCGTTGTGCCGTCCCTGCACTCCACAATCACGTGTCTGTAAGCATCAAACGGGCTCTCACCAATGCCATAAGAGGGAAGGTCCACTTAACCACAGACACGTGGATAAGCGGAAGTGGACAGGAATGCTACATCTCACTGACGGCACACTGGGTAAACCTGGTGGAGGCTGGTACAGAGTCTGAGCCGGCAACATCCCATATAATTCCTACACCCATAATAGCGGGGTCAACTTCAATCACAGTTTCAGTAGCCTCCTACACAGCAAAACCTCCCCCTTCCTCCTACTCTACATCTGGCTCTTGTGCATTCTTCTCAACATCTGCCAGTGTCCAACTGTCGACATCATTCCCCAGCTGGGATCCCTGCAGCACTGGCTTGGCTAAGCGTCAACACGCTCTACTGAAGTTCATCTGTATCAGTGACAAATCTCACACGGCACCTGAGCTTTTGAAAGCAATAACTGAGCAGACAGATGAATGGCTTGACCCTTTGGATCTCCGTCCAGGGATGATAGTGTGCGATAATGGTCGTAATCTGGTGGCGGCTTTAAAGCTTGGAAAGCTTGTACACATTCCTTGTATGGCCCACGTTGTAAATTTAGTAGTTCAGCACTTTCTGTAGAAATACCCTGGGATACCAGACCTACTTACCAAGGTACGACGTACTAACGCACATTTCCGCAAGTCATCTCCCTCTTTTGCTGGCCTGGCAGTGCTGCAGCAGCGCTTACACTTGCCTCGTCACAGACTAATATGTGACCTCCCTACGAGATGGAATTCAACCTATCATATGTTGGCCAGGATCCATTAGCAGCAAGGGCAGTATCCCAATTCCAGCTGGAACATGCCCGTCAGACGCAGCTGCCAGACATAAGTACTGCAGAGTGGATGTGGATTGCAGACATTTGTCAGGTCCTAGAGAATTTTGATTACTGTACCAACATTGTGAGCAGTGAGGATGCTGTTATCAGCATTACCATTCCACTGATTTGTTTATTGAAACGCTCTCTGGATGGTCTGACTGAACAAAGTGTTCATGCACCCGAGTTGTCTGTGGATCCAGACTTCACAATGGTTGCTAGTAATCCACACAACCTCTGCCAACAAGCTCAGGCCACCTTTGCTCAGCATCATGAAGATGAGGAGGATGATGAAGAACAGGAATGCTTTGAAGTTGGTAACCAAGGGTTTGACAACCCAAGTTTCAGGGCTGTCCAGCATGGATGGCCTGAGGAGGAGGAGGAGAGACAGACTGAGGAGGAGAGGAGGTTTAGGGAGACAGAATGTATTCTTAGCAGTGATACACAAAGGTTTCCAGTTCGGAGTCTGGGACACATGGCACAGTTCATGTCACACTGCCTTTCTCATGACTGTAGGCTAGTCCACATTTTGGCAGACAATAAATACTGGTTATGTACCTTCCTTGACCCACACTACAAAGACAAATTTGCTTCGCTACTTGTGGAGGCAAATAATGATTGTACTACGGAAACATTCAAGAGGGCTGTAGTGGAGCAGTTGATGAAATGATTACCCTCAGATCATGCTGGCGTCAGAGGTAGTGTGTCATCTCACGTAACAGGATTACAAGAGAGGGCTATGCATAGTAGGAGCAACACTGGCGGGGGACTAATGTGCTAAAACTGGTCCATTTTTCACAAACCGTCAACTGCGAATCAGATACCGGTTGGGGGAACGATGACAAGGAGGGAACAGTTAAGTAAGATGGTGAGGGACTATGTAGGTGACCGTATCAGTGTGCTTTCCGAGTCTACTGTTCCCTTTAACTATTGGGTTTCCAAGCTCAACACTTGGCCAGACCTCACGTTATATGCTTTGGAAGTGCTAGCTTGCCCTGCTGCGAGTGTGTTGTCTCAGCGTGTTTTCAGCTCAGCGGGGTCAATAATAACAGATAGTCGCACACGACTATCCATGGAAAGTGCAGACAGTTTGACCATGATCAAAATGAACCATAGATGGATTGCCCCAGAGTATCTCAGGCTGCCTGTTAACAAGTTCAAATAAAGGCTGCTTTACACGCTGCGACATTGCTAGCGAGGAGAGGCGATCAGACATGCCCAGGTCGCTGGAACGATTTTCCGAGATCACTCCTTGATTGTCATGTAGCAGTCACACTTAACAACCACACAAATGACGCATCATCGCTCAGCGATCCATTGTTTGTCGGAGGCGGTCATGTGGACACTGTCACACAACATTCCTCCGAAACTATTCTGGCAACGACAGAGGCGTAGTCTGCGTCCTTTACATACACCCTGGCGTGTTTGTGCATCGTCCTCTTCACGCCCCTACTTCCATATTATCGAATTCTCCTCAACAAGTCACGTACGTGCTTGGTCGTTACAGAAATCAAAGGGCTCAGATGCGTATTTTCCGTGTAATGCCACCGCTCCCCCCGCAACCTTCTATTTCGCACATGCGTCATTGTGGGTTTGAGGCAAGCCCAGCTCTCTTTTGCGTTACGCAAGGTATATTGTTTGTATGGAATTTTTTTTTTTTTTAAGGTTGTTTTTTCTCGTGTTTGACGTCTGATGTACGTTTTCACATGCTCTAATACCCCAATGTACCTTATGTATGATTTAATTGTCCAAGTTTTCTGATAACAATAATCTTTTGAAATGTGATAACGACATTTCAATTGTTTTTAAAAAATATTTACTCACTGCACATGCATTTTGTATATTTTTAGTGTTTAATATATAAAAATAATAGTTTTTTTTTTTTTTAACACAGATGACATCCCAAAATGAGCTATTTGTCCGAGAATTCATTGAGGAGTACCAAGCCAATCCTTGACCTGCCAAGTCACCCCAATACAGCAACAAGCTTCTTAAAAAAGAGGCATATGGGAAGCTTGTTGCTGTATTCGACAGACATCATCCCTCGGAAAAAGTCACAGAGGTGCTAGGTAGGAAAAAATGACAGGCCTTGCGCACGGTTTCAAGAAGGAGCTCAACAAGGTAGAGGTGTCAAAGAGGTCCGGGGCTGGCACGGGGAATGTCTATGTTCCTAGGCTCTAGTACTATGACCTCCTGTTGTTTACCAGAGACCAGGAACTCCCCCATGCCTCTACCAGCATGATGCCACCACAGGAGGAGGACCTTGGAGACCCTCCCACCGAGGCCTTGTTTGATGATGTAAGTCTGTCCTGTTTTGTTTTTTTTCATTTTGTTGGTTGTTTTTAAAAACCGTGCATTATTTACAAAACAGTTCTCACCTGTTTCATTTTAAAATAAAAGTTTTGTTAAATCACACATGCTGGGGGGGCGTGGCCAGCAGGCAGCATGAGCGGTCGCATCTGAGAGCAGCTCCGCAGTCCAACGCTGAAAAATACTATTAATCCTGCCGAAATTGGTGCCTAAATACACCTCCGGATTACCTGTGGTGCGGTGAGCATTCTGATCGGTACCATGAGCAGAGGTCGCAGCGCAGCGGCGGCTGAAAAGCTGAAGACGTTTGCCCGGGACTCCCAGCAAGATGGCGTCGGCAAGCAGTCGGAGCGGGAATCCAGTGAGGCGGAGGAGGAGGAGAGCATGGAGCCCGGATCCAAGGAACCGCAGGAGCTAACCTTGCAGCAAGTTACTTCGCAATTACTTGCGGCGATCCAGGATTCAAAAGTGTCGCTGACGGGCAAAATCGAGGAGGTTAAGATAGATGTGGGGCTCCTCCGGCTGGATCTGCAAAATCTGAGAGAGCGGGTAAAGGAGACGGAGCAGCGGATCTCCACGCTGGAAGACGACGCAAGAGCGACGCCGGGCAGATTGTCCTCCTTGGAAAGCGCGGCAAACAACTGGGCGCAAAGGGCTGACGATCTGGAAAACCGCCTGCGTCACAATAATTTAAGAATTCTGGGGATGCCGGAGAGGGCAGAAGGGAGTGACCCATGTAAGTTCATGGAAACATGGCTTTCTGAAACTTTCCCTGATGCGACGCTGTCAGCGGCCTTCGCTATAGAAAGAGCCCACCGGGTACCGGCCAGACCTCCTCCCCCGGGAGCGCAGCCTAGACCTCTCCTGGCCCGACTGCTGAGCAGCAGGGATAGAGATGCGATCCTTGGTGCGGCGCGACGCAAAGGCCCGATCCTACATAATAATGCTCCCATACTGATTTTCCCTGACTTCTCTGCATCTCTCCAGAAAACGAGGGCATCCTTCATTCAGGTGAAAAAACACCTTAGAGATCACCAAATTGCTTACTCCATGATCTTCCCGGCTCGTCTCAGAGTGGTTCATCAAGAGCGATCCTTGTTCTTTACATCTCCTGCGGAGGCGGATGACTGGATCAACACGCTGAAGAGGAAGCGCTGATGCGTTACAAGGCTCGAGCGACGCCGGGAGGATCGCTGTTGTGATGGCGTCGCGGTTCTGATTTGTTTATTTCATCTCCTTTGGAGTGAGGTCGGTGATACGATTCTTTTTCCTGGGACGTCTGAAATCGCTGTTGCGATAGCTTTAGGATCATCCTATGCAGATATTCGGCGTCCCTTGATATTGAAGACGCAAAATATTTCTGTTTCCTTCATCCCTCCTGCCATACGAGTGGAGCGGTGCTCGGGTTCGCAGTTGCGGCCGCGTCCTGCTTTTTTGGTTCCAGTTTGTTGAGAAATTGACGATTCCATCAGGAGGCGCCGGTGCGCTTGAGACTCCCGGAAGCGTGGGAGTTACTGGATGTGTTTATTATTGGCCTTCCATTGTGCCGGTCTCCAGGTTGGCCCCCCCTCGAGGCTGGGTAGCTGGAGGTTGTGCCTCTGAGGGTGTCGGGACCTGAGCTCACTGCGATCATTACTAAGTCCAGTTTGAGTTCTGGAATTCTCGTCGCTGGTGGGACCGGATTGAACTGACTTCAAGCGGGTCAAGTGCCAGAACGCTGCTGCGGTGCCATGATCACCTTCATGCGATCTTGAATTATCCTGCATCTTGCGATCCAAAATGGGACTTCACTCCGGGTTTGCAGTATTTAGCAACGCACTTAAGTTCAGGATGCTGAATTTTGTCTTTAGAGCTATATTAAGGTTTTTTTTTTTTCTTTTTAAGGTCACCATACATGATAATCACTTATGATTTGGGATTGCCTGCAAATTCTCCTCCCATTTCCTTTACATTCCTATTTCTTCTTCCCCCCTCTCAGTCGCACTTACTTGTTTAATCCCTCAGCCCTTTTATCTCATCCTCATACCCATCCTTGCTATCCTATTTCTTATCTACCTCTAAGTCTTCTTTTGCTATTCTTTCCAGCTTCCCTCTTCAACCTCCCTCTCTCTTCCTCAGCCTTCACCCAGTATGCCCTCCGTCACCTCTCTTCCTCTTATATTTCTATATTCCCTCCTCCTCACACTCTCCCTTCTTCCACCCATCTTAAATTCTCTTCTCTCTCTTCTCTTCCCTTGCCCTTTTCTCTTTTCCTTACCCCTTCCCCGCCCACCTTTCACTCCCTTTCCTCCATCCCACCCCCCCCTTTTTTTTTTTTTTTTCTTCTTCTTTCTTTCTTTTTCTTCTCTCTTCTCTCTTCTCTTTCTTTCTTCCCATATTTCTATGCCCATTTACTCTGGGTTCTATTACCCACGTACGATTAATTGGCTATGTTGCAGGGTAATTCAATACGTTGGACTGCAGGAGAAGCTTAAGTCCTTGTTTCGAGGACACCCCCGTACCAAGTACACCATCTAGCCACGTTGGTTCACCCTGGTCGTTACTAGGGACACCCTCTCCTGGTCACACTACTGTATTAGTTCTTTCGGCTGAGTGTTTGCAACCGATAGTTTGTATTTAAGGGTACGTTTGCCCAAGTTCTACTGTGGGTTAAGTTTTTGACATTTCCCTATTAATTCAGTGGGAGACACATTTCAATGGCTTTAAGCTTGATGACATGGAATGTTAGGGGACTGGGCACATCCAGGAAACGGGCGGCAGTGTTCGCACATATCAAAAAATCCAAAGCTCAGATTGTATGTTTGCAAGAGACCCATTTATTGTTGGAAACCACGAGAGTGCTTCAGAAGCCCTGGGTTCAATGGTCAGCTCACTCTGTTCATTCCTCATATTCGAGGGGAGTATCGGTACTAGTCCATAAAGCACTGCGGTGGGACCCGGGTAAGATCATAAAGGATAATGATGGGAGGTATGTGTTTGTCCAGGCTCACATCGATGGGATCATGATAGTGATCTTAGCCATATACATCCCCCCTGCGATGGGAATCTCAATTTTGTATGAAGCGGCTAAGTTTGCCTCACAATTCCCACAAGCCTTGGTGCTCTGCATGGGGGATTTCAATTTGATTAGTAACACAGGGCTGGATAGATTCAACACCCGACAGGTCCCGATCTCCCCTACGATGCAAACTAGACTGAGTGCATTCCTCCAGGAGGTGGGGTGGTGCGACATGTGGCGGTTTTTTAACCCAGTACTGAGAGAATACACATGTTATACCCCAGGGAAAAACTCATTGTCTAGAATTGATTACATCTGTGGAAATGAAAGAGTCTGTGCCCTTATACAATCGGTGTGTCATCTACCCAGATCAGTATCAGACCACTCTCCGGTATTTGTCAGCATTAAGTGGGAAGGTTGTAAATCTCGTAAAGTGTCACGGAAGATTAACCCTTGGTGGCTGTCACTCTTTGGTGCCAATGATAGGATTCCTGATCAGCTCAGGGCATACACCGAGACGAACTCCGTGGAAGAGAATCACTCGGCCTATTGGGATGCGCTTAAGGCGTATTTGAGGGGATGCTGTCACTCCTCTATCTCTTATGTCAAGAAACAGGCGGCCAGAGAGGAGGAGGAATTGGCCACTCAAAATAGAGTGCTTGAACATAGATTTACCTCAGACCCTTCTGAAGGAAACAGACTCCAGTGGCTACAGGCTGGGAGGAAATATCTTTTGTTCCTACAAGATAAGGCTAAGAGACATGTCTTCTTCATGAACCAGAGATATTTTGAGCAAGGGAACCAATCTAGTAGTTTACTAGCGTTCCTGGTGCGCCAATCCACTAGCTCACCTGCGGTCCTTAAGATCAGAGACTCCGATGGCGATTCAATCACCTCCGTCACTGGTATTCTGAAGGTGTTTCTGGACTTCTATAGGAACCTATATGAGTCCAGACTGACTGTGTCAAGGGGGGAGATCACTGAATACTTACGGGATCTGGAGTTTCCCAGATTGACTTTGGCCCAGAGGTCGGCCTTGGATGAGCCCATTAGCATGGAAGAGATGGTGGAGGCGATGGGAACCCTCAATAAGGGTAAGGCGTCTGGCCCAGACGGACTCCCAATTGAAATATTTGACAAGTATAGGGGGGAGCTGGCTCCAGCTCTCCTGGAGACGGTTGAGGCTTCATTCCGCAGGGGACGGTTGCCTGATTCCTTCTATGAGGCAACCATCGTGCTACTATTGAAACCAGATAAGGATCCATTGGATTGTGGCTCGTACAGACCGATCTCTCTGTTAAACTCTGATTACAAAATTCTTACCAAAATTCTAGCAACTAGACTCAATAAAGTGATCTCCTCCATAATACATGAGGACCAGTCTGGATTCATTCCGGGTAGAAGTACCTCGGATAATCTGAGGAGGGCACAGGTGATTCTACAGATGGGCACCAAGTTAGAGGAGGATTGGGCTTTGGTCTCCCTAGATGCGGCCAAGGCCTTTGACTCTATAGAATGGCCATACCTGCTGGAGGTGCTGCGGGCATTTGGTTTCGGCAACAATTTTATTAGATGGATTGAGATTATATATAAAGCTCCAACGGCCAACATTCAGGTGGGAGGTGGAGTATCAGAAACTTTCCCTTTGGGGAGGGGAACCAGGCAGGGATGTCCTCTATCCCCTCTTCTGTTCGCCCTTGCCATGGAACCGTTGGCAGTGCGCATTCGGACGGACCCAATCTACCGGGGAGTGAGACATCGTAAGGGAGATGAACGTTTGTCTCTGTATGCTGACGACCTGTTATTGTTTGCTTCTGATCCGGATTCCTCCATTCCTAGAGCCGTAGAGTTAATCGACCGATTCGGGGAGTTCTCGGGCCTGTCAATAAATTGGTCAAAATCGTACCTCCTCTTCCTATCTCGGGACAGGGAGGAAATGATGAACACCCGCATATGTAGAGTGCCAGTGGTGGATCATTTTAAATACCTGGGGATTATATTGACGGGAAGCCCTTCGGAGATGATAGCAAGAAATATTGCCCCCTTATTATCACACCTCGGGGAGAAATTTAATAGATGGAACCAACTCCCGCTCTCAGTGGCGGGAAGGATTAATCTTCTTAAAATGATAGTGCAACCAAAGTGTCTTTATATAACCCAACATGTATTCGTACAGATTCCCCGTTCTTTCTTTCGGTCCCTGGAATCTTTGATGATCACCTTTGTCTGGGGTCCTTCCAGATCAAGGGTCCAGTTGGCCAAATTACAGAGACCCAAGGACATGGGGGGTATGGCCCTTCCTGATCTGTATATATACTATCTGGCCGGACAATTGAAATATTTGGGACAATGGACACTTCCTGGGGTGAGGGGTTCTCCGGAGGGTCTTCTGGCAGAGTTCACAGGTATGGATCTCTTATGGCCATTATTGACGGACCACAAGAGGGCTACTGAGGGTCGGGTCCTCCCAATACACAAACTGGGGGCCAGGGTCTGGAAAGAGGCGAAAACCATTTTTGGTTTTCATGATATGCCAACTGAGACACCCCTATGGGATAACTTGGACCTTCCACACTTTTGTGGGCTGCCGGGGTTTGGCGAATGGAGGAATCGAGGAATAGTCTCCCTGGGATCACTGGTCCGGGATGGTGATCTCCGCCCCTTTGCGCAACTGCGTGCAGAATTTGATTTGCCGGAATCTCATGGGTTTCAGTACCTCCAGATTAGGCACGCCTTTCGGGCTCAGTTCTCTGGTCGTGGGATTAGATTCTCTTCCTTTCCAGTCATTGGAATTATCAGATCACAGGGCCCTGGAGGTCTCATTTCCAAATTGTACTCCTCCCTTATCCGGGCCAAGGCCATGAACAGTCCTCTTTCTGTCTGGGAGAGGTGGAGTGTCAGGATCCCTGAAATTGATGATGTAGTGTGGGACGACATTGTCGAATCCCACATGCTAGTCTCTCCTGCAGTCAATAATAGACTGATTCAGTTATACATAATACACCAAAGTTATATGACTCCTCAGAGACTGAACAAGATGAAAAAGGCAAATAATCTGGTGGGGGTGGGTTGTCCAAGATGCGGGAGAGACGGTGCTGATTTCTGGCACATGATATGGGATTGCCGGGCCATTAAACAAGAAGATGTGTGTCAGCTCACCCCTCTTCACTCCCGGACTCCACACTGATGCAAGGAACGCCCTGGCCCGGGCGGAAGGCAACATCAGAAAGAACAAGAATCCAGCATCACGGAGAATGTATGGAAGAATAAAAAAATTATATTTATAAAATTTATATTTCTCCAGAATAACTCTAATCCTCTAGAATACTTTACATGATCTGTGTATAGACATATATATTCATACATATTTTTTCAACTGCGGTTTCTTATATACATGTTTTTATTCCTGTCCTTTGTATATCTTCCCTGCATGGGATTATGCACCTGTCTGTTTTTAGTTTTAATTAAGCACTCAGCTTTGCCAATGACGTCTAATGTGCACCCTTTATATGGGATCATTTTGGGGTAAAACACATGCCATGAGTAAGACCTTCTGGTCGAAACGCGTTGGATAATCCGCTATCATACTTGTGCCTCTGTGCTTACTGGATTGAATACCTGTTTTTAAGAATAATTCCAATAAAAGAAAAAAAATTTTTTTATTCTTCCATACATTCTCCGTGATGCTGGATTCTTGTTCTTTCTGATGTTGCCTTCCGCCCGGGCCAGGGCGTTCCTTGCATCAGTGTGGAGTCCGGGAGTGAAGAGGGGTGAGCTGACACACATCTTCTTGTTTATACAGCTGGCTTTCTTTGTCGTGCCCCCCCTGAACACTATATTATTATAATATTCACAATTTCTTGTGAATCTACACCACTCCATATGGATTCCTCAACAAATAGGAGAACTCGATTTAATGCCATATTCAACATCCAGACTTCCCAGTCCACAACTGAACTTGCAGAGGGAAATGCACATGCACAAGTAAATGAAGATTTTGAACAACTTTACAGATCATTGGAAAAACTCAAAACTAAAGAGACTAAGCTGTGGTGGGACTCTACTTCACTACATTCCTATGTAGAAAAAAATATGATACCACGCGGTCTCAGACTTTTAAAAAATCCTACTTTTTCAACTCACACAGAGGACCTTATGTGCAATTGGAATTCCATCTTATCTGACTGTTCCATCAAACTAATGGAGCTCATTATTAAGCATGAAGCTTCTGAATTAGATAACATCAAAAACCGTATACTGGAGACAGAAAAATCACTAGAGTCTTTTAAAAATCATAAAGACTTCAATAGCATGCAAAATGGCATGAATAAAAGACTCAACGACTTGGAAAATATTATTGCTGATAGAAAAAAGAAAAAATATGAAAGAGATACTCAGGACTATAAGCTCAACAAAGTCTACACCTGGCGTCTTCCTTCTTACTCCTCTCGTAGACATTTTAAACATCAAAATAAAACACCCTATACTAACCGCATCAGAAGGGTCAGTTTTGGTGATGTTAGCACTGCATCAGCTTCCACCAACTATACCATGGATGATTCCTCAGACTCTTCGAGCGAGCCTGAAACTAATCGCAGGAATTTCAATACCAACATCCCTAAAAAAATGTCAAAAAACTACAACGAAGAGGGGGCAGAAAGCACAGGAGGAAACAGATATCCAGATCGCCGCAAGAAAAGAAAGAGATATTAACATGTCCTGTCTGGAATCTTTCCGCCCAAATTCTTTCTTGTGACCAATTATCTGTTTTGTCCAAAGGACTGAAGTTTTGCCCAACGAAAAAATTTGACATATTCTCTACCCTGTTGGACATTAATACATTTGCCAGGAATTTAACACTCAAGTGCCATTTTGACCCTGCGTCCGATACCAATGTGAATACTCTTCAAGAATCTTATATCACAGAGGACAACGTGATACCGAGCTTCAAGGAACTTGTTCGGCTTACAGATTTAAGAGCACTGGAATCGGAATCCAGGTCATTCAATCAGCTACCTGTACCACCTTTTAAAACATCTAATCCCTACTTCTATCCCCTACAATCTCGTCCCAGCATATTGGATGTTTTTCAGGAGAGGATTGAGCAAGATCTGGTACTTTTGGATCAGACTCATGGATCTTCTTCCCACAATCTTACAATGGCTGAAAAAACCGCACTGGATTCTTTGAGGGACAATAATTCATTGGTTTTCAGAGAACCTGATAAGGGAGGGGGGATCGTTGTGTTGGATTTATCTTTGTATATTAAATTGAACAATGACATATTACAGGATACCAACACTTACATTCATCTCAAGGGAGATCCCACTATTTTGTTTAAAACTAAGATTGACAGATTATTGGAGGATGGGCTTACATGTGGGATTTTTTCACAAAAGGTTTTTGAATTCTTAAAAGTAGATTTCCCAGTGATCCCCATTTACCATGCCCTTCCTAAGATCCATAAGGGGGTTTTCCCCCCCCTTTCAGGCCCATCATTTCGGGCATCGGATCATTGGGGGAAAAATTAGGTTCCTGGGTTGATCATTTTTTGCAGCCACTTGTAAAAGAATTACCTGGTTTTTTGAGAGACACCAAAGCCCTTTTGTTCAATCTCAATTCACACACCTGGCAGTCTGACTACCACTGGATTACTTGTGACATAGTGAGTCTCTACCCTTCTATTCCCCACCATGTGGCACTGGAATGTCTGGAATTTTTTCTTTCCAAGCACAGCTCATACCCTTCCGAAATTCAGGATTACATTGTAACAGCAGTCAATTTTCTTCTAACACACAACTATTTTTCTTTTAATAAGGAATTCTATCTACAGAAGTGTGGCGTCAGTATGGGGGGGAAATTTTCCCCTTCTTTAGCCAACATTGTTGTGGCGGTTTTTGAGGAAATGTACATCTTTGACTCTTTTCACAATTATTTTTCAGACCATATTATTTTCTATACTAGATATATAGATGACCTACTGTTAATTTGGAAGGGCGACATTCAGAAAATCCCAGAATTCATCGATTACATTAATAGCAACCCTCTTAATTTGAAATTCACGTATAATATTGACTCTCAAAAAATTCACTATCTTGATGTCACATTGGTGGGGAATCAGAACCGTATTGACGCTATGCCATATTGCAAGGATACTGACTGCAATTCAGTGCTGCTGGCTAATTCTTGCCATCCGGCACACACTATAAAAAATATTCCTGTGGGGGAATTAATCAGAACCAAAAGGAACTGCTCGGTTTCTGATTTCTTTCCGCAGGAATGCAACAAAACTGTGAACAAGCTAAAAAATCGGGGCTACCCCAATTGGTGTTTAAAAAGAGCCTGCAATATAGTCCATAATATTGATAGAGCTGACTTGTTGAAAAACAAAAAAAAGAAAGCAATCGGTGGTTCTGATAAAATCACTTTCAGTACCACCTATTCTCCCCAATATAATGACATAATTAAAATCATCAAAAAACATATACCACTACTTCATCAAGATAAAACTCTTTTCAATATTTTGGAGCAACATGATATCAACTTTGTTGCTAAACGTGCGGCTAGTCTAGCAAATATTCTCTCCCCTAGTGTGGTTACAGGCTCTACGGCACAGCAAAAAAACTGGCTCTCTTGCAAAGGGTTTTTTCGCTGTGGCCACAACCAATGCACAGCCTGCAGGTATGCCAAAATCAGTAAAACATTCATGTCCACTCATACAGGTCTTACCTATGACATAAATAATTATATCAACTGCAATACTTCTTTTGTAGTTTATTTAATAGAATGCACTCTCTGCAAAATTCAATACATAGGTTGTACTGGGAGCCCATTAAAAATAAGAATCAGGCGACATCTCTCTGACACCTTAAATGTCAATGCTTCTAATATCTCAGCTGTTTCACGGCATTTTGTCAGTGCACATGACAGATGCACGGACTCCCTAACTTATATGGGCATTGAAAAAGTTATTAAGCCAACTAGAGGAGGAAATCATAGGAGAAAACTCCTCAACAGAGAGTCCTTTTGGATTTTCAGACTAGGTACCAGGGTACCGCACGGTCTGAACACCCGACAGGACTTGATCCTACAATATTCCTAAAATAATATTCTTCCATCTATAACTTCAACAGCTCTTGAACCAATTATATATCTCTACATTTTTCTATAAATAGATCTTTGTCCATGCTTTCAATATTTCAGCCGTTTCACGGCACTTTACCAGCATATATTTGGAAGCATGGATTTCCTGATTTATATGAACATGAAGAATCAAATCATCAAAACAGCTAGGGAAAGAAATTATGGGAGCATATTTCTCAATAATTAGTCCCCTTGAATTTTCAGATGGGACACTAGCGTACCGCATAGTCTAAATACTTGATAGATTTTGACATTGCATTACCCTTATAACAACCATTTCTCCATCTCATAAATTCAACAGTCCTCGAAACATTTGCACATTTTCACATTTATATTTCTCCAGAATAAATCTAATCCTCTAGAATACTTTACATGATCTGTGTATAGACATATATATTCATACATATTTTTTCAACTGCGGTTTCTTATATACATGTTTTTATTCCTGTCCTTTGTATATCTTCCCTGCATGGGATTATGCACCTGTCTGTTTTTAGTTTTAATTAAGCACTCAGCTTTGCCAATGACGTCTAATGTGCACCCTTTATATGGGATCATTTTGGGGTAAAACACATGCCATGAGTAAGACCTTCTGGTCGAAACGCGTTGGATAATCCGCTATCATACTTGTGCCTCTGTGCTTACTGGATTGAATACCTGTTTTTAAGAATAATTCCAATAAAAGAAAAAAATTTTTTTTATTCTTCCATACATTCTCCGTGATGCTGGATTCTTGTTCTTTCTGATATTGCCGGGTCATTCTCTCCTATTGGAGTGAGGTTGTAACAACTCTGTCCACCATACTTCAGAAAGGAGTTGCTCTGTGCCCAGTCCTGTGTCTATTTGGGGTGATGGATGTACGCTCCTGGTCCCAAAATGAAAATTTGCTAATAAAAAAGGTATTATTTTTGGCCCGGAAGGGCATTATACTAAACTGGATGGGCATCCACCCTCCAACTAAAGCCTCATGGATTGCATTGGTAAATGCTATAATCCCGTCAGAACACTATGTTTATAAGATAAGAGGTTCTTTAAATAAATTCGACAAAATATGGGGTAGATGGATGGGCTCGCCCTTGACCGGAGGATCACCCTAGCTGATAGCATACAGTCGGTACTGGCGTAATAGTAACTGATGGTAATCCGATGGGTGGAAAGGAGAATTACGTGGTTTATGATATAATGTATTGGAGATATTACGAGACCTCTGTAATCTGGGTTGCGCTTCTCTTATTGGTGTGGGCTTTTTGCCCCAGAATGGATATGTTTCGAGAACTGACACCTCTGCAATGATTAATGTGCTAAGGCCAGATTGAAAGTAATAGTTGTTGATTTAATTGTTGTTGCTTTATTACCCTGCTTATCAAACAGTATACGTGTATACTTGTAAAGTATAAATTGCTGACTTATCCTATAATGTAATGTCTTACTTAACCTTCAATAAAACGAGTTTAAAAAAAAAAAAAAAAAAAATCACACATGCTAAGGTTTTTAACATTTTGAGGCCTGTACTTAACATAAGTAATGATTGACTTTGTGTCATGAATGTTATATCCGGCTGTGGACACACAACATCTTGTAGAATTTACAATGACTTATCCAGACATGAATTATTTCACGTGTCGACAAGTCCCTTTAGTACATGACATCCCTAGGCAACACCTTGATGTATAATGTAATAGTCTGTTACCTTAAATATTGTGACACCTCAAATTGTTCCCTTTATTTCTTCATCCCCAGTCATCAACTATGGAAACCGTGTCTGAGGTCACTCAGGACACAAATTGTGAGGGCGGCCAAAGTCCATCTATTACATCCCCAGACACTGAGGTGGCCCAAGAGGTTGCAGAGACATCTTCAGCCCCTCGAAGAATCTTCCTCAGCCATAAAAGGCAAAATACACCTGTGTCAGGAATAACGGAGCTAGTTGGAATAGCGAAAAGCATTCTTGAACGACACAACTGCCCACCAGTCTGTGCATTCGCCCAATTAGTGGATATAAAGATCCAAAAAATTAGGGTTGATCAAAGAGAACAGGCAGACAGGCTAATGTTTGCAGTGATTAGGGCGGGCACAGCTGGTTTACTGACTGACCGTTCTTATTTTGGTGTGGGTGATCCAGCGAAAGTTCCCTCTTTTGGCCAGCCAACCCCAGCCTCGCCCCCGGTTGCTTTTGAAAATGTTTATCAACGGCCTACCCTTTCACGTGGCGGGAGGCCATTGCGGAGGCAGTCGCGCCGTGTATATAGGCCCCACATTCCTGCCTCCAAAACCACTCACCCAAAATCCACATCTTAATTTACTTTATTAATGTTTCATATTATTTTCTGTATGTATTTGTAAACCCATTTTGATTTTTTTTTTTTTTTTTAATTACAAAAATTTCAAATGATCAACATGTGAATAAACATGTTTCAGTTGGCAAACCAGAGTTTGTTTGTTATTAAAGTTTTTAAGAAATAAAAAATTCTTCTAAAAACAAGGTCACATTACTTTTTCAAAATGAACTGTTGTATCTGAATAACCTTGGAGTGGTGACAAATAACCTAGCATGACAGGGGCCATAATGTTAAATGTAGTAGTTTCGCTAGATTTCACAAAATCACAATCTACAATTTAGGTGGTCAATCACCCGTGACATTCTTGTTGGTGGTCATAATTTTTTTTTTGTGTGTGTTGACATAAATAATGGCTATAACCTTGTATATAAGCCTTTTAATTTTTTAATACTTTTCCATTGTGAATACAATATTTATTAGTAAAACCATATTAAATTTGTGGACAATGAAGTCCTTACTATGTTGACATGTAGTTTGCCCACAATGTTATTTTTTTTTTTTTAATAATAAAATTTTTATTTTGGAGGAACATCAAAAACTGGAAAACTAGGAAATTAACATTTCTGTGTGTCAAAAAACAGATTCTGAACATATTAAACCTGTTTTAAAATAATTATGCTCTTCTAGCAACTATTATACTTTCCAGGAACCTCTTCACCAATGCCTCATGGGTCAGCCCTGTCACCCTCACCCTCCTTGCAGACGCCCATAAATCCCGCATTGTGGGGTATCCTGTGGATGAAATTATTAATTGTAGAGTTTGTATTTGAGCTTAAAATGCTAAACAAAAATGGGTTTCAAAATAAGGGTACACGTACCAATGTTGTGGTAGAGCTGGTCCTCATCACCATAGAGCATGAGCTGACCTCCCATCTGGCCTCTGCTGCGCCAAAGGCTAGTTCCAAACAAAGTAAGCAACATGTTCACAATTTTTTTAAAGCCATGGCCAAACAATGTGGCAATGATGTTTACCATTGACATGTTGCAATGATGTTAACTCACCTTGAGGAGTGCCTGCTCCAATATCATCTAGAGCCGATTCTGATGACTGTGGCAACATGGCGGCAGGCGGAGCATCATCATCTGATGAGGGTGAGGGAGTCAGTGATACTGGAGGGGTTGCAGCATGGGGAGGTGTCATGGGATTGGCTTCTTGCGGGAGGCGGGGTGCTTGCAGGGGCTTGTGATGCGATTCCTGAATGGCTCCTTGAGCGAGGAGGTGTGCCTGCAGGGGCTGGTGATGGCACAGGTGATGGTCTTCCCGCATCAACTCTTCATTCTGCTTGGTCTTCTTCTATAGTGTTAAGACATGAAAACATAGGTATGCTTAGACCATAACACTTATTGAAACCACAGTGTTTGTATTTATTCTTAAAATAATTACTGCTAAATTATGCTTCCCAGGTTTTTTATTTTCATGATACAACCAATGAGAGGATGTGTACACAAAGCAGGAATTGTTATCATATCCCAGAGTCTTGCATAATAATATTATGGCCCTATACACATTTCAACAAAGCTTCACAAAACAGCATCAATACATTATGTGTCATGTAATTGACACAGGTATAAACCTTTTTTTTATTTGGTTTAAACGTGTGATTACATACACATAAGTTTACGTTTAACATCTGCTTTACTATTCCATGTGTGTAACGGTAGTACATGGATCACTTACCACGCAGGCTGCGTATAGTAGATCTGATATTTGCAATCCTATCGGATGACCGATACCGTAAGTCTGCCCATCTTTTCCTGATTTGGATGTCAGATGTCCTAACCACCGCAAAATTCATAGCCAGGCCTCGGCGGATCTGGCACAGCACCGCCCTTTTGTGGGCCATGGGGTGATCATAGAGCCTACTGCAGCCATAATCCATGGCATCCGTTTAATGAGGTAAATCACCTCACCCTCATCCCCACACAGATGATCGGTGTTGCAATGCCATCTTCCTTCATGTGAATTCGGCAATCCAATGCTCCAGTCTGCCCATGCCAACGCAGGGTCATGCGTCATGATGTAAGAACGTCACGGCATATTGTGTAGCTAAAAATCAGAGATGTGTAAAATATGTGACGCACATGCGACATTGTAAAGAGAAATGCTTCATGTCCGGTCTACGCTAGTTCTGAGACGCATTGAGATAAGGTCTGAGCGGATAATTTCCTTGAGAAATAAATAACCTTCGGCCCATGCGTATCAAACATTACGTATGAGAGATGTTGCACACTAAAATGATTGAAATTGTTAGAAGTACACATCTAAACACAAATGTTTGAGAAAATTATCAAACATGAATATCCATAATGACACACAATTTGCAATCATATTTTAGAAAATTTGTTTGCAAAAATTTGTCTGATTTAGGTTAAAAATATTTAACAAAACACCAGTGCCTCAAACAAGGCAAGTGGGGCTACACAGTCAAAAATAACTGCAGAATGCATATGCGGATTTCATCACATCACTGTGCTATGATATGATTTATAAAGCCATTGGTATACCTAATGAAAAACACATGTGTCACTCTTACATAGTCAATGGTCCATTACATGATAAAGTGTCAAATTCTGGTAGTGTTTTTATAATTGTACAAGTGAAATAATTTTTAGCATTTTCATATTTTTAATTTCATTAATTCTTTACATTATAATGTAATTAAATAAGAGAAATTTTATTTTTACATTTTTTCATCCAGACAAGATTTTTTAAAACATCCACATTGTTATACAATTAATGATTAATCAACAATAAAAAAAAATAAACCATTAATCACCACAGTAAAAAAATACCTCTAGACTGCTGTAGCAAGAAATAAACTTTAAAATAAAAAATAAACAAAAACAGTATTTACATATCCATACATAATACACCACTAAACAAAAACAAAAAACTTCAAATATGCTGTTGCCAGGTCACAGCCCCTGGCCCATTAAAATAGTCACAATAGCGGTCATGATTAGCTAAATCCTCATGATGGGTTCGGGCGGAAAAGGGGAGGGGAGGTGGGAAGAGATCATGCTCATGCCACTCTCCTGGTAAAAATTGCCCAGTAATGCTGTTGTTGGTGTCAACATAGCCTGCCGGAATGTAATCTTGCCCATCCATCTTCTGTAGAAAATTATGCAACACACAGCAGGCTATTACAACACGATCAATTGTTTCTACTTTCAGATTAATGGGGGTTGAGAACACCCTAAACTGGCTCGACATAATCCCAAAGGCATTCTCGACCACCCGCCGTGCCCTGCAGAGTCTGTAATTGAATATACTTCAAGCTGGTGTTAAGAATATTTGGGGATAGAGTCTCAGGAGGTGCTTTTGGAGGGTAAATCCCTCATCAGCAACGAATACGAAATTGAGGTTGCCACAATTGTCCGAGTTGGGAGGCAAGGGCAACTGAGATCTGGCCAGACGCTGACCAAACTGGGTGTGTTCCAGGACCCCAGCATATGAAACACGGCCAGTCATCCCCACATCCACAGTGAAATTCATAATTAGAATTTACAAGGGCCATCAGAATAATACTGAAATACCCCTTATAATTAAAAAAAAATAAACAAGACCCACTGTTGGGTGGGTTGTGTAATTCTGATATGTTTGCCATCCAAGGCACCTACACAGTTTGGAAATTGCCATTGAATGGCAAAATCTTCGGCTATTTTAGCCCAGTCAGCAGCAGATTTGGGAAATGGCATAACTTCCCGGAGACAGTCTTATTGCCCGACAGGTCTCTGGAATCAGGCTGCTCAGCAGGGAATGGGACACCGCTGCAGAGTACTGGAGATCAGTAAGGCAACGTCCAGTGGCCAGGAACCGCAGGGTCACACCCAACCGCTCATCCACAGGGACAGCAGAACGCATTACAGTGTCCTGCCTCATTATGTATGTGTGTACTCGCTCCAGGATGAATTTGAAGGACGCCTCAGACATTCTAAGGTAATTTCTGATGTCCTGTGGATTTCGCCCTTGCAGATCCCGGATTAGGTGCATGTGGGTATAATGATCCCTTCTCAACAGCCACTTTCGTGCCCACATCCGACGTCGTCTGTTGTGGCAACGGTCACGCCTTTCCACCTACTCCGAGGCCACGGAAGCTGCAGCAACTATAGCACCAGCAACAATAACTTGCTCCTGTTCAGAAAGCATGATGATCCTGCAATAAAATAAACACGTATGAGAGTTGTGGAACAGAAACATACAAAATGTATGTAATAACTACAAGATTTAAATAACCACAAAATGAAAAAAAAAATTATTGTCTGCATGTGCTCACAGGTGTCTTCACGTGTGAACAATACCAGTTAATGCTCATTTTTTAGTTATTCCAAAAGTGTGCACACAATCCAAATCGTACATGCGTCTACAAATTAACATTACATACGTAGCACAGAGATCCTAACAAAAAAAAACAAAAAACCGCAATGTGAAGATTTAACGGAACTTCTACATGACCCAGCAGTGCTCGGTTGCAAAACGCACACGCGAGCATGGAAAGCCACAAAGGACGAGAATGAAATGTAATGACTGGCTTTTCTACACAAACTGGCCAATGAAAACGCAGTTGCGTACACCTATCAGAGCAGAGGAGGCGTTATTCATTATTGGAACACACGTCCGCGTCGTTGATGACGGACGCAGGAACGATGTTGTTCGTTGTTCAAGGGGTGTCACACATAGCGATGTGTGCTGCGTCCGGAACGACGAACAACCTGCGTCCTGAGCAACCGATATTTTGAAAATGAACAACGTGTAAACGATCAACGATTTATGCCATTTTTGCGAGCGTTTGAGGTCGCTCGTAGGTGTCATACACAACAACATCGCTAAGGAGGCCGGATGTGCGTCACGAACACAGTGACCCCGACAATATCTCGTTAGCGATATCATTGTGTGTAAATGGGCCTTAAGAATCTGACCTATCTTGAATCCGCCAAGAGACTGAATCCTAGGCAGGCTAGGTGGGCTCTATTTTTTACACGTTTCAATTTTGTGGTCTCTTTTCTTCCGGGCACTAAGAATATAAAAGCTGATACTCTATCTAGGAGTTTCTTTGCTGATTCTCTGGATGTTGCGGAGCCATCTAACATACTTAATGAAGGTGTGGTCCTCTCTGCTATTTCACTCAATGTGAGGTTGGCACTTCAGAGATTTCAGGGAGACAAACCTGAAAGATGTCCTGTGGGGAAGCTTTATGTTCCTGATCAATGGAGGACTTGTTTTGGCCTAGATTTATTGTTCCGTATTGGCTAGTCATCCTGGTATTTTTAGTGCTAGGGATCTTGTGCGTAGGTCTTTTTGGTGGCCTTCTTTGTCTCGGGATATCAGGATTTTCTTGCAATCTTGTGGGATTTGTTCCAGATCCAAGCCTTATTGTGCACATTCTAGTGGGTTGTTGTTGCCATTACCTGTGCCTAAGAGACCCTGGACTCATATTGCTATAGATTTTATTTCGGATCTTCCTGTCTCTCAAAGGATGACAGTTATTTGAGTTATTTGTGACAGATTCTCTAAGATGGTCCATTTGTTACCATTACCGAAGTTGCCGTCTTCTTCAGAGTTGGTGCCCTTGTTTTTTCAACAGGTGGTTTGTTTACATAGTATTCCTGAGAGTATTGTGTCAGATAGAGGAGTTCAGTTTGTGTCTAGATTTTGGAGAGCATTTTGTTCTAGATTAGGCATTGAACTGTCTTTTTCTTCTGCTTTTCATCCCCAGACCAATGGCCAGACAAAGAGCTATAGACAAAAAAGACTGACTGCACTCACCAAACTGACGTGTGAACATGACAAACATTTTTGTATTTTATGTCATGTTCAGTTATGCACCTGTTCACACGTCAGTTTGGTGAGTGCAGTCAGTCTTTTTTGTCTATATTAAGAGGGTCATACCTCTGACCGTGCACCCCTCCCCCAGTTGCCACAGGTAATCTTATCCTATATAGTAGGTTCCTACTTGCCCATACACAGGAGGTTCTTAACCCAGAGAGAGGTTTCAGCATAGTGTAGGTACCCAGTTACGAGATATGCCGTGAAGGGGCAACTGGGCAGATATACAAATGGCCATTTATATATGCTAAATATCTAATTTTTCTTAGATTTTCCTTAGCATTAATGCAGGTCCATGTTCACACATTCATGGTTTCCATACTTTAGCATTATCAGAGTGTAGGCTGAGAGAGCTAATCAGACCTTGGAAACTTTTTTGAGATGTTTTGTATCTGCTGATGAAGATGACTGGATTTCTTTTTTGCCATTGGCAGAGTTTGCTCTCAATAATAGGGAGAGCTCTGCTACTTTGAGGTCTCCTTTTTTTTGCAATTTTGGATTTCATCCTAGGTTCTCTTCAGGGCAGGTTGAGGCTTCATCCTGCCCGGGTGTTGATTCTGTGCTGGAAAGAATGCAGCGGATTTGAGCTCAAGTAGTGGACAAATTGTTTCAGTCCCAGAAGAATGCTCAAAGGTTTGCCAACCAACGTAGGACAGTTGGTCCCCGGTTTAAAGTGGGGAACATGGCTTGGTTGTGCTCCAAGAATGTTCCTATGAGAGTTTCCTCACCTAAATTTAACCCTAGATTTATTGGGCCCTATAAAATTTCGGAGATTATCAATCTCGTATCGTTTTGTTTGGCTCTTCCTGAGACGTTTAAAATTCACAATGTCTTTGTTAAAGAAATATGTGTAGCCAGTAGTTCCCACAGCAGCGCCCCCGGATCCTGTGTTGATGGGGATCTGGAGTATGAGGTAGAGTAAATTTTGGATTCCCGTTTTAATAGATGAAAACTCCAGTATCTTGTTAAGTGGAAGGGTTATGGTCAGGAGGACAATTCTTGGGTCTTTGCTTCTGACATTCACGCTGACAGATTGGTTCGTGCCTTCCACCATACCTATCCTGACAGACTCGGTGGTTCTGGTGAGGGTTCGGTGCCGCCTTCTCAAGGGGGGGTACTGTTGTGAATGTCATCTGTGTGGGTGCTGTTTTGAAGCTCCCTCCAGCAGCCAGGAATGGTAGTGGAGCTGAATCTGAGCCTGTGACTCAGACAGGTGTCGGCATTAATTGGGAATTAGGGAAGTCCTATTGCAGACAAGTCTGGTCTATATAGGAGAGCACTTTTTGCCTTGCTTGCGCCAGATATAAATGTATATTCCTCAGTCTCTGTTTCTGGCTTGGAGTTTTGTCCTTCCCTGTTTCCCTGAGCAAGATTTCTGCAGATAAGTTCCCAGTTTTTTCCTTGCTTCCTAGTTTACACCTTAGGGAAGTGATGGCGAACCTATGGCACACGTGCCAGCCGGGGCACGCAGAGCCCTTTCTGCCGGCACACGCGCTGTCGTCTCATCGTGCTGCTTTGCACTGCTGGCGCGGTCGTGCCAGCAGTTCAAAGTTGTGTTGGAGCGTAGGAATATTTCTCCTCGCTCTGACATTACTTCTCTTAGGCCGCAGGTCTGTTGCCTAGGTGTGTCAGTAAGAGGCATCGGCGTTATGACATCTTCTGGCCGTGCGGGAACTGAGGACCCAGCGGCGCACAGGAGAGGAGCGGGTGCTAGAAGGTGAGTTGTGTTTTTTTTTTTTTACTTGTGTGTGGCTGTGCCAAGGTGTGGGGCAGTGCCAGGATGGGTGAAACATGCACGCCAGGATGGGGGAAACATGCACGCCAGGATGGGGGACATTTACCAGGATGGGAGGAACATTTGAGGATGGGGAATATTTACCAGAATGGGGAATATTTACCAGGATAGGGAATATGCTGGAATGGGATACATCTACAAGGATGGGGCCATGATAGGGACAAATATACCAGAATGTAGGAAATCTATATATATCTCAGGATGGGGGATATGTTTACCAGAAAGTGGCCCAGGAAGGGGGGACATAACTACACAATGATAGGGGAGGGTAGTGTGGAGACACGGGGCTCAGTGGGTGCTCTCGTCCACTAAAACCCGCCGCCTTTAGAAAGACAGCGTGGCTCAGGGCTCATCCCAACTGAACGCCGGCCTCCCTAACCGTGGGCGTAACACTACTCAGACAACACAGGGTGAGGGAACCACAATAATTAGACTTTATTGGATCCCCAAACAATTAACGGCACATAACACATAACCAGCAAAACACAAATGTAACAGGCAACAGAGTCTCACCCTTCCGCTGGCTCACCAGGGATTTAGAATGTCCATGCCTCAGAGGTTCCAGGGCTATTTACTCCAATCCAGCAGCACCCCGCTTTTGGCGGGCACCCACCGAGAAAAGAATAATGCCAGATTCAGGAAGCTGTGTGAGGTCTGCAAAGTCTGTAACAGGTGACTGAACTGTCCCAACCTGAGTGTCCTCCTTAGGTAGTCCTGGTATGATGATACAATCCTGGCAGCCGGAGTCGAAATCCCTAGGCTTTGGATATGGTCTCCAACTGGAACCGGAGTCCCTAGATTGAAGCCATAAGATATCCTGATCCTCTAGTCAGCTCCGAAGAGCTTAGACTGGATCCATCAGCATCCAACAACAAAACACTGGTGGCTTAAAGAAATCCCTTTCATAGCCACAGCCTTCCACTTGGATACACTGCGTCCTCATCGATTGGTTGGACAAGATCGCCTCTCCCATTGGATGAATCTCAAGCTGCATGGGCAATGTTCATTTAAATGATGTGCATAGAAAGACTGAAGATATCTACATGAAGTCTGCAAGTCACAGACTCGACAATGGCTACTAAGGTAATCACATTAGCAATACACAACTACGTTACAATGGTTACTGAAAGAGTCTGGAGAAACAATGCATCTGGCTTTCAGTGGCCAACACAATTACATGAGTCAACAAGAGTCTTGTAGAAACAATGAGGGACTTATCCCCCGTCTATAAACAATCTATCATCCTGTCTGGCTGAATTTTAAGAAACTTTAACCCATGAGAGTCCATGTCATCACAGGTAGCAACTCGTACATCTTTATGGGATTTCAAGATGTTCAAACTATGAAATGTAGATGTGGATTTCAGGGTGAAATCTGATTGCATTGCATGCTAAAATCTCTGTCTAATATGCTGCAATTTTTTCCAGAAAGATCAATCCAACTGCTGTGTCTGGAAAGGACAGTGGCAGTGGCTCAGCTTCAATGAGTGGTAAGCACGAATGAGTGTGATGCCCTCTGCTGAAGAGAAAAGAAGACTGCAAAGGTAAGGTAAAATCAATTATTTACATAATAGGATTGGTTGGCACTTCGGAAAAAAAAAAAAAAAAAAAATGGGTTTAGGGCTATAGTTTGGGCACTCGACTGCGAAAGGTTCGCCATGACTGCCTTAGGGTGTTTTTTTTCCCTTGTTTTGCTTTGTATCTGTTTTCTTGCAGGTGAAGTTTGGTTTCTTTTGTGTTGTGAGCATGGGGTCCCCCCCTTTGCTAGCTCTCCTGCAAGAAAAGAGATTTTCTCCCTGTTCAATTTGATTATTCGCTCCTCTGTATTTTGTGTTCTTTTTTGTATTT
Organism: Anomaloglossus baeobatrachus; assembly: GCF_048569485.1. Lineage (NCBI taxonomy): Eukaryota > Metazoa > Chordata > Amphibia > Anura > Aromobatidae > Anomaloglossus > Anomaloglossus baeobatrachus. Next base: position 272,438,536 of record NC_134355.1, read on the forward strand.
TGTTCTTCCATTATTTACAGGAGTACCTGATATCGTGGAGGTGAGGTCGTTCGACCTCTAGGGCCATTTTTATTTTACTATCAGGAGTTTGGTATTTTCCTATAGGGATTATGCACTAACCACAATCAGTGTCCTTTCCTTTCCTTCCCTTCCCATCTAGTTAGTCAGGCCTCAACTTTGCTAAATCTATTTTTCCTATCCGTGTATTGTGTTATCTTACATCACCGTAATCTTTGTATTTGGGGGGCTACCTACTCCTTTAGGGACTACTCTGAGGCAAGGTAGATTTCCTCATTTCTTTCTGTGAGGCGTAGCTAGTTTCTCAGGCTGTGACGTGGCGTCTAGGTTTTTAGGAACGCTCCACGGCTAATTCTAGTGTGGTCTGATAGTTAGGGGATTACGGTCAGCCCAGGTTCCAACTACTCCTGTTTTCTTGGTGTTTTTTCACCAATGGGAGTTTTTTGTAATCTTCCACTGTTACCGGATCATAACAACCACCAAACCCAAAAATGGAAATAGAGTCTAAAGGCCCTGTCACATGCAGAGATAAATCTTTGGCAGATCTGTGGTTGCAGTGAAATCATGGACATATTGTTCCATTTGTACACAGCCACAAACCTGGCACTGATGGTTGCAGTGAAATTGTGGACAATCAGTGCCAGGTTTGTGGCTGTGTACAAATGGAACAATATGTCCATGATTTCACTGCAACCACAGATCTGCCAAAGATTTATCTCTGTGTGTGACAGGGCCTTTAGTCCATTATTCAAAGCTGTGGTATTCAGACAGAGCTGCCTGCTTTGAACAATATTTTTATTTCAAAATAAGTGCTTCGGATTCCCGGGACAGACAGTGAGCAGCATGGGTGAGCCCCTTTAAAGTGTAAATGGCTGGAACTGGCAGGAACAAATCTAGCTGGCATACCTCTGGCTCGATTCCAAACCCAACAACAAACTGTTTAAATGCAGAAACTAGACTGTCCACCACTAGAGCAGAAAATTGCCTCCTGTTTTGAAACTGTTAAAACAGGCAGTCAGAGAATTGGTGCCCTCCTACTTAAGCACCTAGTTGGCACCTGAGGAGCTTAGCCATCTTTCATCAACATCACCCCCTGTAATAATTATAATGGATAACTGAGAAATCTATTTGCGTGGAGCAAAGACACAACTGAACCCGGTTTATAGGTGATAAAGTTTGTATTGTAACACACGGTGATTAGAAAACAAGTGCAGAGGAAAAAACAAAGTCCATAAAACACACAGTGAAAATATCAAAAGAAGTCTTTAAGGAAAGTCTCTAGAAAACCTCACAGGATAATGTGATTTAGCAATGCAGTCCTTGAAGCGCCGTAAGGAAGGCTCTTTAAGTCCAAAGAGAGATACAGAGCAGTATACAATGTTCAGGAAACAGATGCAGAGCAGTTTCTAGTGTCCAGAACAGTCCCGTGCTCTGCTACTGCATAAATTCAAATGGTGGAAGCAACAAAGCAGTATACAATGGTCAGGAAACAAATACAGAGCAGTTAATTAACTAAGCCAGCTTACATGACAGCAAGGCAGGTCCGAACCACAGCAGGGCTAGGCATCAGCAGCAGGTGAGCAGAACCTTTGAAGAGTAGCAACAGGAGTTTCACACAGGATTTGCTGAAGTAACTTGAGATGCCACTAGGAGAAGGAAACCAGGCAGAATACTCAAGCAGAGGACTGTAATTAAAAAGGCAAGAGGATACAGAACACATAGAGAAGAATGAAGCAGGGGACACCATCTTGGAAAAGGGCAAACAGCCCAAAAAGGATAAACAGAAAAACCAGAGTCCTTACACCCCCTTACAAACGAGCAAAGTAGTGTGAACATCAAGAAGTCAGGCACCTATCACTTCTGTTTTTTGAACACTGGGGTTCTATGGCCCATGTTTGTTTTAATTGGGTGCTGTGTGGTGGATCTCATGCAGTAAAAGTGTGACGCCCTGGCAAAACCAGGTAGTCACAAATAGGCCCCCGCATAACACCAGCCCTCATTAGGCAACACACAGCCAACCTAGAAACCCTAGTCACCCCCCTTAGGGAAAGATAGACACACCAGTGGGCGTGACCACGTGGTTGGACACGCCCACCCAGGGGTCTAGACAGCCCAGGGCGGGAAAACAAGCAGTCTGAGTCAGATAGTGTTTGGATTTCAGTTTGGAGAGGAGTGTTTGTGGCAGCTAGGTGTCGCTCCAGCAGAGAAGTTCAAGTTGAACGGTACCAGGGTAGGAGCCCTGGTGCCTTTGGCTAGGAGGCAGACAGTGGTCTCCGTCAGCAGGAGACAGGAAGACGGCTCGGCAGAACCAAGGTGGACTGGGACAGGGTTGAAGCCCGCCGGTACCAACACGGGGAATCGACCCGGAAACCGTAGCACAAGGGGGGTACTCGGACCCTGAAGCGAGAACCGGAAACAAGCGGACTGGTTAATTCACCGATTGAGGCCAGGACTAGAGGTCCTGTCCCAACCAAAGTCCCTCATAGAAGACAAGAGCCCACCGATAGGGATAAGAGGTCACCGCCAGGGCCCATAGATCCCACGGGCCAGCGTCTGCGGGCACGGCTCCTTAGGTCACATCCAGCCGGGAGCGGACTCCTAAGTTCCAGACTAGGAAGTCCACCTTACACAAAACAGTGCAGAGGAAAAGGATAGGGACCACCAACCGGGTGGGGGACCCGAATGCAACCGGCCGCAGCACCGGCCACCAGCACCTTAGTTTACCAGAGACTTGTGTGATTTATTCACTGTGAGTAAACACGCATTCCCCTGCTGTCGCTATACCCTGCACCAGAGCCACTGAACCCGGGGCCACCATCCCTACCCACGGAGGGGTTAACATCTTGCTGCCACTACATCTCCCCCGGGTGTCCCATAACCTCAGCGGTGGTGTCCCAACTCACCACACACCGTGGGTGGCGTCACGAACTTAATACGGCCTAGCCCGTACATATACGTCCCCCCATTTATTCGGCGTGTCCGCGAGACCCCCGGGTCCGGAGACCCTCGAGCCACCATCCCTGAAGGTCCGGATCTGAGCAGAGCCGGCTGCTGGCACGGGGGCGGCACAAAAGCTGTGAGGCTCAATCGGGTAAACAGGCTGTTTAGGGGCCTTTATAAACAATAGGTGCTGTGTGGTGGATCTCGGGTAATCTTGGCTGTGAGAGTTAACCTGGTAAAGAGGCTGTTAAGGGGTCTTTTCTTTACAATTCAGTGATCTGTGGTGGAATTCTGTCAATCTTCTCTCTGTGGGGAACTGGGAATACAGGATACAGAGGGCAGATTTATTAAACTTCTTCCTCTGTGAGGGAAGTCTGTCAATCTTGGCTGTCTGAGGCAACTGTTTCAAGAGGTTTTGTTGAAGCCTACTTTTTAAACATACGCTCTGTGGTTAAACTTTGGTAAACTTGGCTGTGTGAGGCAACTGTTTATAGAGGCTCTGTTGTGGCCTCGATTTGAAAATTACACTGTTTAAACTGGCAGTCTTGACTGTATGGGTCAGTTGGAATACAGGCTATAAATGGGAAATTGGTTAAACCTATTGTTCTGTGGGTGAAGTCTGGCAATCGTGCCTGTGTGGGTGAACTGGGAATGCAGGCTCTGTAAGAACTCTTAAATTGTTGGTCTGTGGAGAACCTCTGACATCCATTTCTGTGGGCTAATTGTGAAAATTTTGAGTTTCTTCATTTACTTGCTCTTACTCCCATTCTGATTCCTTTTGCAGCCCTTCTAGCCCTTACTACAACTATTTTACAGCCCTATTGACTTGTATGGAGGGGGGGTTCGTTGTTCGTTGTCAAGTTCGCTCGTGCTGTTCCGGCGAACACGAATACAGCTGCAGGGAAGGTTGGTAAGTATAACTGTCCTGCTTTATTCCTTAACTAGCTGTAGTACCCGGGCATTGCCCAGGATAGTAACTGTCTCTCTGTCTCTCTCCCAGTCTCTGTCTGTGTGTCTCTCTGTCTGTGTCTCTGTCTGTGTATATGTCTCTGTCTGTCTGTGTCTATGTCTCTGTCTATGTCTCTGTCTGTCTGTTTCTATGTCTCTATCTGTCTCTTTCCCCGGCTGTCTCTTTCCCCAGCGGCCTCTGTTTCTCTCTGTCTAACCACCGACATCATATTACCTCACACATAAGCTTCTTATACTAACAGTTTATTTTGTTCCTATAGCAACCACTGACAGTTGCTATTAATAGCTTGTAGCTCCCACCTCCATTCAGTTTAATGGAAGCAGGATTTTGTAGAGTTACTGTAAAGCGCGGGGTTAAATTTTCTCATCAAATCATAGTCCATGACGTTCCCTGAGTCACATGGAGTCAAATTTCGTGATTGTAAATGCGACGGTGCGAATTCCTTTAGTGGACATACACACACACACACACACACACATACAAACATACAGTACATACAACACATACAGTACATACACTGAGTTTTATATATTAGATTTCTTTTTCCTTTTTTTTTTTTAATCATCCAGGTGTCTGAACCCGAACTGTAACATGGACTTCCCTGAGAGGTCCGTGTTCGGGGTCCGTGCACAGACATGAAGTATCCGGTTCGGGCCCCAAACTTTACTCATCCAAAGCATTCTATATCCTCTGAAAAAAATGGTGGAGGCAGTGTGAAAACATCGGCATGCATACCTTCCATTGGCACTGGGTCACTAGTGTCCATTGATGATGTGACTTTAAATAGTAGCAGTTGGATGAATTCTGTAGTCTATAAGACTACACTTTTTGCTCAAATTCAACCAAATGCAGAAAGGCTAATTGGACGGTGTTTCACAGCACTGATGGATCATGATCCAATACATAGTGCAAAAAGCAACCCAGGAATTTTTTAAGGCAAGTAATGGCTTAGGCAGATCCCTGACCTAAACCCCCTTAAGGGTTCTCCTAGAGTGAGATAACATGGCGTCCCTGATATTATTCATACTTCAGCCTGTCTTGGTCACATGTCAATATGGGCTGCAGACTGAAGACATACAGATCTCAAGAACTGTATTTCAGCTCACAAGAGCTGTATCACGCATACCTGGTTGGTAGGGAGCAGGGCTGCTACAGAGACATCCAAGCTAATCTGTGGAGAACAGCAGAAACATAATAGTTACATTTTACTGTACTGTGACAATACAGTTCATTTAAATCAATGGATGTCTATCCATTTTTTTCTCATACAATTTTTGTACTCATAGCCCAACTCTTGATAATAAATAGGAATTCCCCTGTATTAACACAAAATTCACTAAAATTATTTAAATGCACATGTATAGTACATTAGCAGCGATGAACATACTCACAGCCTCCATCTTTTGTATTGAAGCATGTGTGCAAAGGCCACTGTACGGGCTCATGCAAACAAGCATATAAATTGGATGCATGCTATCCGATTTTTGATCTAATAGCACATGGATAGGACGCTGACCCGTGTAATTCAATAGGGCTGTTCAAATTAACAATTCTCTCGTCCCCAACAATTCATTGTGAAAAAAAAAAAAAAATCGCATCATGTACAGTGCTGGACAAAAGTATTGGCACCCGTGCAATTCTGTCAGATACTACTCAGTTTATTCTTTAAAATGATTGCGATCACAAATTCTTTGGTATTATTATCTCCATTTATTTTGCTTGCAATGAAAAAACACAAAAGAGAATGAAACAAAAATCAAATCATTCATCATTTCACACAAAATTCCAAAAATGGGCCAGACAAAAGTATTGGCACCCTTAGCCTAATACTTGGTTGCACAACCTTTAGCCAAATTAACTGCGAACAACCGCTTCCGGTAACCATCAATGAGTTTCTTACAATGCTCTGCTAGAATTTTAGATTCTTCTTCTTTGGCAAACTGCTCCAGGTCCCTGAGATTTGAAGGGTGCCTTCTCCAAACTGCCATTTTGACATCTCTCCACAGGTGTTCTATGGGATTCAGGTCTGGACTCATTGCTGGCCACTTTAGTAGTTTCCAGTGCTTTCTATCAAACCATTTTCTAGTGCTTTTTGAAGTGTGTTTTGGGTCATTGTCCTGCTGGAAGACCCATGACCTCTGAGGAAGACCCAGCTTTCTTACACTGGGCCCTACATTATGCTGCAAAATTTGTTGATAGTCTTCAGACTTCATAATACCATGCACACGGTCAAGCAGTCCAGTGCCAGAGGCAGCAAAGCAACCCCAAAACTTCAGGGAACCTCCGCCATGTTTGACTGTAGAGACCGTATTCTTTTCTTTGAATGCCTCTTTTTTTTTCCTGTAAACTCTATGTTGATGGCTTTTCCCAAAAGCTCTACTTTTGTCTCATCTGACCAGAAAACATTCTTCCAAAACGTTTTAGACTTTCTCAAGGAAAGTTTTGGCAAACTCCAGCCTGGCTTTTTTATGTCTCAGGGTAAGAAGTGGGGGCTTCCTGGGTATCCTACCATACAGTCCTTTTTCATTCAGACGCCGACGGACACTACGGGTTGACACTGTTGTACCCTCGGACTGCAGGGCAGCTTGAACTTGTTTGAATGTTAGTCGAGGTTCTTTTTCCACCATCCGCACAATCTTGTGTTGAAATCTCTCGTCAATTTTTCTTTTCCTTCCACATCTAGGCAGGTTAGCCACAGTGCCATGGGCTTTAAACTTCTTGTTGACACTGCGCACCGTAGACACAGGAACTTTCAGGTCTTTGAAGATGGACTTGTAGCCTTGAGATTGCTCATGCTTCCTCACAATTTGGATTCTCAAGTCCTCAGACAGTTCTTTGGTCTTCTTTATTTTCTCCATGCTCAATGTGGTACACACAAGGACACAGGACAGAGGTTGAGTCAACTTTAATCGATGTCAACTGGCTGCAAGTGTGATTTAGTTATTGCCAACACCTGTTAGGTGCTACAGGTAAGTTACAGGTGCTGTTAATTACACAAATTAGAGAAGCATAACATGATTTTTCAAACAGTGCCAATACTTTTGTCCACCCCCTTTTTATGTTTGGTGTGGAATTATATCCAATTTGGCTTTATGACAATTTTGTTTTTATTTTTTCATTGAAGACAAATTAAATGAAGATAATAATACCAAAGAATTTGTGATTGCAATCATTTTCAGGAAGAAACTGAGTATTAGGTGACAGAATTGCAGGGGTGCCAATACTTTTGGCCAGCACTGTACAACTTTCTTACGTATGTCATATGAAACTCACCCATTTAAGTGTATGGATGTGTGCAAAAAATGGATTCCACACGGAACATCCATGGAGCATCTGATATTTACAAATACATTTCTTTCCTACACTTAGGAAATTGAATTGATCATGTACCGGTACTTTTTAAAGTAGATGTGTGAAAACTAATTGCACACCGATGTCACAAGGACATCACACGGCTGTTATACAGAAGTAAAAAAAAACAGACGCATAAATGAAAATTAATTGAAAATGGTCCGAGTTTTCTGGGTGAAGTTTGGGCAATTTTTCATATGCTCATCTGGAGCTGTCTTAAAAGGAAGATAAGCAGGGGAAACTGTGACATCACCAGCTGTGAATGGTGGATCCTGTGTTATCAGCTGTGTTGAGGTATTACCTGTCATTGTAATCCTGCCTCTGATTATAATGAGACTTCTAAAAACTCTTCTATAAAGAATAGAGAAGTATGAGCCTCAACTAGCCGTAGAGAGTGTGAAACATAGCTAACAGTAGAGAGTGTGAAACATGCAAGATTTCTAATAATTTTCTATTCACTTTGAAACATTTCCCTTTAAGATTTTCTTCTTAGAGATCAGCCGTATTAGGGGACCGATTTCTGAAATTCAGCAGGCAACCCTATGAAATTTATGACAATATTGCAGCTTATAGCTGTTTCTGTCTCTAAATGGATTTACCCTAGTGATGGGTGATCCCCCCCGATGGTTGGAATTGGGAGCCTTGCACAATCGTTTAGTAAGGATCGAGATTGGGATCGCGATAATAAGATCTTGCGTCCGATCACCGAACTCGGACTTTACAGTTATGGGATGGGGCGAGGGGGAGCTGTAAAATAAAGAATATACTTAATAATAAACATTGTCATTATACTTACAGGTCTCGCGACGCGTCCTGCAGACTCTATCTCCCGGCCGATTCTGCTTTTGAGTCTGATCATTGCTGTTAAAGGACCCTCCATGATGTCATAGCCATGTGACCAGTCTGGTGTAAATGTTGTACAGACATTGGCTTACAGACTGGTCACATGACTATGACCTCATTGAAGGTCCTCACTGTCAGCCTGCTTTTCGCTCTGTACAGAGCGATGTAGCAGAGCTGACATGGCTCTCTTTGTTTCTCACTTTGTATAGACGGTGTCTGTACAGAGTGATGAAGCTGACATTGCTGTCCCTGTGAACTTTGTTGGACTAAGGAGGGTTTTTTATAATAAAGATGTAGTCTCTAAATTTTTTTTTTGTTTTATTTCTAATAAAAAAAAAATAATTCTGTGTTGTGTTTTTTTTTTTACTATTTATTAGAAATTTATAGTGGCCATGTCTAATTTGGCGTGACACCATGAATTTCGGGCTTAGTACCATCTGAGAATACAAAGCTGGTGTTAACCCCTGTATTACCCAGCGTGCCACCGCCTTCAGGGCCACTGGGCGAGCCGGGTAAAGCGCCTGGAAATGGCGCTAAGAAACAATGTGCCATTTCCAGGGGCGGCTGCAGGCTGCTGAGAATACCAGCCCCCAGCTGGCTGGCTTTACCTGACTAGTGATCAAAATACGGCGGGAGCCCAGCATTTTTTTAATTATTTTTTTAAATAATTAAAAAAAAAGAGCTTCCTTGTATTTTGATTTCCAGCCATTATAAAGCCAGGCAGATGGGGGTGACAGCCCATAGCCGTCTGCATTATATGTGCTGAGATACAAAAATACCGCGGAGCGCTACGTTTTATATATATATATATATATATTGTGAGACAGGGGATATAGCTCAGCTGGGATCTTTGCTTTGGTCCAAGCGAGTGGCTATGGATTCACAGATGACAGCGGCAGACTGGCAGGTTCCACATCGATACGGCCACTGCCATGTTTATTGTGTACACTTATCTCTCAGTGTTACGCATTCAAAAACAGGAAAATAAATGTCTAAGGCCATCTGGCCACTAACTAACAACAGAATGCTAACTAAAAAATAAACCTATGTAACAAACAAAATAATATTCTCTTACTGTGTCGGTTCCTCAGCACAGCAAGCGGAGGTGTGGAGTCTCAGCACCAGCAGCCATGAGCCTGTACTGCTCTCCTCGGCAGTCTCCTTGTACTGAATGCCTCCTGATTATTTCAGCTGATCCAGTCAGGAATCAAAACCTGGATTGAATGTGGAGAAGGGAGCAACCAGCCCCACTGCCATTCCTACTGATTACCCCAGGAAAAACCGAGCCCAAAATTACACTGAATTAAACAGGCTTCAGTGACTAACTTATTGCTGAGCCAGATCTGACTTTCCCAGCTTTTCCCAGCCCATTTGCATGGGCTGACCGCTCCACAATCAGTACATGGAGGCATATGAAATGAACCGAGGGGAAACATACCTGTTCTCTAGTACTTCTCCCCTCGGCATCTCACAATATATATATATATATATATATATATATATATATATATATATATATATATATATATATATATATATATATATATTACAGACACACCTTCTCATTCAAAGAGTTTTCTTTATTTTCAGGACTGCGAAAATTGTAAATTCATATTGAAGGCATCAAAACTATGAATTAAAACATGTGGAATGAAATACTTAAAAAAGTGTGAAACAACTGAAAATATGTCTTATATTCTAGGTTCTTCAAAGTAGCCATTTTTTGCTTTCATTACTTACTACTTTGTACACTCTTGGCATTCTCTTGATGAGCTTCAAGAGGTACAGTAGTCACCGGAAATGATTTTCCAACAGTCTTGAAGGAGTTCCCAGAGATGTTTAGCAATTGTTGGCCCTTTTGCTTTCATTCTGCGGTCCAGCTCACCCCCACACCATCACACCTCCTCCTCCATGCTTCACAGTGGGAACCAGCCATGTAGAGTCCATCCGTTCACCTTTTCTAAAAAGACACGGTGGTTGGATCCAAAGATCTCAAATTTGGACTCATCAGACCAAAGCACAGATTTCCACTGGTCTAATGACCATTCCTTGTGTTCTTTAGCCCAAACAAGTCTTTTCTGCTTATTGCCTGTCCTTAGCAGTGGTTTCCTAAGAGCTATTTTACCATGAATGCCTCCTGCACAAAGTCTCCTCTTAACAGTTGTTCTAGAGATGAGAAGGTGTGTCCAAACTTTTGGTCTGTACTGTGTATATATATATATTATATATATATATACCGCTCTGGCAAAAATTAAGAGACCACTGCAAAATTTTCAGTGTTTCTGATTTTCCTATTTATAGGAATATTTTTTAGTACAATGTAAATTGTTCTTTTATTCTATAAACTACTGACAACATGTCTCTGAATTTCCAAGGAAAGAATTTTTTATTTATTTTCTGAAAATACTATTTTTATTATAAAACAACAATTTACATTTTACTAAATTTTATGAGTTTACATTTAAATTTACATTTTATTCATTTTTACTAAATTTTACGCTTTACAATTGTTGAAAGGCATTTACTTGCTAACAGCAGATGGCAGTACAGGCTCAGGCTTTGACTATTTGCAAGCTCAGCAAAAGTTATATACAGGTATATGTACAGTGGGGAAAATAAGTATTTTCTACATTACCGATTTTGCAAGTTTTCCCACTTACAAAGAACCAAGAGGACTGTCATGTTTATCATAGGTACATTTCAACTGTGACAGACAGAATAAAAATAATCCAGAAAATCACATTGAATGATTTTTAAATAATTTGCACTTTATTGCATAAAATAAGTATTTGATACAATAGAAAACAGAACTTAAAATGTGGTACAGAAACCTTTCTTTGCAATTACAGAGGTCAGTCATTTCCTGTAGTTCTTGACCAAGTTTGCACACACTACAGCAGGGATTTTAGCCCACTTCTCCATACAGATTTTCTCCAGATCTTTCAGGGTTCGGTGATTAGGTTGAGGTCTGGAGACTGGCTAGGCCACTCCAGGACTTTGAAATGCTTCTTATGGAGCCACTCCTTAGTTGCCCTGGCTGTGTGTTTCGGGTCATTGTCTTGCTGGATGACCCAGCCACAACCCTTCAATGCTCTTACTGGGGGAGGAGGTTATTGACTAAAATCTTGTGATACATGACCCCATCCATCCTCCTTTAAATATGGTGCAGTCGTCCTGTCCGCTTTATGAAGTGCTTTATCAAAAAGCTCTATCTTAGTCTCATCTGTCCACAAGTCACTTTCCCAGAAGAATTTTGGCTTTCTCACATACATATTGTCAAGCTACAGTCTAGCTCTTTATGTGTCAACAGTGGGATCATCCTGTGTCTTCTGCTATAGTGTTTCAGTTCATTCAGTGATGCACCCTGATCCTGCAGGACAGATTGAATTTCTTTGGAACTTGATTGGGGTTGCTTTTCCACCATGTGCACTATCATGCTTTGCAATCTTTCATCAATTTTTCTCTGCTGTCCACATCCATGAAGATTAGTGACGGTGCCATGGATTGTAAATTTCTTCATGTTGCGCACTGTGGATAAAGGAATATCAAGATCTCTAAAGTTGGACTCGTAACCTTAAGATTGTTGATATTTTTCGACAAGTTTGGTTCTCAAGTCGTCAGATAGTTCTCTTCTCCTCCTTCTGTTCTCTATGCTTAGTGCGGCAAAATGCAAAGATTGAGTCAACTTTAGCCCTTTTTTATCTGGTTTTAGGTATAATATACACATTGCCCACATTTTTTACTTGCCAAAGATGAATTTGAATGAATATCACATGCAGGGCCGCCATCAGGGCATTACAACCATGACTGGTGTACTGGACCCGGTGAAGAGGGGGGCCCAAGGTAATTACATAACTTTATTAAGCACTGGCCTCCCACTCTTCACAGGGCCCACGTGGCTACGTAGCACGCTGTGCGTGGTCACGTCCTGGCAGATCGTCTGCGTGAAAAGGATCCCAGCATCCTCTCTGCTCTCCAGACAGGACCTGTAGAGCTCAGTGCAGGCTCCGCCCCTCCTTATCCTGTGCTGTGATTCATGGCTTTTCTCCTCGACATGGAGCTCCTGGCCAGTCAGAGGCTGGTAAGATGGATGTGTGGCGATAGCTGATGATAGGGTTCTGGGTCTACTATACTGTGCACTGTGGTGGGCTGTACGGAGAGCTAATAGAGGGTTGTATCTCGGTATGTTATTAGGGGCTGGGGGACTGTGTATATTATAAAAAGCTGGGGGGTGTTGAGCTGTGTATATTATATGGGCCTGGGGGTTTATTGCTATGTTAATTATGAGGGACTGAGGTCTGCTACACTTTACACTGCGTGGAGAGGTGCTGCACTCTCTACTGTTAAGGGCTAGAGGCAGATTACCCTGTGTACGGTGTGTTTCGCTGTATACTGGGGACATATTGCCCTGTGTACTGTATGCTGTGTGTGACGCCCTGGCAAAACCAGGTAGTCATAGTTAGGCCCCTGCATATCATCTTCCCTCATTAGGCAACACACAGCCGACCTGAAACCCTAGTCACCCCCCCTTAGGGATAGACACACCAGTGGGCGTGACCAGGCGGTTGGAACACGCCCACTTAGGGGTCTAGACAGCCCGGGGCGGGAAAGCAAGCAGATACGTTTTAGAGTTCAAGCTGGGGAGGATTGTGGGCTGGAGCTAAGTGTAGCTCCAGCAGGAGAAGTCCAGATTGAATGGTACCAGGGTAGGAACCCTGGTGCCACTGGCTAGGTGGCAGACGGTGGTCTCCATCAGCAGGAGACGGGAAGACGGCTCGGTGGACCGAGGTGAACCGGGACAGGGTTGTAGCCCGCCGGTACCGACACAGGGAACCAACCCGGAAACCGTAGCACAAGGGGGGTACTCGGACCCTGAAGCCAGAAACCGGAACCAAGCGGACTGGCTAATTAACCGATTGAGGCCAGGACTAGAGGTCCTGTCCCACCCAAGGTCCCTCATAGAAGACAACAGCCCACCGATTAGGGATAAGAGGTCACCGCCAGGGCCCATAGATCCCACAGGCCAGTGTCTGCGGGCACGGCTCTTTAGGCCACATCCAGCTGGGAGCGGACTCCTACGTTTCAGACTGGGAAGTCATTTCTACTTAAAACAGTGCAGAGGACAGAGATAGAGACCACCAGCCGGGTGGGGGACCCTGAATGCAACGAGCCACAGCACCGGCCACCATCACCTTGGTTTACCAGAGACTCATGTGTTTTACTAACAGTGAGTACACCAGTACCCCCTGCGGTCGCTATCCCCCGCACCGAGCCACCGGGCCCCGGGGCCACCATCGCTGCCCACGGAGGGCTTAACAACTTTCTTCACAACATCTCCCCTGGGCGCCCCATAACTGCAGCAGTAGTGTCCCAATTCACCATGCACCGTGGGTGGCGTCACGAACTTAATACAGCCCAGCCCGTACATACACGTCCCCCCTTTTATTCGGCGTGTCCGCGAGACCCACTGGGTCCGGAGACCCTCGAGCCACCACCCCTGAAGGTCTGGACCCGAGCAGAGCCGGCTGCTGGCACGGGGGCGGCACACTGTGCTGTATACTGGGGGCATATTGCCCTGTGTACTGTGTGCTGCGCTGTATACTGGGGACATATTTCCCTGTGTACTGTATGCTGTGCTGTATACTGGGGACATACTGCTCTGTATACTGTATGCTGTGCTGTATATTAGGGACATATTGCCCTGTGTACTGTGTGCTGCGCTGTATACTGGGGACATATTGCCCTGTGTACTGTGTGCTACACTTTATACTGGGGACATATTGCCCTGTATACTGTGTGCTGCGCTGTATACTGGGGACATATTGCCCTGTATACTGTGTGCTGTGCTGTACACTGGGGACATATTGTCCTGTGTACGGTGTGCTGCGCTGTATACTTGGGACATATTCCCCTGTGTACTATGTACTGCGCTGTATACTGGGGACATATTCCCCTGTGTACTGTGTGCTGCGCTGTATACTGGGGACATATTGCCCTGTGTACTGTGTTCTGCGCTGTATACTGGTGACATATTGCCCTGTATACTGTGTGCTGCGCTGTATACTGGGGACATATTGTTCTGTGTAGGGTGTGCTGCGATGTATACTGGGGATATATTCCCCTGTATACTGTGTGCTGCGCTTTTTACTGGGGGCATATTGCCCTGTGTACTGTGTGCTGCGCTATATACTTGGGACATATTCCTGTGTGTACTGTGTGCTGCGCTTTATACTGGGGGCATATTGCCCTGTGTACTGTGTGTTGCGCTGTATACTGGGACATATTGCCCTATGTACTGTGTGTTGCACTGTATACTGAGATTCATAGACTTGTATCAGCCCTTGTCATTAGTTCTGCCGGAAAAACACGGACTTGTGGGCAGCACCATAGGTTAAAATGGGTACATGCGGCATCTCTGTAGTAAGCTCAGCTCTGATCTTGTATCTCTGTAGTAAGCTCAGTTCTGTTCCCACATCTCTGTAGAAAGCTCAGTTCTGATCTTGTATCGCTGTAGTTAGCTCGGTTATGTTCCCATATCTCTGTAGTAAGCTCAGTTCTGATCTTGTATCTCTGTAGTTAGCTCGGTTATGTTCCCATATCTCTGTAGTAAGCTCAGTTCTGATCTTGTATCTCTGTAGTTAGCTCGGTTATGTTCCCATATCTCTGTAGTAAGCTCAGTTCTGTTCCCGTATTTCTGTAGTTAGCTCGGTTATGTTCCCATATCTCTGTAGTAAGCTCAGTTCTGATCTTGTATCTCTGTAGTTAGCTCGGTTATGTTCCCATATCTCTGTAGTAAGCTCAGTTCTGATCTTGTATCTCTGTAGTAATCTCGGTTCTGATCTCGTATGTCTGTAGTAAACTCAGGACAGAGGAGCAGTGTGTGGGGGGATATAATACAGAGGAGCAGTGTGTGTGGGAGAGATATTATACAGAGGAGCAGTGAATATTAGGCTATTATACACAGTGGCATTGTGTGGGGGATATTATACAGAAAGGCAGTGTGTGGGGGGGAATATTATATATGGGGAAGTGTAGGAGAGATATTTTCCAAGAGTGGCGGTGAGGCTGTGGAAGGTTTGCAGGGTGGAGTCTCAAGGGGGCCCCAAAATTTTGCCATTATGGGGCCCTGAAATTTCTAGTGGCGGGCCTGATCACATGCTTCAAACAAAGGTGTTTACCCACAATTTTGGAAAGGTATCAACTTTGTTTGGCCCATTTTGTATGTTTTGTGTGAAATTATGTCCAATATAGATTTTTCTCTGTTTTTTGTTTCAATAAACACAAAGATTATAAACATGTGTATAACAGAACATGTGTAATTGCAATAATTTTCTGGAAGAAATACTTAATTTTCTTGACCAATGTTAAGGCTGCCATCACTTTTGGCCATTACTGTACATACAGCTCTGGCAAAAATTAAGAGACCACTTCCAAATTTTCAGTTTTTCTGATATTTCTCTTTATAGGCATATTTTTGAGAATAATATAAATTGTTATTTTATTCTATAAACTACTGACAACCTGTCTCCGAATTTCCAAGCAAAACATTTTGTATTTATTTTCTGAAAATGAGAAATGGTCAAAATAACAAAAAAATGTTCGACACCCCATGGAGCTCAAGATAGGAGCTTAAATCCGTACCTTATATACCCATCGCCGGGCCAATGGTTTGTAGAAGTCGTGGCTTGACCTGGTTCTGTGGCCCCGTGAGAGGTCGTCACCAGTTACAGTGGTGACTGGGGTCCTGGCCTCCTCCGCTGCGGACCCTTCCTCCGACCTTTCCTCCTCCAGGAGTGGAACGGATGATGTCGACTACGCCACCTACGGTGTGCGGCCAGGTATAAGGCCGCCGCTGCAGGGTACCTCGCCGGGGGAGATGTTGGGGTGCAGAAGGGATGATATCGCCCCCCACAGGTGAAGCGGCCCGCGGGAGGGAGAACGGGGAACTGGGAATCGCCAGATCACAAGGCAACGACAAACGGAGTCAGAGTCACTGGGTTGCGGGTTTCAGATTTTGTCTACTCACAGTTCTTTCTTTACTGCAATGACTCCGGTCATTTTCAGGCAGGTCAGAGGTTAAAATCTGGTAGAGCAGCCTGTGGGCTTTTTCCTTCTGTGCTCTTGTGCTCTGTGGAGCTCTTGGGACACGCTCTGCCACCCGAAGCTGCAAAGCTCTGTAACCCTTTTTCCCTCCATGCCACATGACTACCGGTCCAGGCGCTCAACTCCTTCCTAGTTAGCCACCTGGAGCCTCCTAACTGGCGCTATCCGCTATCTCAGCTTCGGGGTCCTTAGTCATCCACTCACCCGGTCCCAGGTAAGGAAATGGTGTATAACCGATCTGGAACTGGTAGTTCCTCTTCTCTGCCTCCCTGAGAGAGATGCTCCCAGGGAGCTGGTCACTGCATGTCCTCTCTCTCTCTCTGGTATCCAGCATTCTGAGATAAAGTGAAACCAAACTGTCCCTTTTGTAACTTCCTCCTGCTCTACAAGTCCCTCTGGCATGTGCCCCCACCTAAGGAATGTTCCCTCTGCCTGTGTGTGCTGCAGAAACAGACTTAACCTCTTCCTGCCAGGGTGGTCTGACATTATAAAATACATAAAAATACATAAAATACAATACCCTGTAGCACCCAGTCTCAGGGGCGCTACAAATGCATTGCTTTCAGACCGCAAAGAAAACAAGTTCATAATCATTTAGAAACAACAATACTAATATTTTAACTTGGGAAGAGTTCACAAATCAATATTTTGTGGAATAGCCATGATTTTTAATCACAGCTTTTATGCGTCTTGGCATGCTTTCCACTAGTCACTGCTTTTGGGTGACCTTATGTCACTCCTGGCGCAAAGATGTAAGCAGTTCTTCTTTGTTTGATGGATTGTGACTATCCATCTTCATCTTGATTACATTGCAGAGGCTTTCAATGGGGTTCAGGTCTGGAGATTGGGCTGGCCATGACAGGGTTTTGATGTGGTGGTCCTTCATCAACACTTTGATTGACTTAGGCGGGCTTTACACGCTGCGACATCGCTAGCATCGGCTAGTGATGTCAAGCGCGATAGCACACGCCCCCATCGTACATGCAATGTATGGTGTTTTCTGCCGTAGCGAACATTACGCTACGGCAGCTTCACACGCACATACCTGGTCGGCGACGTCGCGAGGTGCGTTCGGCATCACAGCGTCACCAAACGGCCGGCCAATAGCAGCGGAGGGGCGGAGATGAGCAGGAGGTAACATCCCGCCCACCTCCTTCCTTCCGCGTTGCTGGTGGTTGCAGGTAAGGAGATGTTTGTCGTTCCTGCGGCTTCACACACAGCGATGTGTGACGCCGCAGGAGCGACAAACAACATCGTATCTCCTGATGTAGCGACATTATGTAAATGAACGACGTTACACAGATCAGCGATTTTTACGCTTCTGTGTTCGTTCATTGTCGCAGTTAGGATTTACACGTTGCGATGTCGCTACCGGCGCCGAATATGCGTCACTAACGACGTGACCCGGATGATATTGTGACAACCTGGGCAAGCCAGGGGTCACAGGTCATGACACCACCACACCCTACACCCCAGATAGGTACACCAAAGCTGACCAAAAATCCTTGTTGCCTTCCTCCAGGGGCTGATGTCCACACCAGGGGGTGGGCCAGGCGGTTGGCTCCGCCCACCGAGGAGTTCACAGCCCTGGAGGCAGGAGAACCAGGCAGATGAGTTTAGGGAGAGTTTGGAGGAGGAAGTGGAAGCAGTGAGAGATTAAGTTGAGAGTTCAAAGTGAGAGGAAGAAGAAGGAGGACAGTGAGAGTAGTGATAGAAAAGGTGACAGTTGAAAGCCTGAAGTTAGTCCGGGTGTGTGCCCCGGACTGAGACAGCAAGGTCAGCAGACGGCAGTGACTGTCTGCAGGAGAGGCTGCTTGGAGGTTGCCGAAAGGACCGTGGACGGGTGGTGGCCCGGCGGTACCGGAGCGATATACGAAGAGCAGTCAGCACCATTGGCAGGGGCCTTTCGGATCCCGGCAAGGCTAGGAGTCGCCGTGAATTTGCCAAATCCGTTAGTGAAGGGGACCTCTGGGTCTCCCAACAACCAAGTCCCGATTGAAGGCAACAGTCCAACCGTTAGAGAGAGACACCGCCACCGCCAAGGCACCAGTTTCTCAGGGCCAGCGCCTGCGGGCAAAGAGGGGCTCCTCCGGCCCATATCCAAGCCGGGGAGCGGGTTACTGGTGGGAACCCATCGCTACCAACATCATCTTAGGTGCAGGAAAAGGGACCGTCACCGTCAACTACTGGGGAAAAGCAACAGCAGCCGTCCGTGGGAACCGTCTTTCCAGCCGTGTGTTTTACCGAGAACTGTGTCCCCGTCTCAGGCTGAGTGAGTACCACAGTGCTGTGAGGCACAGTGCTGCCCCCGCGTCCCTGCACCCCACCAAGCCCTGCACCGGCCCCGCCATCCCTCATCACCCACCTCATCACTGGGCCCCGGGACAACTACCCCCTACCCACGGAGGGGAGAACCAACAACTTTGCTGCTCCCTGTCACCGCTCCCGGGATCCCCATACAGAGCAGCGGTGGTGTCCACACAATCACCACAACCGTGGGTGGCGTCACGGACAATAAACAATCCCAAAAACCAATCCCCTTTTCACTCACGGGCGAGGAGCGCCGCTCGAGTCCCCGGGATCCGGCCCATCGCTCGAGCCACCGAGCAGCAGCAGAGGCCGCAGCAGCAGCGGCAGCCGGACCCGAGCAGTGAGAGAGCGAAGCGTCCCCTCCTCCGCCCGCGACAATATATCGGTAGCGATGTCGCAACGTGTAAAGTACCCCTTTGTTGTGTGGCATGGCGCATTGTCCTGCTGCAAAAAACAGTCCTCAGAGTTGGGGAACATTGCCTGAGCAGAAGGAAGCAACTGTTTTTCCAGGATAACCTTGTATGCGGCTTGATTCATACGTCCTTCGCAAACTTTAATCTGCCCAATTCCAGCCTTGCTGAAGCATCCTCAGATCATCACCAATCCTCCACCAAATTTCACAGTGGAAGCAAGACACTGTGACTTGCATGCCTCTCGAGGTCTCCTTCTAACCATTAGATAACTCATCAGAGAATCTTACCTTACTCTAGAAATTGGGCAGATTAAACTTTGCGAAGGACTTATGAATCAAGCCACATTTTATATATATATATATATATATATATATATATATATAAATATAAATATATATATATATATATATATATATATATTAGAAGGTGGCCCGATTCTACGCATCGGGTATTCTAGAATTTACGTATTGTGTAGTTAATGTATGATTTTTGTTATATATATATAGATGTTGTTGTGTGTAGTTACCAAGTGTTTGTGTAGGGGCTGTACATGTTCTGGGTGTTGTCTGGGTGTGGCGGGGGGTGAGAGCGGTGTTGTTTGTGTGTTGCGTGTGTTGCGTTGTTTGTGGAGCGCTGTGTGTCTGTAGCGTTGTGCGTGTGTGTTGCGCGGTTTGTGTGGGTGTGGGGTGTGTGTGTGTGTTTTGGGGGGAGGTATGTTTTGTGCAATGTGTGTGTTGTGCGGTATGTGCGTATATTTGTGTGTGCCGCGGTGTTTGTGTGTTGGGTGTTGTGTGTGCGCGGCGTTGTCTGTGTGTGTGGGTGTCTGTGTAGGGCAGTGTTTGTGGTTCCCAGTGTGTGTGTGGTGCGTTGTGCAGTGTGTGTGTGGCGGTGTGTGTGTTTTGGGGGGAGGTGTGCACCCCCATCGTGATCCATCCCCCCATGCTGCGCACCCCCCATCGTGCTCCATCCCCCATGCTGCGCACCCCCCATCGTGCTCCATTCCCCATACTGCGCACCCCCCATCGTGCTCCATCCCCCATGCTGCGCACCCCCCATCGTGCTCCATCCCCCATGCTGCGCACCCCCATCGTGCTCCATTTCCCATGCTGCGCACCCCCCATCGTGCTCCATCCCCCATGCTGCGCACTCCCCATTGTGCTCCATCCCCCATGCTGCGCACTTCCCATTGTGCTCCATCCCCCATGCTGCGCACTCCCCATCGTGCTCCATCCCCGATGCTGCGCATTCCCCTTCGTGATCCATCCCCCATGCTGCGCACTCCCAAACGTGCTCCATCCCCCATGCTGCGCACTCCCCATCGTGCTCCACCCCCCATGCTGCGCACTCCTCATCGTGCTCCATCCCTCATGCTGCGCACTCCCCATCGTGCTCTATCCCCCATGCTGCGCACTCCCCATCGTGCTCCATCCTCCATGCTGCGCACCCCCCATCGTGCTCCATCCCCCATGCTCCGCATCCCCCATCGTGCTCCATCCCCCATGCTGCGCACTCCCCATTGTGCTCCATCCCCCATGCTGCGCATTCCCGATCGTGCTCCATCCCCCATGCTGTGCACTCCCCATCGTGCTCTATCCCCCATGCTGCGCACTCCCCATCGTGCTCTATCCCCCATGCTGCGCACTCCCCATCGTGCTCCATCCCCCATGCTGCGCACTCCACATCGTGCTCCATCCCCCATGCTGCGCACCCCCCATCGTGCTCCATCCCCCATGCTGCGCACTCCCCATCGTGCTCCATCCCCCATGCTGCGCACTCCCCATCGTGCTCCATCCCCCATGCTGCGCACCCCCCATCGTGCTCCATCCCCCATGCTGCGCACTCCACATCGTGCTCCATCCCCCATGCTGCGCACCCCCAATCGTGCTCCAACCCCCATGCTGCGCACCCCCCATCGTGCTCCATCCCCCATGCTGCGCACCCCCATCGTGCTCCATCCCCCATGCTGCGCACCCCCATCGTGCTCCATCCCCCATGCTGCACACTCCCCATCGTGCTCAATCCCCTATGCTGTGCACCCCCCATCGTGCTCCACAGTCACACATCAGACAGTATACATGCACACATCTGATTGCATACACTCACACACACACCCCACTTCTCCCTGTGCCCACCGGTGGGCGGTCCCAGCAGCTGTGCTGCACGCCGTGCTCCTCTGCCGACACTCACAGATCCGATCGCATACACTCACACACACACACTCACACATCAGAACACACTCACACACATCCGATCGCATACACGCACACACACACTGACGATATCGCACATACGCGCTCACACAATCACAACATCCGGAGATACCACATGCTTCCGGCCATGTGATCCTCCGGCAGGTCCTGGAAGGTCACTGCACGCACAGTATCGCCGCCGAGAAGCAAGCGATATCACGGGATGTTGTGAGTGTGTGGATGCGTTCTGATGTGTGTGTGAGGTGTGTGTGAGAGTGAGTGTGATCTGATGTGTGTG
This sequence comes from Anomaloglossus baeobatrachus, assembly GCF_048569485.1. NCBI lineage: Eukaryota > Metazoa > Chordata > Amphibia > Anura > Aromobatidae > Anomaloglossus > Anomaloglossus baeobatrachus. Next base: position 272,459,971 of record NC_134355.1, read on the forward strand.
TGTGTGTGTCTGTTCTTATGTGTGTGCGTGTGTGTGTGTTCCGCCGCTGCATTGAGTCGGTTCGGGGAATGCGTGCGGGGGGCGGGGCCAGAGCGAGTGTGCAATGCGTGAGGGGGGCAATGCGTGGCTGACATGCCAATGCGTGCAGGGGGCCGGGGCGAGAGGCCAATCCGTGCGAGGGGGCGGAGCCGAGGCGAGGCGAGCGGCCAATCCGTGCAGGGGGCGGGGCCATGGCGAGCGCAGCGGCCAATCCGCTGTTTGTCACCGTGGGGACACAATTTTGGAGCAAGACAGACAGACAGATAGACAGACAGACAGACAGACAGAATAAGGCAATTATATATATACTAGAAGGTGGCCTGATTCTACGCATCGGGTATTCTAGAATTTACGTATTGTGTAGTTCATGTATGATTTTTGTTATAGATATAGATATAGATATATATATATATATAGATGTTGTTGTGTGTAGTTACCAAGTGTTTGTGTAGGGCGCTGTACATGTTCTGGGTGTTGTCTGGGTGTGGCGGCGGGTGAGAGCGGTGTTGTATGTGTGTTGCGTTGTTTGTGGAGCGCTGTGTGTCTGTCGCGTTGTGTGTGTGTGTTGCGCGGTTTGTGTGGGTGTGGTGTGTTTTGGGGGAGGTATGTTTTGTGCAATGTGTGTGTTGTGCGGTATGTGCGTATATTTATGTATGCCGCGGTGTTTTTGTGTTGGGTGTTGTGTGTGTGCAGCGTTGTCTGTGTGTGTGGGTGTCTGTGTATGGCGGTGTTTGTGGTTCCCTGTGTGTGTGTGTGTGTGTGTTGGGGGGAGGTGTGCACCTCCCATCGTGCTCCATCCCCCATGCTGCGCACCCCCTATCATGCCCCATCCCCTATGCTGCGCATTCCCCATCGTGCTCCATCCCCCATGCTGCGCACCCCCCATCGTGCTCCATCCCCCATGCTGCGCACTCCCCATCGTGCTCCATCCTCCATGCTGCGCACTCCCCATCATGCTCCATCCCCCATGCTGCGCACCCCCCATCGTGCTACATCCCCCATGCTGCGCACCCCCCATCGTGCTACATCCCCCATGCTGCGCACTCCCCATCGTGCTACATCCCCCATGCTGCGCACTCCCCATCGTGCTACATCCCCCATGCTGCGCACTCCCCATCGTGCTACATCCCCCATGCTGCGCACCCCCCATCGTGCTACATCCCCCATCGTGCTACATCCCCCATCGTGCTACATCCCCCATGCTGCGCACTCCCCATCGTGCTACATCCCCCATGCTGCGCACCCGCCATCGTGCTCCAGCCGCCATGCTGCGCACTCCCCATCGTGCTACATCCGCCATGCTGCACACTCCCCATCGTGCTACATCCCCCATGCTGCGCACTCCCCATCGTGCTACATCCCCCATTCTGCGCACTCCCCATCGTGCTACATCCCCCATGCTGCGCACTCCCCATCGTGCTACATCCCCCATGCTGCGCACCCGCCATCGTGCTACATCCCCCATCGTGCTACATCCCCCATCGTGCTACATCCCCCATGCTGCGCACTCCCCATCGTGCTACATCCCCCATGCTGCGCACCCGCCATCGTGCTCCATCCGCCATGCTGCGCACTCCCCATCGTGCTACATCCCCCATGCTGCGCACTCCCCATCGTGCTACATCCCCCATGCTGCGCACCTCCCCATCGTGCTACATCCCCCATGCTGCGCACTCCCCATCGTGCTACATCCCCCATGCTGCGCACTACCCATCGTGCTACATCCCCCATGCTGCACACTCCCCATCGTGCTACATCCCCCATGCTGCGCACTCTCCATCGTGCTACATCCCCCATGCTGCGCACTCCCCATCGTGCTACATCCCCCATGCTGCGCACTCCCCATCGTGCTACATCCCCCATGCTGCGCACCCCCCCATCGTGCTACATCCCCCATGCTGCGCACTCCCCATCGTACTACATCCCCCATGCTGCGCACTCCCCATCGTGCTACATCCCCCATACTGCGCACTCCCCATCGTGCTACATCCCCCATCGTGCTACATCCCCCATGCTGCGCACTCCCCATCGTGCTACATCCCCCATGCTGCGCACTCCCCATCGTGCTACATCCCCCATGCTGCGCACCCCATCGTGCTACATCCCCCATGCTGCGCACCCCCCATCGTGCTACATCCCCCATGCTATAATAGTTCTCCTATTATACTCAGAGAGGAGTATAATAGGAGCACTGTAATAGGAGGAGTAGTCCTGGGGGGAGAGGAGTATAATGCCGGCTCCCTGCACATGTGTACCGGGAGCCGGTGTTCACTGGTAACTATGATACACATCGGGTAACTAAGGGACCTTAGTTACCCGATGTGTATAATGGTTACCAGCGTTCACGGGCTCCGTCAAGATCCGAGCATCGCAAGGTTATGTCTGGCGCTGCTGGGATCGTGACGGAGCCGGTGTACACTGGTAACTATGATACACATCGGGTAACCAAGGGACCTTAGTTACCCGATGTGTATAATGGTTACCAGCGTTCACGGGCTCCGTCAAGATCCCAGCATCGCAAGGTTATGTCTGGCGCTGCTGGGATCGTGACGGAGCCGGTGTAGAAGCAAGTGATATCCCAGGATGTTGTGAGTGTGTGGATGTGATGTGTGAGGTGTGTGTGAGAGTGAGTGTGATCTGATGTGTGTGTGTGTGTACTCACCTGGGAGTCGGAGCTCCGTGTCAGTTGGGCCAGAGCGAGCGTGCATTGCGTGAGGGGGGCGGGGCCTGCAGAGAGCCGGGGCGAGAGGCCAATCCGTGGGGGGGGGCGGGGCCATGGCGAGCCCAGCGGCCAATCAGCTTTGTGTCACCGTAAGGACACAATTTTGGAGCATGACAGACAGACAGACAGACAGACAGAATAAGGCAATTATATATATAGATATATATATATATATATATATATATACAGTTAGGTCCAGAAATATTTGGACAGTGACACAAGTTTTGTTATTTTAGCTGTTTACAAAAATATGTTCAGAAATACAATTATATATATAATATGGGCTGAAAGTGCACACTCCCAGCTGCAATATGAGAGTTTTCACATCCAAATCGGAGAAAGGGTTTAGGAATCATAGCTCTGTAATGCATAGCCTCCTCTTTTTCAAGGGACCAAAAGTAATTGGACAAGGGACTCTAAGGGCTGCAATTAACTCTGAAGGCGTCTCCCTCGTTAACCTGTAATCAATGAAGTAGTTAAAAGGTCTGGGGTTGATTACAGGTGTGTGGTTTTGCATTTGGAAGCTGTTGCTGTGACCAGACAACATGCGGTCTAAGGAACTCTCAATTGAGGTGAAGCAGAACATCCTGAGGCTGAAAAAAAAGAAAAAATCCATCAGAGAGATAGCAGACATGCTTGGAGTAGCAAAATCAACAGTCGGGTACATTCTGAGAAAAAAGGAATTGACTGGTGAGCTTGGGAACTCAAAAAGGCCTGGGCATCCACGGATGACAACAGTGGTGGATCATCACCGCATACTTTCTTTGGTGAAGAAGAACCCGTTCACAACATCAACTGAAGTCCAGAACACTCTCAGTGAAGTAGGTGTATCTGTCTCTAAGTCAACAGTAAAGAGAAGACTCCATGAAAGTAAATACAAAGGGTTCACATCTAGATGCAAACCATTCATCAATTCCAAAAATAGACAGGCCAGAGTTAAATTTGCTGAAAAACACCTCATGAAGCCAGCTCAGTTCTGGAAAAGTATTCTATGGACAGATGAGACAAAGATCAACCTGTACCAGAATCATGGGAAGAAAAAAGTTTGGAGAAGAAAGGGAGCAGCACATGATCCAAGGCACACCACATCCTCTGTAAAACATGGTGGAGGCAACGTGATGGCATGGGCATGCATGGCTTTCAATGGCACTGGGTCACTTGTGTTTATTGATGACATAACAGCAGACAAGAGTAGCCGGATGAATTCTGAAGTGTACCGGGATATACTTTCAGCCCAGATTCAGCCAAATGCCGCAAAGTTGATCGGACGGCGCTTCATAGTACAGATGGACAATGACCCCAAGCATACAGCCAAAGCTACCCAGGAGTTCATGAGTGCAAAAAAGTGGAACATTCTGCAATGGCCAAGTCAATCACCAGATCTTAACCCAATTGAGCATGCATTTCACTTGCTCAAATCCAGACTTAGGACGGAAAGACCCACAAACAAGCAAGACCTGAAGGCTGCGGCTGTAAAGGCCTGGCAAAGCATTAAGAAGGAGGAAACCCAGCGTTTGGTGATGTCCATGGGTTCCAGACTTAAGGCAGTGATTGCCTCCAAAGGATTCGCAACAAAATATTGAAAATAAAAATTTTTATTTGGGTTTGGTTTATTTGTCCAATTACTTTTGACCTCCTAAAATGTGGAGTGTTTGTAAAGAAATGTGTACAATTCCTACAATTTCTATCAGATATTTTTGTTCAAACCTTCAAATTAAACGTTACAATCTGCACTTGATTTCTGTTGTAGAGGTTTCATTTCAAATCCAATGTGGTGGCATGCAGAGCCCAACTCGCGAAAATTGTGTCACTGTCCAAATATTTCTGGACCTAACTGTATATATATATATATATATATATATATATAAATAAATATATATATATATATACACATATATATATATTATATATGGCCCCAGAATTTCTTACACACTGTAATATGACTCCCAGTATTTCCCCCACACTATAATATGGTCTCCAGTATTTCCCCACACTGTAATATATCCCCTAGTATTACCCACACATTGTAATATGACCCCCAGGATTTCCTATACACTGTATTATGACCCCTAGGATTTTTCCCACATTGTATAATGGCCCCGAATAACCCCCACACTGTAATTTGGCCCTCAGTATTTCCCCCACATTGTAATATGGCCCCAGTATTTCCAACACAATGTAATAATTCCCTCAGTATTTTGCCCACACTATAATATAGCCTCCAGTATTTCCCCCACACTGTAATATGGCCCCCAGTATTTCCGTCACCATGTAATATGGGCCCCAGTATTTCCCCCACGCTGTAATGAGACCCTCAGTATTACTCCTACATTGTGCTATGGACCCCAGTATCTCCCTCGCACGATAATATGGCTCCCAGTATTTCTCCCACATTGCAATATGGTCCTTAGCATTTCATCCACACTGGCCTCTAGTCTTTTTTGCACACTGTAATATGGCCCCCAGTATCCTCTCACACTGTTTCACATGGCCCCAGTATTTTTCATACACTGTAATATGACCCCCAGTATTTCCCCCACTCTATAATATTGTATCCAGTATTTCCCCACACTGTAATATATCCCCCAGTATTGCCCACACATTGTTATATGACCCCCAGGATTTCCCATACACTATAGTATGACCCCCAGTATTTTTCCCCATTTTATAATGGCCCTCAGTAAACCCCATACTGTAATATGGCCCTCAGTATCCCCCACACTGTAATATGGCATCCAGTATTTCCCTTAAGGTCCCGTTACACGCAACGGCATCGCTAATGAGATGTCGTTGGGGTCACGGAATTTGTGACGCACATCCGGCCTCGTTAGCGACGTCGTTACGTGTGACACATACAAGCGACCGCTAACGATGCAAAATACTCACCAAATTGTTGATTGTTGACACGTCGTCCATTTCCTAAATATCGTTGCTCATGCTGGACGCAGGTTGTTCATCGTTCCTGAGGCAGCACACATCGCTACGTGTGACACCCCAGGAATGACGAACAACACCGTACCTGTGTCCTCCGGCAACGAGGTGGGCGTGACTTTCATGCGGCTGCTCTCCGCCCCTCCACTTCTATTGGACGCCTGCCGTGTGACGTCGCTGTGACGCCGCACGAACCGCCCCCTTAGAAAAGAGGCGGTTCGCTGGCCACTGCGACGTCGTTAGGAAGGTAAGTATCTGTGATGGGTCCTAGCGATTTTGTCCGCCACGGGCAGCGATTTGCCCGTGACGCACAAACGACGGGGACGGGTGCTTTCACGAGCGACATCGCTAGCGATGTCGCTGCGTGTAAAGCGCCCTTTACACTGTATAATAGCCCACAGTATTTCATCCACACTATAATATGGCCCCCAGAACGTTCACCTAACTGTATCATGGTCCCGAATCCCCCCACCCACTGTAATATGGCCCCCAGTGTACCCCCACTCTGTAATATGACCCCCATTATTTCCCCACACTGTAATATGGCTCCCAGTATATCCCCCTAGTTATATCATGGTCCCCAGTTTCCCCCCACACTGTAATATGGCCCCCAGTATTTACCTCACACTGTAATTTGACCTCTAGTATTTCCCCCACACTGTAATTTGGCTGCCAGTATTTCCACCACGTTGTGAATTGACCTCCAGTATTTCCCCCATACTGTAATTTGTACCCCAGTATTTGCCTTTCACTGTAATATGGCCCCCAGTATTTCTTCCACACTGCATTATAGCCCTCAATATTTCCCCCACACTGTAATATGGCCCCCAGTATTTTCCCCACACTATATTATGGCCTCCAGTATTACCCCCACACTGTAATATGGCCCCCAGTATTTCCCTCACCATGTAATATGGGCCCTATTATTTCCCCCACACTGTGATATGGACCCCAGTATTTCCCCCTCACTTTAATTAGGCCCTCAGTATTTCCCCCCCACAGTAATATGGTCCCATGTATTTCCCTGACAGTTGAATTTGGCCCCCAGTATTTCACTGTAATATATCCAACAGTATTACCTACACATTGTAATATGACCCCCAGGATTTCCCACACACTGTATTAAGACCCCCAGTATTTTTGCCACATTATACAATGGCACCCAGTAACCCCCATACTATAATATGGCTCTCAGTATCCCCCACATTGTAATATGACCTTCAGCAGTTCCCTTCTGTATAATAGGCCACTGTATTTCCCCATCACTGTAATATATCCTCCAGTATTTCCCCCACAGTGTAATATGGTGTCCAGTATATCCCCCACACTGTAGTTTGGCCGCAAGAATTTCCCCACACAGTAATTTGGCCCCAGTATTTCCCCCAAACTGTAATATGGTCCCCAGTATTCCACCATACTGTAATTTGTTCCCCAGTATTTCCCTTTCACTGTAATATGGCCCCTAGTATTTCCCCCACACTGTAATATGGCCCCCAGTATTTCACCCACACTGTAATATGGGGCCCAGTTCCCTCCCACACTGTAATATGGCCCCCAGTATTTTCCCCCACACTGTAATATGGCCCCCAGGAGTTCTGACATGACACAAGTCAGGTATTGATAATGTTTTTAACTTCAGTAGGTTAGGGACTGTCTCAGATGGGTACACCGTGACGAGGTGAGACAGCTTTTTACCTTTTTGCAAAAATGTATACACTAAGTACCCTGTTATTAAGCACTTGCAATTTATTTATTTATATTCAGGGTATTTTTCATACAATTTTTCTCCTTGGTTTTTTCTAGTCTTAAGGCTGCAATTCACATGCTTAATGTTGCATGTTTACTGAACATTGTTTCAGCTCAGGTTTTTGTGTTTTTTGTATGTTTTCTTGCTTGGTTGCAAGTTGGGGGTGCAGCCCTCCTAGTACTGAGACTGAACAGCTGATTGCGTCTCACTTTGCTGTGTATTTTATCTGGGACACAGCTAACCACTTGCCACCATCCATATTGGAGTTCTGACATGACACAAGTCAGGTATTGATAATGTTTTTAACTTCAGTAGGTTAGGGACTGTCTCAGATGGGTACACCGTGACGAGGTGAGACAGCTTTTTACCTTTTTGCAAAAATGTATACACTAAGTACCCTGTTATTAAGCACTTGCAATTTATTTATTTATATTCAGGGTATTTTTCATACAATTTTTCTCCTTGGTTTTTTCTAGTCTTAAGGCTGCAATTCACATGCTTAATGTTGCATGTTTACTGAACATTGTTTCAGCTCAGGTTTTTGTGTTTTTTGTATGTTTTCTTGCTTGGTTGCAAGTTGGGGGTGCAGCCCTCCTAGTACTGAGACTGAACAGCTGATTGCGTCTCACTTTGCTGTGTATTTTATCTGGGACACAGCTAACCACTTGCCACCATCCATATTGGAGTTCTGACATGACACAAGTCAGGTATTGATAATGTTTTTAACTTCAGTAGGTTAGGGACTGTCTCAGATGGGTACACCGTGACGAGGTGAGACAGCTTTTTACCTTTTTGCAAAAATGTATACACTAAGTACCCTGTTATTAAGCACTTGCAATTTATTTATTTATATTCAGGGTATTTTTCATACAATTTTTCTCCTTGGTTTTTTCTAGTCTTAAGGCTGCAATTCACATGCTTAATGTTGCATGTTTACTGAACATTGTTTCAGCTCAGGTTTTTGTGTTTTTTGTATGTTTTCTTGCTTGGTTGCAAGTTGGGGGTGCAGCCCTCCTAGTACTGAGACTGAACAGCTGATTGCGTCTCACTTTGCTGTGTATTTTATCTGGGACACAGCTAACCACTTGCCACCATCCATATTGGAGTTCTGACATGACACAAGTCAGGTATTGATAATGTTTTTAACTTCAGTAGGTTAGGGACTGTCTCAGATGGGTACACCGTGACGAGGTGAGACAGCTTTTTACCTTTTTGCAAAAATGTATACACTAAGTACCCTGTTATTAAGCACTTGCAATTTATTTATTTATATTCAGGGTATTTTTCATACAATTTTTCTCCTTGGTTTTTTCTAGTCTTAAGGCTGCAATTCACATGCTTAATGTTGCATGTTTACTGAACATTGTTTCAGCTCAGGTTTTTGTGTTTTTTGTATGTTTTCTTGCTTGGTTGCAAGTTGGGGGTGCAGCCCTCCTAGTACTGAGACTGAACAGCTGATTGCGTCTCACTTTGCTGTGTATTTTATCTGGGACACAGCTAACCACTTGCCACCATCCATATTTGAGTTCTGACATGACACAAGTCAGGTATTGATAATGTTTTTAACTTCAGTAGGTTAGGGACTGTCTCAGATGGGTACACCGTGACGAGGTGAGACAGCTTTTTACCTTTTTGCAAAAATGTATACACTAAGTACCCTGTTATTAAGCACTTGCAATTTATTTATTTATATTCAGGGTATTTTTCATACAATTTTTCTCCTTGGTTTTTTCTAGTCTTAAGGCTGCAATTCACATGCTTAATGTTGCATGTTTACTGAACATTGTTTCAGCTCAGGTTTTTGTGTTTTTTGTATGTTTTCTTGCTTGGTTGCAAGTTGGGGGTGCAGCCCTCCTAGTACTGAGACTGAACAGCTGATTGCGTCTCACTTTGCTGTGTATTTTATCTGGGACACAGCTAACCACTTTCCACCATCCATATTGGAGTTCTGACATGACACAAGTCAGGTATTGATAATGTTTTTAACTTCAGTAGGTTAGGGACTGTCTCAGATGGGTACACCGTGACGAGGTGAGACAGCTTTTTACCTTTTTGCAAAAATGTATACACTAAGTACCCTGTTATTAAGCACTTGCAATTTATTTATTTATATTCAGGGTATTTTTCATACAATTTTTCTCCTTGGTTTTTTCTAGTCTTAAGGCTGCAATTCACATGCTTAATGTTGCATGTTTACTGAACATTGTTTCAGCTCAGGTTTTTGTGTTTTTTGTATGTTTTCTTGCTTGGTTGCAAGTTGGGGGTGCAGCCCTCCTAGTACTGAGACTGAACAGCTGATTGCGTCTCACTTTGCTGTGTATTTTATCTGGGACACAGCTAACCACTTGCCACCATCCATATTGGAGTTCTGACATGACACAAGTCAGGTATTGATAATGTTTTTAACTTCAGTAGGTTAGGGACTGTCTCAGATGGGTACACCGTGACGAGGTGAGACAGCTTTTTACCTTTTTGCAAAAATGTATACACTAAGTACCCTGTTATTAAGCACTTGCAATTTATTTATTTATATTCAGGGTATTTTTCATACAATTTTTCTCCTTGGTTTTTTCTAGTCTTAAGGCTGCAATTCACATGCTTAATGTTGCATGTTTACTGAACATTGTTTCAGCTCAGGTTTTTGTGTTTTTTGTATGTTTTCTTGCTTGGTTGCAAGTTGGGGGTGCAGCCCTCCTAGTACTGAGACTGAACAGCTGATTGCGTCTCACTTTGCTGTGTATTTTATCTGGGACACAGCTAACCACTTGCCACCATCCATATTGGAGTTCTGACATGACACAAGTCAGGTATTGATAATGTTTTTAACTTCAGTAGGTTAGGGACTGTCTCAGATGGGTACACCGTGACGAGGTGAGACAGCTTTTTACCTTTTTGCAAAAATGTATACACTAAGTACCCTGTTATTAAGCACTTGCAATTTATTTATTTATATTCAGGGTATTTTTCATACAATTTTTCTCCTTGGTTTTTTCTAGTCTTAAGGCTGCAATTCACATGCTTAATGTTGCATGTTTACTGAACATTGTTTCAGCTCAGGTTTTTGTGTTTTTTGTATGTTTTCTTGCTTGGTTGCAAGTTGGGGGTGCAGCCCTCCTAGTACTGAGACTGAACAGCTGATTGCGTCTCACTTTGCTGTGTATTTTATCTGGGACACAGCTAACCACTTGCCACCATCCATATTGGAGTTCTGACATGACACAAGTCAGGTATTGATAATGTTTTTAACTTCAGTAGGTTAGGGACTGTCTCAGATGGGTACACCGTGACGAGGTGAGACAGCTTTTTACCTTTTTGCAAAAATGTATACACTAAGTACCCTGTTATTAAGCACTTGCAATTTATTTATTTATATTCAGGGTATTTTTCATACAATTTTTCTCCTTGGTTTTTTCTAGTCTTAAGGCTGCAATTCACATGCTTAATGTTGCATGTTTACTGAACATTGTTTCAGCTCAGGTTTTTGTGTTTTTTGTATGTTTTCTTGCTTGGTTGCAAGTTGGGGGTGCAGCCCTCCTAGTACTGAGACTGAACAGCTGATTGCGTCTCACTTTGCTGTGTATTTTATCTGGGACACAGCTAACCACTTGCCACCATCCATATTGGAGTTCTGACATGACACAAGTCAGGTATTGATAATGTTTTTAACTTCAGTAGGTTAGGGACTGTCTCAGATGGGTACACCGTGACGAGGTGAGACAGCTTTTTACCTTTTTGCAAAAATGTATACACTAAGTACCCTGTTATTAAGCACTTGCAATTTATTTATTTATATTCAGGGTATTTTTCATACAATTTTTCTCCTTGGTTTTTTCTAGTCTTAAGGCTGCAATTCACATGCTTAATGTTGCATGTTTACTGAACATTGTTTCAGCTCAGGTTTTTGTGTTTTTTGTATGTTTTCTTGCTTGGTTGCAAGTTGGGGGTGCAGCCCTCCTAGTACTGAGACTGAACAGCTGATTGCGTCTCACTTTGCTGTGTATTTTATCTGGGACACAGCTAACCACTTGCCACCATCCATATTGGAGTTCTGACATGACACAAGTCAGGTATTGATAATGTTTTTAACTTCAGTAGGTTAGGGACTGTCTCAGATGGGTACACCGTGACGAGGTGAGACAGCTTTTTACCTTTTTGCAAAAATGTATACACTAAGTACCCTGTTATTAAGCACTTGCAATTTATTTATTTATATTCAGGGTATTTTTCATACAATTTTTCTCCTTGGTTTTTTCTAGTCTTAAGGCTGCAATTCACATGCTTAATGTTGCATGTTTACTGAACATTGTTTCAGCTCAGGTTTTTGTGTTTTTTGTATGTTTTCTTGCTTGGTTGCAAGTTGGGGGTGCAGCCCTCCTAGTACTGAGACTGAACAGCTGATTGCGTCTCACTTTGCTGTGTATTTTATCTGGGACACAGCTAACCACTTGCCACCATCCATATTTGAGTTCTGACATGACACAAGTCAGGTATTGATAATGTTTTTAACTTCAGTAGGTTAGGGACTGTCTCAGATGGGTACACCGTGACGAGGTGAGACAGCTTTTTACCTTTTTGCAAAAATGTATACACTAAGTACCCTGTTATTAAGCACTTGCAATTTATTTATTTATATTCAGGGTATTTTTCATACAATTTTTCTCCTTGGTTTTTTCTAGTCTTAAGGCTGCAATTCACATGCTTAATGTTGCATGTTTACTGAACATTGTTTCAGCTCAGGTTTTTGTGTTTTTTGTATGTTTTCTTGCTTGGTTGCAAGTTGGGGGTGCAGCCCTCCTAGTACTGAGACTGAACAGCTGATTGCGTCTCACTTTGCTGTGTATTTTATCTGGGACACAGCTAACCACTTTCCACCATCCATATTGGAGTTCTGACATGACACAAGTCAGGTATTGATAATGTTTTTAACTTCAGTAGGTTAGGGACTGTCTCAGATGGGTACACCGTGACGAGGTGAGACAGCTTTTTACCTTTTTGCAAAAATGTATACACTAAGTACCCTGTTATTAAGCACTTGCAATTTATTTATTTATATTCAGGGTATTTTTCATACAATTTTTCTCCTTGGTTTTTTCTAGTCTTAAGGCTGCAATTCACATGCTTAATGTTGCATGTTTACTGAACATTGTTTCAGCTCAGGTTTTTGTGTTTTTTGTATGTTTTCTTGCTTGGTTGCAAGTTGGGGGTGCAGCCCTCCTAGTACTGAGACTGAACAGCTGATTGCGTCTCACTTTGCTGTGTATTTTATCTGGGACACAGCTAACCACTTGCCACCATCCATATTGGAGTTCTGACATGACACAAGTCAGGTATTGATAATGTTTTTAACTTCAGTAGGTTAGGGACTGTCTCAGATGGGTACACCGTGACGAGGTGAGACAGCTTTTTACCTTTTTGCAAAAATGTATACACTAAGTACCCTGTTATTAAGCACTTGCAATTTATTTATTTATATTCAGGGTATTTTTCATACAATTTTTCTCCTTGGTTTTTTCTAGTCTTAAGGCTGCAATTCACATGCTTAATGTTGCATGTTTACTGAACATTGTTTCAGCTCAGGTTTTTGTGTTTTTTGTATGTTTTCTTGCTTGGTTGCAAGTTGGGGGTGCAGCCCTCCTAGTACTGAGACTGAACAGCTGATTGCGTCTCACTTTGCTGTGTATTTTATCTGGGACACAGCTAACCACTTGCCACCATCCATATTGGAGTTCTGACATGACACAAGTCAGGTATTGATAATGTTTTTAACTTCAGTAGGTTAGGGACTGTCTCAGATGGGTACACCGTGACGAGGTGAGACAGCTTTTTACCTTTTTGCAAAAATGTATACACTAAGTACCCTGTTATTAAGCACTTGCAATTTATTTATTTATATTCAGGGTATTTTTCATACAATTTTTCTCCTTGGTTTTTTCTAGTCTTAAGGCTGCAATTCACATGCTTAATGTTGCATGTTTACTGAACATTGTTTCAGCTCAGGTTTTTGTGTTTTTTGTATGTTTTCTTGCTTGGTTGCAAGTTGGGGGTGCAGCCCTCCTAGTACTGAGACTGAACAGCTGATTGCGTCTCACTTTGCTGTGTATTTTATCTGGGACACAGCTAGCCACTTGCCACCATCCATATTGGAGTTCTGACATGACACAAGTCAGGTATTGATAATGTTTTTAACTTCAGTAGGTTAGGGACTGTCTCAGATGGGTACACCGTGACGAGGTGAGACAGCTTTTTACCTTTTTGCAAAAATGTATACACTAAGTACCCTGTTATTAAGAACTTGCAATTTATTTATTTATATTCAGGGTATTTTTCATACAATTTTTCTCCTTGGTTTTTTCTAGTCTTAAGGCTGCAATTCACATGCTTAATGTTGCATGTTTACTGAACATTGTTTCAGCTCAGGTTTTTGTGTTTTTTGTATGTTTTCTTGCTTGGTTGCAAGTTGGGGGTGCAGCCCTCCTAGTACTGAGACTGAACAGCTGATTGCGTCTCACTTTGCTGTGTATTTTATCTGGGACACAGCTAACCACTTGCCACCATCCATATTGGAGTTCTGACATGACACAAGTCAGGTATTGATAATGTTTTTAACTTCAGTAGGTTAGGGACTGTCTCAGATGGGTACACCGTGACGAGGTGAGACAGCTTTTTACCTTTTTGCAAAAATGTATACACTAAGTACCCTGTTATTAAGCACTTGCAATTTATTTATTTATATTCAGGGTATTTTTCATACAATTTTTCTCCTTGGTTTTTTCTAGTCTTAAGGCTGCAATTCACATGCTTAATGTTGCATGTTTACTGAACATTGTTTCAGCTCAGGTTTTTGTGTTTTTTGTATGTTTTCTTGCTTGGTTGCAAGTTGGGGGTGCAGCCCTCCTAGTACTGAGACTGAACAGCTGATTGCGTCTCACTTTGCTGTGTATTTTATCTGGGACACAGCTAACCACTTGCCACCATCCATATTGGAGTTCTGACATGACACAAGTCAGGTATTGATAATGTTTTTAACTTCAGTAGGTTAGGGACTGTCTCAGATGGGTACACCGTGACGAGGTGAGACAGCTTTTTACCTTTTTGCAAAAATGTATACACTAAGTACCCTGTTATTAAGCACTTGCAATTTATTTATTTATATTCAGGGTATTTTTCATACAATTTTTCTCCTTGGTTTTTTCTAGTCTTAAGGCTGCAATTCACATGCTTAATGTTGCATGTTTACTGAACATTGTTTCAGCTCAGGTTTTTGTGTTTTTTGTATGTTTTCTTGCTTGGTTGCAAGTTGGGGGTGCAGCCCTCCTAGTACTGAGACTGAACAGCTGATTGCGTCTCACTTTGCTGTGTATTTTATCTGGGACACAGCTAACCACTTGCCACCATCCATATTGGAGTTCTGACATGACACAAGTCAGGTATTGATAATGTTTTTAACTTCAGTAGGTTAGGGACTGTCTCAGATGGGTACACCGTGACGAGGTGAGACAGCTTTTTACCTTTTTGCAAAAATGTATACACTAAGTACCCTGTTATTAAGCACTTGCAATTTATTTATTTATATTCAGGGTATTTTTCATACAATTTTTCTCCTTGGTTTTTTCTAGTCTTAAGGCTGCAATTCACATGCTTAATGTTGCATGTTTACTGAACATTGTTTCAGCTCAGGTTTTTGTGTTTTTTGTATGTTTTCTTGCTTGGTTGCAAGTTGGGGGTGCAGCCCTCCTAGTACTGAGACTGAACAGCTGATTGCGTCTCACTTTGCTGTGTATTTTATCTGGGACACAGCTAACCACTTGCCACCATCCATATTGGAGTTCTGACATGACACAAGTCAGGTATTGATAATGTTTTTAACTTCAGTAGGTTAGGGACTGTCTCAGATGGGTACACCGTGACGAGGTGAGACAGCTTTTTACCTTTTTGCAAAAATGTATACACTAAGTACCCTGTTATTAAGCACTTGCAATTTATTTATTTATATTCAGGGTATTTTTCATACAATTTTTCTCCTTGGTTTTTTCTAGTCTTAAGGCTGCAATTCACATGCTTAATGTTGCATGTTTACTGAACATTGTTTCAGCTCAGGTTTTTGTGTTTTTTGTATGTTTTCTTGCTTGGTTGCAAGTTGGGGGTGCAGCCCTCCTAGTACTGAGACTGAACAGCTGATTGCGTCTCACTTTGCTGTGTATTTTATCTGGGACACAGCTAACCACTTGCCACCATCCATATTGGAGTTCTGACATGACACAAGTCAGGTATTGATAATGTTTTTAACTTCAGTAGGTTAGGGACTGTCTCAGATGGGTACACCGTGACGAGGTGAGACAGCTTTTTACCTTTTTGCAAAAATGTATACACTAAGTACCCTGTTATTAAGCACTTGCAATTTATTTATTTATATTCAGGGTATTTTTCATACAATTTTTCTCCTTGGTTTTTTCTAGTCTTAAGGCTGCAATTCACATGCTTAATGTTGCATGTTTACTGAACATTGTTTCAGCTCAGGTTTTTGTGTTTTTTGTATGTTTTCTTGCTTGGTTGCAAGTTGGGGGTGCAGCCCTCCTAGTACTGAGACTGAACAGCTGATTGCGTCTCACTTTGCTGTGTATTTTATCTGGGACACAGCTAACCACTTGCCACCATCCATATTGGAGTTCTGACATGACACAAGTCAGGTATTGATAATGTTTTTAACTTCAGTAGGTTAGGGACTGTCTCAGATGGGTACACCGTGACGAGGTGAGACAGCTTTTTACCTTTTTGCAAAAATGTATACACTAAGTACCCTGTTATTAAGCACTTGCAATTTATTTATTTATATTCAGGGTATTTTTCATACAATTTTTCTCCTTGGTTTTTTCTAGTCTTAAGGCTGCAATTCACATGCTTAATGTTGCATGTTTACTGAACATTGTTTCAGCTCAGGTTTTTGTGTTTTTTGTATGTTTTCTTGCTTGGTTGCAAGTTGGGGGTGCAGCCCTCCTAGTACTGAGACTGAACAGCTGATTGCGTCTCACTTTGCTGTGTATTTTATCTGGGACACAGCTAACCACTTGCCACCATCCATATTGGAGTTCTGACATGACACAAGTCAGGTATTGATAATGTTTTTAACTTCAGTAGGTTAGGGACTGTCTCAGATGGGTACACCGTGACGAGGTGAGACAGCTTTTTACCTTTTTGCAAAAATGTATACACTAAGTACCCTGTTATTAAGCACTTGCAATTTATTTATTTATATTCAGGGTATTTTTCATACAATTTTTCTCCTTGGTTTTTTCTAGTCTTAAGGCTGCAATTCACATGCTTAATGTTGCATGTTTACTGAACATTGTTTCAGCTCAGGTTTTTGTGTTTTTTGTATGTTTTCTTGCTTGGTTGCAAGTTGGGGGTGCAGCCCTCCTAGTACTGAGACTGAACAGCTGATTGCGTCTCACTTTGCTGTGTATTTTATCTGGGACACAGCTAACCACTTGCCACCATCCATATTGGAGTTCTGACATGACACAAGTCAGGTATTGATAATGTTTTTAACTTCAGTAGGTTAGGGACTGTCTCAGATGGGTACACCGTGACGAGGTGAGACAGCTTTTTACCTTTTTGCAAAAATGTATACACTAAGTACCCTGTTATTAAGCACTTGCAATTTATTTATTTATATTCAGGGTATTTTTCATACAATTTTTCTCCTTGGTTTTTTCTAGTCTTAAGGCTGCAATTCACATGCTTAATGTTGCATGTTTACTGAACATTGTTTCAGCTCAGGTTTTTGTGTTTTTTGTATGTTTTCTTGCTTGGTTGCAAGTTGGGGGTGCAGCCCTCCTAGTACTGAGACTGAACAGCTGATTGCGTCTCACTTTGCTGTGTATTTTATCTGGGACACAGCTAGCCACTTGCCACCATCCATATTGGAGTTCTGACATGACACAAGTCAGGTATTGATAATGTTTTTAACTTCAGTAGGTTAGGGACTGTCTCAGATGGGTACACCGTGACGAGGTGAGACAGCTTTTTACCTTTTTGCAAAAATGTATACACTAAGTACCCTGTTATTAAGAACTTGCAATTTATTTATTTATATTCAGGGTATTTTTCATACAATTTTTCTCCTTGGTTTTTTCTAGTCTTAAGGCTGCAATTCACATGCTTAATGTTGCATGTTTACTGAACATTGTTTCAGCTCAGGTTTTTGTGTTTTTTGTATGTTTTCTTGCTTGGTTGCAAGTTGGGGGTGCAGCCCTCCTAGTACTGAGACTGAACAGCTGATTGCGTCTCACTTTGCTGTGTATTTTATCTGGGACACAGCTAACCACTTGCCACCATCCATATTGGAGTTCTGACATGACACAAGTCAGGTATTGATAATGTTTTTAACTTCAGTAGGTTAGGGACTGTCTCAGATGGGTACACCGTGACGAGGTGAGACAGCTTTTTACCTTTTTGCAAAAATGTATACACTAAGTACCCTGTTATTAAGCACTTGCAATTTATTTATTTATATTCAGGGTATTTTTCATACAATTTTTCTCCTTGGTTTTTTCTAGTCTTAAGGCTGCAATTCACATGCTTAATGTTGCATGTTTACTGAACATTGTTTCAGCTCAGGTTTTTGTGTTTTTTATATCCCCCACACTGTAGTTTGGCCGCAAGAATTTCCCCACACAGTAATTTGGCCCCAGTATTTCCCCCAAACTGTAATATGGTCCCCAGTATTCCACCATACTGTAATTTGTTCCCCAGTATTTCCCTTTCACTGTAATATGGCCCCTAGTATTTCCCCCACACTGTAATATGGCCCCCAGTATTTCACCCACACTGTAATATGGGGCCCAGTTCCCTCCCACACTGTAATATGGCCCCCAGTATTCCCCCCCACACTGTAATATGGCCCCCAGTATATCCCCCACACTGTAGTTTGGCCCCCAGTATCCCCCACACTGTAATATGGCCCCCAATATTTCCCGCCACACTGTAATATGGCCCCCAGTATATCCCCTACACTGTCGTTTGGCCCCAGTATTTCCCGCACACTGTAGTTTGACCTCCAGTATTTCCCCTACATTTTAATATGGCCCCCAGTATTTCCCCCATACTGTAATTTGTCTCTCAGTATTTCCCCCACTCTGCAATATGGCCCTTGATATTTCCCCACATTATAATATGGCCCACAGTATTTTCCCCACACTATAATATGGCTTCCAGTATTACCGCCACACTGTAATATGGCCCCCAGTATTTCCCTCACCATGTAATATGGGCCCCATTATTTCCCCCCACACTGTGATATGGACCCCAGTATTTCCCCCTCACTTTAATTAGGCCCTCAGTATTTCCCCCACACAGTAATATGGTCCCATGTATTTCCCTAACAGTGTAATTTGGCCCCCAGTATTTCACTGTAATATATCCAACAGTATTACCTACACATTGTAATATGACCCCCAGTATTTCCCACACACTGTATTAAGACCCCCAGTGTTTTTGCCACATTATACAATGGCACCCAGTAACCCCCATACTGTAATATGGCCCTCAGTATCCCCCACATTGTAATATGACCTTCAGCAGTTCCCTTCTGCATAATAGGCCACTGTATTTCCCCATCACTGTAATATGGTCTCCAGTATTTCCCCCATACTGTAGTATGGCCCTCGATATTTCCCCCACACTGTAATATGGCCCCCAGTATTTCCCCCCACACTGTAATATGGCCACCAGTATTTCCCCCATACTGTAGTAAGGTCCCCAGTATTTCCCCCACACTGTAATTTGGCCTCCAGTATTTCCCCCACACTGTAATTTGACCTCCGGTATTTCACCTACATTTTAATATGGCCCCCAGTATTTCCCCCATACTGTAATTTGTCTCTCAGTATTTCCCCCACTCTGCAATATGGCCCTTGATATTTCCCCACATTATAATATGGCCCACAGTATTTTCCCCACACTATAATATGACCTCCAGTATTTCCCTCATACTGTAATATGACCCCCTGTATTTCCCCTTTGTCGCCCAGAGTTATGGGGTACTCGGTCCCGGGCGGTGTATAATTGGGGAATGTCACTTTAGTGGCCGTTGCCCTGTTCCGTGCCCTGGGTGCTTTTTGAAAAGGGGATATTTACAGGGGATTGTTGAATAAAGTTTATAAGTGACGCCACTTGCGGTGTTGCGACTATAGGGATGGAGCCGCCGCTGCACAGTGTTCACTACTGGGGCTGGTGTTAGTGGCAGCCTGGATGTTAGGGCCTCTGCAAGCAGGGCCAGGCCCCAGAGGTTAGGAGTTGCAGGTGGGTATTGAAAGAAGGTAGGCCACAACGGGAGTTTGGTGTAACTGGTTCTTTTTACTCACTGCAAGCTAGTAACTGGTCACCCGAGGCTGGCTGGTTTTAACCGCAGGTCCCCTTAGTCCCAGTGCCGGTTTAGTGACCTGGTGGCTTCTTTCCCCTGCACCTGTCTTTGGTTGGTGGGTCCCCGTGGCGTAGAGCGGCTGGGGGTCCCCTCCGGTTGTCTTCTTCAGCAGTCCGTATGACAGTAGCGTGAACCCCGTGGGGTTGGAGTCTCTGGTCCTGTCCCCGGTTCTCTCTTAGCTACTTAGTCCTAAACTTCAAGGTCAGTGAGGTCCTTGATGGTCCCCTCACTGTGCAGATTTTATCAGGTCTGCCTGGAGCATTTTCCTGACCTAGGATTCTGTACCCCGTTGGTGCGTAGTTCCGGGAGTACTCCACCGGCAACTAACCGCCTGGGCCCTCAGGTCACTGTTCACTCCGGTCAGTCCGTCTGCTCACTTTCACAGTCTCTCCTCTACTAACACCATTAGGCTGGAATCACACTTGCGAGTGTAAAATCGGTCCGAGTCTCATGCTAGAAAGTAGCATGAGCTTTGTCCGAGTGTTGATACAAGAGCAATGCAACTGCGATTCTGTGATTTTTCTCATGATTGTAGTCCATGTGCAATCCGTGTGTGATCCATATGTGTTCCGTTTTTATTCTCAGCAACTATGTCATCTGCCAGTCACCTCTGCTACATGGCCGCTGACAGCAGACACAGACAGAGCCATGTAGCAGAGCTGAATGGCCACTGACAGCAAACACAGACAGAGCCGCGCGATCAGAATGAAGTCGGGTGAACGTCACCCGACTTCATTGTCATCCCACGGCTCTGTCTGTGTGTCATGGCCTGATTTTCGGTCACCGCACCAGGGCAAATCGGAATGAGCGGGGTACAGTCCCGGGACTGTCACATCTAATGGATGCGGCAATTCCGGGCGGCTGCTGCCTGATGTTGTTTGGGTGGGGGGCTCCCCATAACGTGGGGCTCCCCATCCTGGCAATACCAGCCTCCTGCCGTATGGCTTTACCCTGGCTGGTATGAAAATTGGGGGGGACCGCACGCCGTTTTTTTTAATTATTTATTTAATTTACTGCACGATATAGACCCGCCCATGGGCAGCTGTGATTGGTTGCATTGAGACAGCTGTCACTCAGTGTGGGGGTGTGTCTGACTGCAACCAATCATAGGCGCCGGTGGGCAGGGAAAGCAGTGAATACTAGATGGAATAATGAGCGGCCGGCTATTTCAAAAGAGGAAAAGCCGCCAGAGCTTTGTGACAGCTGTGCAGCGCCGCGCAGGTGATCGGGGATCAGTGAGTATGAGGGAGGGGGGGAGAGGGATAGACCGACAGAGAGAGAGACCGACAGAAAGAGAGAGACCAACAGACAGAGAGACCAACAGACTGACAGAGATAGAGATTGACCGACATCGACAGACCTCACTCATTTCCAGTGTTTTCTGCAACATGCGATAAAAGTACCGAATTTAGAATAACGCATGTCACTAGGATAGTGTGTGTGCCGTCCGTGTGACATCTGTTTTTTTTACGCACCCATAGACTTTCATTGAGTGACTCGCGCGTGGAACTCACCAAAACGCAGCATGCTGCGATTTTTTTCTCAGTCCGATTTGGATTGAGAAAAAAATAGCAGATCGGAGCTGCCTCATTGATTAACATTGGTCCGAGTGCAATGCGAGATTTTCTCACATTGCACTCGTGCGAGTTAATCGCAAGTGTGACTCCAGCCTTAAGGCTGCTTTACACCAGGCAATCTATCGTGCGATAGATCGTCGGGGTCACGGTTTTTGTGACGCACATCCGGCATCGCTGGCGATGCCGGCCTGTGTGACACCTCCTAGCGACGCAGTGTCGCTCACAAATCGTGAGTCGGGTACTGCTCGTTAGGTTCCATAATATCGTTTACTTTAGTTGACCATCGTTTCCGTGGTAGCACACGTCGCTCCGTGTGACACCACGGGAACGATGAGCAGCTCACCTGCCTCCCGTGGCCGCCGCCGCCGTCTCTATGTGGAAGGAAGGAGGTGGGCGGGATGTTTACGTCCCGCTCATCTCCGCCCCTCCGCTTCTATTGGCCGGCGGCCGTGTGACGTCGCTGTGATGCCGAACGTCCCTCCCACTCCAGGAAGTGGACGTTCGCCGCCCACAGCGAGGTCGCACGAGAGGTAAGTATGTGTGACGGGGGTTACTAACTTTGTGCGACACGGGCAGCGATTTGCCCGTGACGCAAAAAGGACGGGGGCGGGTACGATCGATTGTGAAATCGCACAATCGGTCGTACCGTGTAAAGCAGGCTTTACTGTGTCTCTCCTTCACTCTCTGACTCTCCACTCTGACTGTCCACTGTCCGCCCCTCCCACCTGGTTGTCTAGTGGACTGGACTGACTCCACCTCTAGGCGGCCATCCATTGGTCCAACCCTAGCCTTGTACCATTCTATGGGGGATGATTGTTAAAAACAGGGATTTTCTGGAGTGTTTGTGTGACGCCCTGACAAAATCAGGGTGTCACAGAAGACTGCGCCTCTCTTCCAGGTGCAGGATTCTCTCTTCTTTGGTCCTCCATCACAATCCCCATACTGGTACACAGCACCGCCATCAAAACCCTAGTGACCCCTCCATGAGAATAGGGACACACCAGTGGGCGGGGCCAAGTGGATGGCGATGCCCATCTAGGGGTTCTGAGGTGTTATGGGAGGGGACGGTTGACAGTTGTAGAGAGAGTTGACAGTTGTGTGGAGGAAGACGGTTGTAAGGAGAGGACAGTGAGAGACGGTGAACAGAGTAGTCAGGAGTTGGAGCTCCTGGGCTACCGAACGACTTGACAACTGGCTAGGTGGCAGTCGGTAGACAGGGACACAGGCAACAGAGATCCAGTCGCGGGAAACCTTAAGTGGACTGGGGCAGGGTCATAGCCCGCGGATACCGACAGCGGGAATCCGGTCCGGAGCCGTGCACAGACAGGGTACCTGAACCTAGGGCGAGGAGCAGCTTTAAGCCCCTTACCAATTGACCAGCCGGGGACAAGATTTCAGGTCTCGTCCCACAGGAGGCCCAGATAGAGCGAGACGGAAGCCCAACGAGGGGGATAGAGCTCCGCATATGCCTGCTAAGATCCCACGGGTCAGTTCTCGGCCCCAGTCCCCTCCCCCACCGTACAGCTCCCAAAAGACAGTAACACTGGGAGCAGACTTCCCCGTTTCACACGTAGTTAGTACAAAGGACTCAAGCATAAAGTGCAGGTGGAAGGACCCCGGTTCTACAGTACCGGGGTGCGGGATCCGAACACACCCTCCGGAGGCTGCTGGCTATTAGTCGTTTGTTTTACCATCTGGACTCTGTGTCAAGTTATTTCAGAACTGTGAGTACACCGGCACCATCCGGTCCAACCCTGCAGACTGCACTCCGTCACACCATCTCGCCTGTACCGGGGTCCCGGACAACAACTCCCCTACCCATGGAGGGGATAACATCCAGCTGCCCCACTCCATCAGCCCCGGGCACCACCTCCAGCGGCAGCCACCAAAATCACAGCATTCCACGGATGGCGTCACTGGCAAACCCCCCCCTATGTATATAATACCCCTTTTTCACTTGCGGGCAATAGACGGGTGCTCAGGCCCAGGTCCGGCTTCCCCTCGAGCCACCGCAACGACCCCGGATCCGAGCGTCTCGAGCAGCCCCCCTGCCGCAGTCTGTCCCCCCGCCCGCAACAACTGTGTGTTACCGGCACTGGTCTTCTGGGTCCCTAGGGGGTAGGCCCTGCATCCTGGTGGGGATGTGTGACGCCCTGGACTAGCCAGGTTGTCACGGGTAGTCCCATACACACACACGCCCCCCCTCTTAGAAAGGTGACAGCAGCCAAACTACAAAACCTTGTCACCACCCTCCGGGTTTGATGTTCACACCAGGGGAACGGAGCCAGGTGGTTGGCTCCACCCACTGAGGAGTTCACAGGCCCCGAGGCGGGAAAAACAGTAGTCTAGGAAAGTTGAGCTTTGACAGTGGAGGGAGTGAAGTTCAAGGGCAGACCTGTGTCCAGGTGTTACGTCACCGCCGGAGTCTGCTCCAGCGACTTCTGCTCCGATCGCCAGGCGACGCCGTGTTCCTGCCGTGGATGGTGCTGGTGATGGGAGAGGAGTCGATGCCAGCGGCGCCGGTGGGTGCAGGCTCCGGTCATCCACTGGGCTGGGTTATCTTGGGATCTGCAGTACTGCTGGCTGACATGTGTCTTCCAGCTGAAGTTGCCAGCGTTCAGCTACAGCCAATGGGAAGACACCACACCCTTCTTATTCCCCCTCCTGTCACATGACCACCGCCAGAGATAGTTCTGATTTTCCTGGCTCCTGTTACGTCCTATTCTGTTTGGTTATTCCTGTGTGCTGACTTCTGCGTGTTTTCTGACTACCCACCTGCCTACTCTTTCTTTACCTCGCTGCCCGATCCGGATTTGACCTCTGCTACGTTTGCTGACTACGTCATTGCCTGCCGATTCTGTCCCTGTTCCGCAATTCCTGGTTTGACCCTGCCTGACTACTACTCTCATCGGACTGCAGCCTTCCACAGGTAGTGATCACCAGAGCCCTGTGTGATTCCAAATCCCAGTATAGGGGTTAAAGGGTTTCAGGATTCTGGGGGTCCTGCTTGGTGAGTGGCTTTCCGCTAGCCTCCCCATTACAGCCCATCTGAGTCTGTGGATCCAGGCAGGCGTTACACCAGGCCTGCCATAGTCTACACCAGGTGTCTGGGTTGGAGCCCAGTCACCTCTGGCAAGGATGCAGACGGTGGTGGCCGCCTGCAGGAGCTGGGATTACAGCCGGTGGAACCGTAGGGACCGGGGACAGGCAGTGGCCCGCCGGTACCGAACCGGGGAACCGATTGGAAACCGGAGCACCAGGAGGGGTACTCAGACCCAGTACGAGGCCCAGAAACAACCGGGCTGAGTCAAATCAACTGATTGAGGACTGGACTTAAGGACCTATCCCACCTAAGACCCAACTGAAGACAACAGCCCAACCATTAGGGTAACGCCACCGCCCAGGCATAGAGACCTGAGGGGCCAGCGTCTGCGGGCAAAGAGCGCTCTCCCGGCACATACCAAGCAGGGGAGCGGACTACCGTTGCTCAGGCATAGGAGTCGACGTTTTCTACATAAGTAAGGTGCAGGAGAAAGGCGGAAACCACCAACCTGATAAGGGGAAAACTGCAGCCGGCTGCGGGCACCGTCCACCATCTCATTTGGTTTACCAGAGACTCCAGCGTGTTTGTAATAGTGAGTACAGCAGTGCCTTCGGGCCGCGCACCGCGCCGCACCGCACCGACACCCCAGCACGCATCCATTCCCCCGCCTCAGCACCTCCCTCGGGCCCCCGGGACCATCATTCCCCCTACCCACGGAGGCGTCAACACCAAGCTGCGCAACGCCGTCCCCGGGAGCCTAGTCAACGGCAGCGGTGGTGTCCATCCATTCACCACAACCCGTGGGTGGCATCACGAACTCAAATCCCCTGCAAAGAACCACGGCTCCGGCCGTGGACCTCTCCACCGAAGTCCCTACGTGTAGCGCCAACACCCTTTCAGAGCGACGTGACCCCCGGGTCCGTTAGGAGCTCGAGCCACCCACCGACGAGCACGGATCCGAGCGGCTTGGCAGCCGGCCGAGCTCCGGGGCGGTGCAGATGCAGTACCTTGTAGCTCCCTGATGGCTTCAGGGGCGCTACACCCCCATACTGTATATGGGCCCCATGCAGAAAAAAAGATGGGCCCCCTCCTACTTCCCTTCAGTTTTATGTATATATGCACATTTACATTCCAAGTTGGTTATGCTATGAGTAAGGACCCTCCAGTCCGAAACGCGTAAGCGTACACCCTGCATTGGTGAATCATATGTTTTTTAACATGTCAATTTTTGGATTATTTTAAAGAAATGGAATAAAAAGGTTTTTTTTATATATATCCTGGTCGAGCTGCTGGAATTTTCTAACTAAGAGTTCCTTTTAATATGGGCCCCAGTATTTCCTTCCAGTGTAATATGGCCCACAGTATTTCCCCCACATTGTAATATGGCCCCCAGCATTTCTGTGACACTAATTTTTTCCCCTAGTATCTCCCTTACACTGTAATATGGTCCCCAGTATTTCCCTCACAGTGTAATATGGCCTCCAATATTTTCCCTACACTGTAATATGGCTCCCAGTATTTCCCCCACACTGTAATATGGCTCCCGTATTTCCCCCACATTGTAAATTGTCCCTTAGTTTTCCCCCCACACATTGTAATTTGGCCTGCAGTATTTCAACCACACTGTAATATCGCTCCCAGTATTCCCTCAACTGTAATATGGCCCCCAGTATTTCCCCCACGCTGTAATAGCCTCCAGTATTGCCCCCACACTGTAATTTGGACCCCCAGTACTTCCCACACACTATAATATGGCCTTCAATACTTCCACCACACTGTAATTTTTCCACCCAGTATTTTCCAACACTGTAATATAGCTCCAGTATTTTCCAACACTTTACTATGGCCCTCAGTATATCCTCCCACACTGTAATATGGCCCCCAATATTTCCCTCACACTGTATTATTCCATACACTGTAATATGGCCCCCTTTTTCTCCCACACTGTAATATGGAACCCATTATTCCACCTCACTGTAATATGGACCCCACTATTTCCCCTACGAGCAAACCCCCTCCCCCATCTTATACTCGCCTGCCCATGGATCCTGAGGGGTCTGCCAGCAGACACGACCAAGGTGTAGAAGACCCAACTCACTGATGTCATCGAGTCGGGGCTTGCAGAGTCTCATCAGCAATTTTGAGCTGGACCACAGATTTTGCACTACTTTCCGATGATGAAATAACAATTTTTATCTGGACCACAGATTTTGCACTATTCAGATGCTGAAATAGCAATTTTTAGCTGGACCATGCGATCACAACTATTTAGACACCATCATGCCGCTTCACACCCCACCTCATTCATCAGTCTCCCTATTGTTCGGTAGACCACAGTACTGAAACCACCGGCGGGCTACATGGAGACCGTTAGTGCAGGGAGAACATGTCTACTGCTGTACCACAGAGTCTAATGTATGGGCCACAGAGTCTAATGTATGGACCACAGAGTCTAATGTATGGGCCACAGAGTCTAATGTATGGGCCACAGAGTCTAATGTATGGGCCACAGAGTCTAATGTATGGGCCACAGAGTCTAATGTATGGGCCACAGAGTCTAATGTATGGGCGTTATGTACGCCAATACAGATAAAAGTGGCATAGCTCCAGGTGGACCCCTGAGCTCGCAGGGCCGGGGGTGACGGCCCCTCTGTCCCCCCAGGTACGCTGCTGAGCGGAATGGAAAGCAGCAATAGTGGAGCCAGTCAGCGTCTCCAATCTCCCTGCAGGACAAGCCTCTCCCCAGGCTGCCTCATTATTTCCCTCCATGATGAAGAGCCCTATGCAGTCTGCTTTGTAACATGATTTCTTTTATTTTTGCTAGCCATTAAAAGCCATCCGAATAAGTACAATGTTACTGCTTTGCTTCTCCCACGGAGAGCAATCTTTTCCCTTCCATCCCTCTCATCTGCTGGAACCTGTGGCTCCTCCTACAACTCTCGCAATACCGCTCTCCGCCTGCAGATGGCGACTGACCGCAGGAATTCACCTACGTGGAACTCACCTGTCCTGCTCCGGCGGTGGCTCGGGAGCCCCGGGAGGGGAGGGGCCGCTTCTCCTGGATGACGTCAGCCTAGACATGGCGGAGAATCAGCAAATGCAAGAAGAACCCAAGGCTTTTCCAGAGTCCCCCGGTGACCCCGTGATGATGAGCCCCCAAGCAGAAGGTGAGGGCATGTGCGGACGTGTTCAGCTGGGCGCCGCTCCGGCACACGCACTATGGGGGCTGGCACCTGTGCCCATGTGATACATGTCATCATGGGGTCAGCAACCATCATGTCATAATCTGGGCTGCTCGCTCCTAATACACAGTGTGTGGGAATATACAGGCTTGTATTGTGGGTGCTTCTGTATGTTACTGTATGTACTATAGTATATATTACACACCTATCATAATATGCACGATCTACTGGTGGTACACCTGATCTGCTGGTGGCACCCCTGATCTGCTGGTGGCACCCCTGATCTGCTGGTGGCACCCCTGATCTGCTGGTGGCACCCCTGATCTGCTGGTGGCACCCCTGATCTGCTGGTGGCACCCCTGATCTGCTGGTGGTACACCTGATCTGCTGGTGGTAGACTGATCTACTGGTGGCACACCTGATCTACTGATGGTGGCACACCTGATCTGCTGGTGGCACCCCTGATCTGCTGGTGGCACCCCTGATCTGCTGGTGGCACCCCTGATCTGCTGGTGGCACCCCTGATCTGCTGGTGGCACCCCTGATCTGCTGGTGGCACCCCTGATCTGCTGGTGGCACCCCTGATCTGGTGGTGGCACACCTGATCTGCTGGTGGTAGACTGATCTACTGGTGGCACACCTGATCTACTGATGGTGGCACACCTGATCTGCTGGTGGCACCCCTGATCTGCTGGTGGCACACGCACACCTGATCTACTGGTGGCACACCTGATCTGCTGGTGGCACACGCACACCTGATCTACTGGTGGCACACCTGATCTGCTGGTGGCACACGCACACCTGATCTACTGGTGGCACACCTGATCTACTGGTGGCACACCTGATCTACTGATGGCACACCTGATCTACTGATGGTACACTGATCTGCTGGTGGCACCCCTGATCTACTGGTGGCACACCTGATCTGCTGGTGGTATACTGATCTACTGGTGGCACACCTGATCTACTGATGGTACACTGATCTACTGGTGGCACCCCTGATCTGCTGGTGGCATCCCTGATATGCTGGTGGCACCCCTGATATGCTGGTGGCACCCCTGATATGCTGGTGGAACCCCTGATCTGCTGGTGGCACCCCTGATCTGCTGGTGGCACCCCTGATCTGCCGGTGGCACCCCTGATCTGCCGGTGGCACCCCTGATCTGCCGGTGGCACCCCTGATCTGCCGGTGGCACACCACCTGATCTGCCGGTGGCACACCACCTGATCTGCCGGTGGCACACCACCTGATCTGCCGGTGGCACACCACCTGATCTACCGGTGGCACACCACCTGATCTACCGATGGCATGCGGGAACCAATGGTGGCACATCTAATCTACTGATGGCGCATTTGGTTTAATAATGACACTACTGTTGGCACACCTGACTCAATGGTGGCACATCTTATCTAATGATAGCACGTGGTCTAATAATGACACTACTGATAGCATCTGACCCAATGGTGGCACATCTGATTTGATGATGGCATATCTGATCTAAGAATGACACTACTGATAGCATGTGACCCAATGATGCCACATCTGACCCAATGGTGGCACATCTGATTTGATGATGGCATATCTGATCTAAGAATGACACTACTGATAGTACACCTGCCCTAATGGTGGCACACCTGAGTTGATGATAATGGCACACCTGATCTATTGATGGCACATGTGATCTAATAATAACAGGACTGATGGCATAGCTACATAATTGCAGCTTCTAAAATGATCATTGAAGCGGATATTCTAATCATCAGTGTGTATATGTGAGGAGCGTATTAGCAAAATAGCGAATATATAACAATGTAAATATAAGAGATGAATGGGAGTGACATTGTGCCGCATTATTTGTAAACACCCTGCACTGTGTATCCCGTACAGCAGGTGGCATGTGGCACAGCTGAAATCAGTCACATGTAGATCAGGCATTTTAATTTCAGAGTAGAAACAATGGACTGATCCCCTCTTGGGGATGTATGCCTGCCTATTGCCACACAGCAGATGGCTGCCCGTCATGGCTGACAATCACTACCCTTCTCCAGAGTGCATAGCTGCAGCGCCTGGACGGGAAATTGGATTTCCATTTAACTGTTTGTGCTTCCTATGGGTGATGTGTGAGTGCAGGGGGTGTCACTGAGCCTCGATGACATGGAGAGGCACACTGTGCTGGAGCTGTCAAAATATCACATCTGACCTCACTTGACCTAAGACAATTGTAAAGTGTCCTATTTTTTTCTCCTTACACACATGTATATCTGGTACATTCCCGTTTTATAAATGTGTATATTGTGTGCGATCCATCCAGATATCACTCGCCTTCAGCAGGTGGGTTAGCTTTGCTCAAGCACTTACCTATTGCTTTACATGTATCTGTGATCAGCCGGAGATAAAGACAAAAAACATTACCTGCTGTATTTTAATAAGGTTTATTAAGATAATAATCTCTTCCATCATTCACATCCCACCATTGGTTGTACCAGTGATTGGCTGCAGTGGTGACATGAATGATAGATGTGACGTCAATGCTGCAGGACCACAGGATTTGTAAAGTTAATATATGAATATATCATCATGGGCCCAATCATTTCATTTTTATGAAACCTAACTCCAAAGCTCGTGGATGGACAATGCCTTAAATGAGAACATATGACTTATGCACTCTCCACTAGAGGGAGCTCAGGAGCTGCATATTGAGTATACCTTGAACTCAATATATTATAAGATAGTTTCCAGTGAGCGAGCATGCTCCCTCTGGTGGCTCCTGCAGGCAATCTGCTTAAAGGGGTTCTCCGAGATAAAATGGTATCCCTGATATAATTCATACTGTAGCCCATCATAGTCACGTATCAGTAAGGGCTGACGGTATACAGCTTCCAGGACCTGTGTATCAATTCACAACAACTGGATCACATACATCTGTCAGCTGTGATGTGTGAAGAAATATTTTAACCCATCTTGACAAGGAGATCTTCAGCTTCGTCCACCTTTACAGTCAGTCTGACAACTTTATAGCAGTGCACGAAGATTGACTGCCTCTAACTGGAAAACAAACATTGAGGAGGTGCTGCAGTTTTAATTCTACTAAGGAAGGCATTTGGGGAGAGAGAGAATTAGCAAAGCAAAGGTATTAAATTTGTGGTCACAATTAAAATTTAACTTTTAATATATGAATTTTTTAAAAAAGAAATTATACCACACACCATAAATGGTTGTAAAACCAACCAGCTAAATAGGGCTGTTGTTCAAGCCCTCTCTATTCAACTGGTAAGCAACGACACATTCTGTTCCTTAAGGAAGGCATTTGATATCATTCTCAGAGAACCCCTTTAACTGAATCAGTCACCAGGTTTTTTGTTACCTAATTTGAGAGCATCATAATGTAGAGACAGAAACCCTAATTCCAGTGATCTGTCACTTACTGGGCTGCTTGCTGTAGTTGTGATGAAATCACTATTTTATCAGCAAGAGATTATCAATAGAGTATTAGTAAACCCACTGCATGTAGTCCTCCATATTTATGTGCTCTCCCCAGTGTTCCATGGCCCCACGCACAGTGAGACGGTCCTCCACATGGCCCTGTGCACAGTTTGACAATCTGCCACAGCCCGCCACGTGGCCCTGCCGCGCAGAGTGACGACCCCTCACACAATGTGACAGTCCGCCACACTGTGACCAAAAAAGAAATAAACAAAAACTTCTACTCCTCTAATCCAAATTCCCTCATTACCACAGCCTCTCACCTTATGTCTTGTCTAGACGTTGATAAGAGATACATGATGTAGTGACATCAATGCGCTGCCATTAAGTGCTGTCATCCTCTGGCAGGCCGGAAGTAGACTACATCCTACTGAAGTAAGTGAAGGAGCTGGTGGCTCTATTCTCCACCATGGCTGTTAACAGTATTGGTGTCCTATGGATGCTAGTAATGTTAAGTGTTGCAATCAATACAGCCCACGGCCAGCTAGCTCTTCTGGCATTTGCAATATTTGTCCAATGGCCAGTGGGGCCCTGAACCTGATACAACTAAACTCAATTGCACTGCTCTTCTTCCCACACGGACTCATGCAGGAGGTTAGACCAGGAGAACAGGGCAGTCTGACATCTTACCTCTAACACCCTGAGAAACCTCCTCTAAGCCGTAGAGGTTGTGTTCTTCTTTCTCGTTAGTGTTGCTGCCTGCTTATGATGCTGACCAATCATACAGGGAGAAAAGGTACACGCCCCCACTGAAAGCTGTCTGATAACTGCCTTTTTTAAGTGAAAGTGAGTTAACTTATTAGGTGCCAAATAGGTTTCATTCCGCTCTACAGTCACTATTTCATTTTGTGTTTAGTTTAACATGAAAAATTTGATGAGAGGTCCTCTT
Source organism: Anomaloglossus baeobatrachus (assembly GCF_048569485.1). Taxonomy (NCBI): domain Eukaryota; kingdom Metazoa; phylum Chordata; class Amphibia; order Anura; family Aromobatidae; genus Anomaloglossus; species Anomaloglossus baeobatrachus. The sequence continues at coordinate 272,492,006 of NC_134355.1, forward strand.
TAAGAATGACATGATAATAAAGCCGAGAAGTGAACTTTAAACTGTCAATAGGCACTAGAAAAATATCAGCCACAAATAAAGACTTTGAAGAGTTGAACATTGGTTGTATTAATCTATCATGTGGACTGTTTCAGGCTGGTGTGTTTATTATGTAAGTTACAAGGAAATAGCCTGTTTGGGGTGTACTTTTATTCTGATTCTTGCTGTAGATGATGATGTATTATTAGTGAAAGTACAATTAGACTACAAATTAGTTATCAATCTGTCAGTCAACTGAAAACTCACTAATTACCCATACAGCGCAGTCATCTGCTGTTCTTTACTAATGGAGGCTCATTTTGAGCCGCACATATAAATGTTGGGCAAGGGAATTCTAGCCACTAACCATAGCAGATATATGCACAATTCATTTTTTTATCAAAAATGAAAAAGTGCATGATACGTGTCAGTTGAGTAATGACATGACTAGCTCCGATCACCTCCCGATACAGAGATCTTGCTAACCTTATATAAATCTCACCCATAAAATGACTTACCATAAGCAATCGTGCCCCTTTTTATATGTGTTTGTAATAACGCTCATTCTCAATAATTGGTCAATGTAAAAAGACCACGATCAACTGATGATAGTGCAAAACAGCAGCTTGTCAGCTGACAACATCCTTTATGCTGCCTAAAAGATCATCATTGTCACTGGAACATCCCTGTAAATGGCGAATACACTGCTGACAATAAGGAAACCAATAGCTTTCCATATAGTTGTGTGTATAAAGGGCTTTTAAATGAACAAAATTGTCTTATATTATTGACTGGTTCCGATATTGGCCGTAATTTGGCTTTGTAAAATTACCTTTAATGCCCCCATTCACTTTAGATGTCTGGCCAGCAGCTATCTCTACTGACTTTCCCTTACATAGAGGCGGGAACTCTGCCAAGTGCTTCTGTGTTCTCTATGAGAGCAGCTGACAAGACAGCTCTAGTAGCGGCTTACCTCTTAGAGAACAAAAGGATCGTCAGTCCAAACTTTGAAATGCCAAAACCTTAACTCGCCCAACAATCATCTGTCTGGAGACCCCATACACATGGAGTATAAGTTTATTCAATCGAATTGTGGACAGTTTAAAACTATGGGATACATACGTCCCTTGGTCCTGAAAGGGTAAGACTCTTTGAGTCTGTTGATTATTGGTTGGTTTGGCAAATTTTGAAGCAATGTTTATGAGAGGCTTTTGACTCATTGAGCAGCCTAGTCTTATGGCTCAATCACATTGCTGTATTTGGGATCCATGGGACAGGAATCACAAATATTGTGCCTTGTATATAGGCACCAGTTGAGATTGGTCGTCTTCAGTGGTGGACATATAGCCGGTGCAACTGCATCAGGGCCCAGATGGGAAGAGGGGCCCACGCAACCAGCGTCTGACTGGCTAGATGGGACAGTGGTTGATTCCCCGATGTCCCCGAGTCCACGGTGGGCCCTCGTGCTGGATATAGAGGGGGCCCTCCACCAGCAACTGCAATTGTTAGAACGGGCCTATGCACCATCAAACATCACTGGTATGTGCCAAGCGGTGATGTCCGCATGCAGCGCATAGCAGAGACGTTTACTGGCTGCTAGACTATCAAAGGTCGCATACATCAGAGAGTGGACTGTAATAGGCTGGCGGGCAATTGAATGTCACTGATGTTCCTAGAGCTGTGGTGCATAGCAGTGACGCTCAATGGCAGTTATTGCTTACCGCATCACGCTGTGCACATTATGGAAGAGTGTGACAGAGAGCAGTGTGGGGTGAGTGGACTATATGGAATATGGGGAGTACAGTATGAAGAGGGGAATAGTATGGAGAGGTAAGAACTTGGGGGGACAGTATGGATGAGGGGGAGCATAGAGGGGCAGTATGGATAAGTGGTAGCATGGAGGGATTGTATGGATGAGGGGGAGCATAGTGGGCAGTATGGATAAGTGGGAACATGGGGGGATTGTATGAAGAAGTGGCAGTATAGCGGGACAGTATGGATAAGTGGGAGCGTAGGGGGATTGTATGGAGAAGTGGCAGCATAGGGGGGCAGTATGGATAAGTGGGAGCATAGGGGGATTGTATGGGGAAGTGGGAGCATGGAGTGGATTGTATGGAGAAGTAGGGGAACTATATGTTGAAGTGGGACCATGGGGGACAGTATAGAGAGATAAATCTGATGTTTTCTGGTAACAACTTTACCTTTGATAAAGAAGGCTTCCATTGAATATTGTATTCATTAAATGTGTGTATGTGCATGTGATATAGTGTGAGTGTGATAAAATACTCACCCACCGCTGCTTTCTCTGGAGTCCAGCGCTGTTCTCCTTTTTATGGTGACGTCACCGCGCCGCAGACTCTCTGGGACATGCTGCTCTGCGTGTCCCAGAGGTGACTTTTAGACTTGGGACCGGGGAGCCATTCACAATTCTTACACAGGGTCCCTTTGCTTTGTGTCCTCCACTGGTCATCTTATATATTTTATGCAATAAGACGCATACTGCAAGATATCTACTATGATGGGAATACTTTCCATTGGCCTCAATTTACATTATAAGATTTTAGGCCCCAATATCCAGTAGGCATCCTGATTACGGCATGGTCACCTGGTTAGGTTAATTCTTAGCTGAGCTTTGTGTGTTGCTGACCCTTTTCCCTAGAAATTCTGCTTTTTCTGAAATTCACGCAATGGCTTGTAATGTGTCACAAAGATGAATATTCAGGTTACTGAAAGCACCATAAACTCAATACTGGCTGTAATTGGAGATTTCAGCTGATAGGTGTGGTTCCAGCCAAGTGTTTGTCTCAGTCATCTGTGTCTGTAGGGGGTGGGGGTGCTGAACTGCCCTGGCATCTTTCAAAGACAGGGCGGATCTGGGTGTGTCGCAACGACGTGGAGATTTAGCACTGACCCCTCCTAATTCTCCTCTTGTCTGCAGGATGTAAACATGTGAAACGTATATTTGTTTTCTCCCAACTTTACGCTTATGAGGAGTATCCAAGTCTTGTTTGCCAGTGAATAAAATTTGGTGATAGACATCCAGCCCAACAGTTGTGCTTATCATCCATTATTTGGGTAATTGCGGGAGAGCAGACAGTCTGTAGAAAGCTGTAAGATTTTATAGATGCAAGGTTTTTCTGTCTCGTATCTAAACGTCATCACTCCTATTAGTTGTCACATTTTTAGGAATTGTTAGGCTAAGTTCACATGACCACATTTCGGTGTGAGTTCTGACCTCACATGGACAGACTAGGATCACTGGGATTCAGTAGGGCTGTTCAGATTACAGGTCAATTAACCATCTGTATTTTGGATGAGACTCACTTATTCAAGTATATAGGTGCTCTAAAAAATTGGATTCAACATGGATAACCTGCATTGCATCCGATTTTCATGGATTATTACGTTTATTAATTTAACATACTGTTTTTGGTCTTGTAAATGTTATTAATTGTTGATGTACAAAAACATTATGACAAGTAAAAGGGTAACGATGATTTGAACTTCTGACTTTCAGGCTCGATATCTGACCATTCACTATAGCTTTGAGCGTGAGATTACCTTCATTTTGTAGACAATCATCTTGGCTATCTCACACATAAATTAGACTTGCAACTATTTAGTATACAATTACTGTAGTTATGCAGATTCTTGTCATGTCACTGCATTGTTACTGTTTTGCTTCTGGTGTTTGAATAAAAAATGTTTTCTTCTTCTATAACTGTGAATTACAGCCTGCTCTCACATTCCCTAAGGCTATGTTCACACACTGCATCTTTTCTTACCCACAAAGACGCAGCGTTTTTGGCCCCAGAAAACGCACTTGCGGCATAAACGCATCAAAAAATGTATTTAAAAGCCAAGAGGTGGACGTCCAGGCAAAATACCGGCGTCAACAAGTTGGCTCATAATAAGGTCTATCCATTTGCGACAAATACGGCAGTGGAGGTGGCTTGCATGTTTCTTAATAGTGGGATCACTGAGGTCAATGTAAGCACACATGTTATATATAAGTCTGGAATGGTGGTTCGAAAAATTATGAAAAAGCCTCAACTTCATAAAAAGCGTTAGCTTGCGTTTTCAAAGAAGTACAAAAAGTGGAATGTAGACGATTGGAAATGGGTGATTTGGGGCGATGAGAGAAAAGTAAATATACTAGGCTCTGATGAGTGCAAATGGGTCTAGCCAAAACAAGGGAAAATGGGTTAACGGATCGAGAAATTGAAAGAACTGTCAAGTTTGGTTTAGGAAGCTTGATTTTATGGTGCTTTTTGAACTTTTTCACAGTCAAAGGCGTTTGATTCTTGACCAGGATTGATGGTGGTCTCAATTCTGAGCTATATGTAAATATCCTACAAGATGAGTTACTTTTACTTTTACACTCGAGTAGTATGGGTTTGAAAAGGACAACAAAGTGTTCCACCAGGACAACGATCCGAAGCAAACGTCGATAGAACTGGTTCAGTGATAATGAAGTAGAGGTGCTGGATTGGCCTCAATAGTCTTCAGACCTCAATGCAATCGAACACTTTGGGGTAGAGTTGAAGAAAAAGCTGTATACATACCCAAGTGAGTCGACCAGTATGCACCAACATTGGGAACGTGGAGAAGTGACCTGGGATCAGATTTTGGTCGAGACATGCTTGAATCTGATAGAGAGCATGCCCAGAAGGATTCAGGCAGTGCTGACAGCCAAAGGTGGATTTAAAAAATACTAACCAAATTAATAAAAATTTAAATTTAGCTTATTAGGAGCTAAACAGTAACCATGCAGTAACAGGACAAGAATCTGCATAACTAATCATATGCTAAATAGTTATTGGTGAAATTTATGTATGAGATAGTCAAGATACTGGTCTATAAAATGAAGGTAGTCCCACACTCAAAGCTGTAGTGGATGGTGAGATATGGAGTTAGAAAGTCTAAAGTTGAAATCATTGCTCGGGTACTTGCGGTGCTCGGACGTGTTATTCGTGAAAAATCAAACACAAAGCACAGGCTCACTTCAGTGGATGATGGGAGTCGGCACCCCAGTGAGAGCCACTTAGCCTCTGAATGTTTTTTACCCTCAGTGAGAGCCATTCTCAGATGTTGTGTGTTCCAAAAAAAACCCCTGACCTTCCGCTGATGGAAATGGTCTGTGAGTTCACCCAGTCCGAGCGTCTGACCTGCTCGACTCAAGTAAAGAGCACCCGAGCATCGTAGTGTTCAAACATAATTTTGGGCACTGAGCATTGTACTTCTCGACCATCATTAATTGTTACCCTTTTGTTTTGTCAATGTAGTTGTCCGGATTTCTTTCTTTTTTTTGGGGGGGGGGGGGGGGGAGGGTGAAGATTTTTTTTTTCTCACTGTTCATGTGAACTTTGCTTAAAGGGAGCATTTCATGTAGTTTTCCAGTTGATTTAATCATTGAGGCAATATATTTCTAACAGTTATGGTTTGCTTTTTCACTCTGTGTATAGAGGAAATCCTCTTTAGACTAAGAAAAATGTAAAAAAATCTAAATCTAATTTGTTCAGCATACTCTAGATTTATGACTTTGATTATTAAAGGGTGTTTCTCATCATAAAACCTTACAAAACATCTTCCACTTGTTCATGAGTGATGGCATCAGCAGTGTCTGACATCTTTGTGCCTGGCACTGATATACACCATGTACATAAACAGTGGGCATCAAACTACTGCGCAGGTGCAATACGAAGATTTCTCTGATGGCAGCAGGGGTTTGGGGCAGCCCAATGGGCACTTGTCACCTGATTTACATACAGATTAAAGTTTAATTTTCTTAGCAGTGATACATCAATCGGAAACCTTGAAGGCATGCTTTCACATGTTAAGTGGACTACTACCCTGTTATTAGTTTAGTTGGGAGAAATCTGCTGACGGACTCCCTTTAATTAATCTAGGTGAGAGCACTCCGAAACTGCTTTTGTTTTCAGTTGGGATTAATGAAACCTCACTTTCAGAGCACATAATCCTAGCTGCCTTTTTATTAACTGTGTCTCCGGCTTTTGTACTGCTTGGAGGGAATAGCTCAGTAATATTTCGTGGTGGAGTATGCATTTTTTTTCTCATGCAACAGGGGAATTGAAAAGAGTGTTATGTCAGAGGTGAATGTAGCTATATGATTGGTCCACAGCAGGCCATCGGTGCCTTGTAAGGGACTCGTGAACAAAAATCTACTTTTTATAAATGATCCTTTTTTGTCCAATTATTTTGACCAGTGATGAGTGAACACTACGATGCTCGGGTGCCCGGTACTTTAAGAGCAGTTGGTGCTCGGATGGATGTGTCTCAAGCACCTCAGACAAATGGAAGTCAATGGGGTAAACTCGATTTTTTTTTTTTTTTTCCAGGACATCATCGGGAAGAATTAGGCCAGAATCCAGTATGCAATAGAAATAATTTCCAGCTTTATGTTCTTCTTATAAAACATGTGCCATTGACAAAACGCCACAAACAGTGTCACTATTTTAAGCGTCTCTAGCCAATATGGCCCTTAGTCTTAGCGTTTCACAGACTCCACATTCAGGTTATAATGTTTTAATAGCCTGGATTGTTTTTGCTTCTGATCGTCTTGTGGGCTACTTTTAGATTACCTGTATAGTGGCCAAACACAAGTCATCTGATTTCACCACCCTTCAGATTTTGGCTGGATCACCTATTTTATATGTATGAGGTATGACTCGCTAAGGCTACTTTCACACATCCGGTTGTAGCAGTGCGGCACAATCCGGCGCTCTGCTGAAAAAACGAAACCATTTTTTTTTTTTGCCGCCGGTTTCGTTTTTTCCAGCATTGACTTGCATTGGCGCCGCATTGTGCCGCATGGGCTTGCGTTCCGTCCGTTTTTTTGCGGCATGCTGCAGATTTAGCCGATGCGGCGGCCGGATGGAACGTTCCTTGGCACGTTTTTTGCTCCGGCCAAAAAAACGCATCGCGCCGCATCCGGCCGCTGCGGCGCATTTTTCAATGCATGCCTATGGAAAGCCGCATGCGATTTCTTCCACTGCGCATTCTCAGTAGCGTGCCGCAACTGGAAAAAACGGACGGGCCGCATGTAAAAAATTATGCAAAGGATGCGGTGTTTTCGCTGCATCCGTTGCATAGGTTTCACAGCCGGATTGAGCCGCACTGCTCAAACCTGATGTGTGAAAGTAGCCGTAGATGGGAGAAAAAAAGAGTGTTTGAGCATATTGAATTTCAACATGCCAATCTTATCTTTTTTCTTCTCATAGGAGATAAGGTGCTGCCTGCTTACATGAGGACTTCATGCTTTCTTTAAGGAGGTGAAATCTGTATTTAAAATAAAGGACAAATCTGATTCTCAGCATGATGAGGGTTTAAAATGGCTGTCTTCTACTGGGGCTGCACTTCTTAAATGCTTAAGGCTATGTGCACACAGTGCGTTTTTCGCGGCGTTATTGCACGTTTTTCGGGTGCGTTTTTGGCCTTAAAACTGCATGACTTTGCTTCCCCAGCAAAGTCTGAGTTTTCATTTTTGCTGTCTGCACACAACTTTTTTTTTAAGCTGCGTTTTTTAGCTTACAAAAAAAATGGACATGTCAATTCTTTCCTGCGTTTTTTCTGCCTTTTCCCCCCATGCAATGCATTGGAAAAACGCAGGGATCAAAACCGCACCAAATTGCGGTAAAAACGCATGCGTTTTTTGCCGCGGGTGCGTTTTTAGCGGCCAAAAACACACAAACGCAGCGTCATAAAAACCCAGCGTGTGCACATAGCCTAAATGTTCCACATACCATAAAGAAAACAACTTCCTTTCTAGACCGGCGCCATTCCTGCAATGTCACAAGACATTTTTATGTAGCCAGTGCAACTATCATACTTTACAGTAAGTTAGATGGAATTTTCTGTCTGTCGAAACGTGAGCACTGCAGCCAATCGGCACCCACTGATTGACTGTAGAAGTCACGTAACAACTGGAAATCATAGTGCTGACATCACAAAAGTGGCGCTGATCTGGGAGGTATGTTTTTTGTTATATAAGACACTTTGATAGTCCACTAGCGAATAACATCTTTAATTTGCTGTATGATCATGTTTCGATGCTAAAAAACTCTAAAGCATGTGGAAGAGATTTGTAACATTTGATTCACTTGCCTGCTACTGTAACCATAATTTACCTACACAGACCTGTAGATAAAATCTGCAGCAAGTTTGGCTTTATGATTTACCCTTTGGGCCTGGGTTCACACACAGATTTTTAAGGCTTATTCACTTCAAACTAAATGTAAAAAAAACCCAAACAAACAAAAAACGTGTGAGCATACTCATGGGTGCATTAATGTGCCGCTAATTTCTGTCACTGTCTAATTAGAAATTTTCAGTTTCACACATATCTGCTAAAAAATCCGCAGCATGTAATTCACACTCAGATTACGTCTTTAAGACACAAGTTTACTTGGCGAGTTTTTCCTGCAGAAGACACTTCAGGAAAATGTAGAGGCGTTTTTCCCAAAGGGTCTTCGTGACGCCCTGGCAAAACCAGGTAGTCACACAAAGAGTTAAACCTCCTTGGTACCACCTGATCCCACACTGGTACAGTGAAGCAGCCGCACCTAACCCCCCCCCCCCCCCGTGTAACAAAATGAGCAGGAGGGGAGGAGTTGAGTCAGTCGGTGGAAGGAGGGAGAGGAGTGCAGACAGGGTTGTAGCCCCTGTGCTGCAGGGGGAAGTGAAGCCAAGAGAAAGCAGAAGTCTTGGAGCTGAAGTGGAGAGTAGGTTCAGGGGAACCTGTAGTGGCCCGCCGGTAGTGTGCAAGGGACCCCGGACTTGTGCAAAGAGAGGACTTCCCCCGTCCGAAACAGAGAAGGTGGCTCTTAGCTGGAGTGCAGGAGAGAGAGAGGGCCCTGCTTCTTGTACCGGGTGTGGGATCCGAACACCCCGTACCAAAGGCCTATGTGACGCCCTGGACTAGCCAGGTAGTCACAGATAGCGCCCCGCACAACACCTTTCCCCTAAAAAGGTGCCATCAGCCAACCATTAAAACCTTGTCACCTCTCTGTGCTTGATGGACTCACCAGGGGGCGGAGCCAGGTGGTTGGCCACGCCCACCGAGGAGTTCAGAGGGCCTGAGGCAGGAAAAACTGCTCAGTTCAGTTCAGTGGAGGAAGGAAGGCCTGTGTGTGAGGTCTGCAACTAACTGACAGGTGCCGGGGTTGGAGCCCGGGCACCTTTGGCTAGGAGGCAAGCGGTGGCCTCAGCCTGCAGGAGCCGGGAAGACGGCTCGGTGGAACCATGGTAGACCGGGACAGGGTAGTGGCCCGCCGGTACCGACCCGGGGAACAAACTCGGAAACCGGAGCACAAGAGGGGGTACTCAGACCCTGAAACGAGGTCCTGAAACCACTGGACCGAGTTAATTAACGGATTGCGGTCTGGACTATAGGTCCTTTCCGACCCAAAGTCCCGACTGAAGACAACAGCCCAACGAGGGTGATAGAAAGCCACCGCACAGGCAGAGAGATCCCACGGGCCAGCTTCTGCGGGCAAAAGGGCTCTCCCAACATCCACAAAGCCGGGGAGCGGACTCCCGTCGCTGAGGCGCAGGCAGTCCACAGATACACAACACTGTGCAGGAAAAAGGCAGAGACCACCAACCGGGTGGGGGACCCGACTTAGCCGGCTGCGGGCACCAACCACCATCAACTTGTCTTACCAGAGACTTGTGTGTGTTACTAATCATGAGTACAACCGTGCCCTCCGGCTGCGCACCTCCCTGCACTGCCCAACCACACAACACCCAATAGGTCCCAGGGCCATCATCCCTGCCCACGGAGAAGTTAACATCTTGCTGCATGAACATCTCCCCCGGGTGCCCCGTAACTACAGCGGTGGTGTCTACCTTCACCACATCCCGTGGGTGGCGTCACGAACTTAACCACGGCTCCGGCCGTACACCTACGTCCCCTAAACTGCCAGCCCCTTTCAGATCGAAGAGACCACAGGGCCCCCGGGTCTGGAGACTCTCGAGCCACCTACCAGTGAGCCCGGATCCGAACAGCTCGGCTGCAGCCGAGCGTGGGGCGGTACACCTACGGACACTGGCAATTTCTGGTTAAGTACTGGACTCTGTTTCCTGACCCTACACATGAAAGCACCTCATCCAACACCAGGACAACCGAACTGTGAGTTTCCTGCTCCCTGCAATCCCTGCCACCACCACAACTCCCACTGGGCCCCGGGTCATCCATCCCTACCCACGGAGGGTTAATAACATCCAGCTGCCAGCCCAACGCCCCCAGGAGTCCCCTCAATGGCAGTTGTGGTACCCCATTTACCACATACCGTGGGTGGCGTAACATACAAACTTTCCAAAATCCCATACACCATAACCCCCTTTATAAAAGGAAGTGACCGCGAGACCCCCGGGTCCGGAGACTCTCGAGCCACCCACAGAAGGTCCGGATCCAAGCAGCGTCGGCTGCTGAGAGCAGGGTGGTACATCTTTTTTTTTTTTATGGCCCCTCTGATATCTTTTTGCAGCAGGTTTTTTTATATTTTATAAGTTGTATGTATTACTAGTGAGCAATTTACAAGCAGAAGCCCCCTGAAGAAAGGCCGGATCACTTCTTTTAACTGCACGTACTTTTATGTCCGCTGTGACCCCTGATCTGAATGCCCGGCACTTCCGGTCCTGCGCAGTATGAAGCTGGGTGTATGCGTCTCGGCTTCAGAGAGGTCTACTGTGCATGACCGGAAGTGCTAGAACTGCTAGTGGTTCTGGGTGTGTGATGCCCTGGACTACTCATGTCGTCACAGGTTTCTGCACAATCTTTCTCTCCCCGTGCAGGGCTCAAACCCCTATGGTTCTGGGAACCTAACCTGCATTACTGCCTCCACCAGCATTCACAAATCCTAGATACACCTTACACCACACCTGTCAGGCACACCAGTGGGTTACTTAAGCTGGAATAGGGCAGTCCACCTAGGGGTCAGACAGAGTGGTGGGAGGGAAGAAGTCAGCAAGGGAGGAAGTGCAGAGCAGAGCTGACGGGCTGAACAGAAGTAGCTGCCAGTAAGTGAGGAGCTGGGAGCAGCAGCTCCCCAGAGTTGAGTGGTAGCCCTCGAGTTGTGAGGAACTCTGAGGAAGCTGGGAGTTGTAGCTCCCAGGGGAGAAGCAGACTAGGTCGCAGACGGTGGTCTGGACCTAGAGGAGTCGGACCCCTGGTCGCAGGGGATTGAGACTAGGTGCCTGGGACCTGTCTTGGAGGACGGTCAGCAGCCTGGGCCTAATCACCAGTCCGGGACCGAAGGCACGATGGGGTACACGAACCCTAGGTCGGGGAGAAGCTTCAGGCGACCCGGCAATTAACCTGCGGAGAACAGGACCTCTATGGACTGTTCCCATGAAGCTCAGAGATCGGGGGCACTAGCGCAACGAGGGGGATAGAGCTTTCAAACAAGCGGCCCACTGAAATCCCAAGCGTGAGCCCCTGAGAGCAGGCTCCTTCACTTAGCCATAGTGGGGAGCGGGGCCCGGAGAGCTCCAAGCTGACGGGCCACAAAGGAAATTCTGTGCCAGGTGGCAGGTCATGGACCACCAGGCGGTGCTGCAGGGAATGGGACCCGGACGAGCTCCCCTCAAGAGACAGCGGCATTCAGAGACTTGGTTTACCCTGTTGTCAGCATCTGCTTTATTGTTGAGTGAGTACCTAATTAACTCCTGCAACCTGTGAGCCTGCACTCCCCCTGCACCCCACACCACATAGAGATTCCCGGGGTAATCCCCTACCCGTGGAGTATCACATAACTTAGCTGCCCCACTCCATCACCCCGGGTACTCATAACGGCAGTGGCGGTACTCCCAATTACCGTACACCACGGGTGGCGTCACGAACTATCTATATCTCCCCTGTAAATACCCCTTCTTCATTTGACTGTGGCCCCTAGCCCCCGGGTCCGGAGACCCTCTATCTATGTTTAATAATCACCCCGGGATCCGAGCGGTTGGATCGCTGCAGGGGCGGCACACCTCCATATTGCATTTGACAGGTTCCTTTTATGGTATGTCCACAAATACCAGAACAAACACTGCTTTGAATTTCATATCAAAATGGCAGTGTCTGTGAACATGTAGACCTAACACAACCCTTATCTATTTCTGAGGGTTTTTAAGAACATGATGTTGGTAATGCCCAGTTCATAGGACTAGTCCATAGTCTGGAAGGAGTTGAAAACCCCAGCAGCACTTTGCCAATACAGGTTTACACAGTCACACTTAATTTTGCAGGTAAAATGCTGTTTCGCTTGCGATACGGCTGCTGCAGTTTTCGGCCACTGTGGGTTAATGTACCCTAATAAGAGGAAAAGATTATCCACAGATGCAGAGACCGAAGCGAGAAAGGGCTTCATGTTTACTTCTGCGGCTAATTAGTGCTTGGGATCACGCTGTTACGAGCTGCTTTAGATTCTCAAGCCGTGTACATGGCACTGACTGCACACAGAATACCGGTACATTTATATTAGAAAACAATAAAACGTTGCTGTTCCTGGAACTGACGGCCTTTCCCATGCACATTACATTCATTGGTTCTCTTGAGTTGCCTTATACTTATTTTTCTATTGACTGTAAATTGCTTTGAAAAGTTGCATCATTTTTGTGCAACCTCGAGTTGCTCTGAAATTTTGCAACTTTTGGTGTTTTTTTCGCCAGTTTTGGCAGAGCTGGGGCCGAACGAGAGCATAACGCTTTAGCTAATTTAATTCATGACAAGCTGTGGTCTTCCTAATATTACTCCAGTCTCTAGAGAGGCACGCCAAATGAACGTCAGATGCCAACAGCCCCCCCCCCCCCCCGACCAAAATTGGCAAGCCTATGAGTTGTTCAGCGTTCCTGGATGGTGGAAGGTCATCTCCAGAGAAGAGAAGTGTTATGAATGGACTCCTAACCTCCTAACTAAACAGCAATTGGAGAGTTTCCAATATGGAATCACTCCTAGAATTAATGTCCGTTCTGTATTGGAAAGTCAGACCGTGCAGTCAATCACTTTAATAGAGAGTGCAGCTAATAGATACTTTATAAGATATGTTTACTACTATAATTAAATGGGTGACTCATAAATAGGGAAGTAGCCGGTGATAACTGCCGAGTTCTCCTCCCATTTCTTCCCACACACAAGGGCAAGGATTTATTTATAGTCAGTGTTGGCTGCACATGGAGTGGGTGGTGATGATCCATAGTATTCTCATCCCCTTAAGATATTTAGTAATCACATTTGCAATCTTTCTCATAATTAGAGATTGGTTTGAAGATATGACTGGGTAAGGATGCGGTTGTTTTTCACCTAATGCAATGGCTGTTTCAGGTCCATGAAGGCTTATTATGCATACGTCAACATTTTGCTTTGTTGGTCATTGACCTTGATTGCAGGCACCACTAGGCTAAGCAAAATTAAGCAATCTACTGAGATGTATACAGGAGACCTGGAATATGCTTTCCATAGTGAAGTAGCTGAAATCTGATAACTATTACATTATAGCATTGGAATTACAAATTTCAAACAACCTAAAATGCAAGAACACTGAACACTATCGTACAAGCACATAACTGGCTCTCAATCGATATCTTACCACTGGTCTCCTCAGCCCCCATTATTCCTTGTTGACAACCTGGCATAATATAACTACTATTGAAATATCATAGCGCCACATTGTCCTTGTTGGGCCATGAAGTCGCGCTCTCCTGCTACAGTTTGTTTGGAGCGAACCTGGATACCTAGCTTTAGGGCCTTTTGCTAGATTTTTTCATAGTCTTAGCTATATATTGGTGCAGTATATGTTCTTACATCACATTAGAGAATTCATAGAAGACAAATCATTACTGATTGGAAATATGTGGATTTAGTAGCATTTCTAAAGCTAAAGCCATTCGAACTCAAGCTATAGGTTTACCCACTTTAAGGGGACAAGTCAGTATCTGTGATTTCTCTGTTTCAGTAAGCATTTCCATTATTAAGAAATAATTAATTCTTGAGTAGGAATGAGTGGACCCATGGAAGTTCGGGTTTGCTTGGTTCAGCCGGACTTTTAAATAAAGTTCGGTTTTGGACCCGAACTTGACCCCAAACCCCATGTAAGTCAATAGGGACTCGAACTTCTGTGCTGTAAAAAAGGCTGTAAAATGGTCATAGTAAGGGCTAGGGGCTGCAAAATGGGTGTAAGAGCAGGACAATTGTCCTGCAAATAAATGTGTATAGGGAATAGAAAAAAATGACTTGGGAGGTTCCCCTAATTTTGATAACCAGCACAGGTAAAGTAGCATATGAACCCCACCCCCCTGGGGTAGGTGTTTTAACCTATTCGTTGCTGGGCCGGGGATGCAGATCCTTTGCGTTGTCACGGGGTGGTCTGGCCTGGTTCCGTTGCCCCGAAGCATACAGAAAGGAAGAATGGAGGTGGTAGTTGGAGGTGGATGAATGGGGGTGACGTTGAGGAAATTCTTTAGAGGAGTGTGACGCCACCTGCGGTATGCGGCCAGGTAGGCGGCCGCCGCTGCAGGGTCTCTTACCGGGGCAATAGGTGTTTGTTCCAAGTCTTTACTTACTGGTTCAACGCCACACAGCAGGTACTGGTCTCTGCCGTAATGAAGCTCCAGTCAATCCCGGGTAGGTCAGAGGTTAGGTCCAGTATGGCAATCTCTGTGGGACTCTCCTTCTCTAAGATGTGCTGTGTCGATCCCAGTGGCATAAAGCACCTTGGGGACCCCCTTAATTAAGTGTCCTAGCCTTATCGCAGGTGAAGTGGATCCTCGCCTTGGGACTAGCCGCTGAACTCAGTCCCGGATCTGGTATATCACTGTGTCTCGAGCTATTTGGGTGGTGGACGGGAGACTTGAAATCTTTCCGTCCTGCAGATTTTGGAAGCCAACGTGAAATATAACTTGCTCCCACCTGGCCAGAACCCTACTCCACACTGATGAGGGGCAATACCCCTAAACAGCTGTCTGTGGAAGGATACCTGGCCTTGGTATTTCCCTTGTCGTATCTTTAAACTCGTCAAGAGCTGGATATTGGCTGAAAGGGCCACTTAATATGGTTATTTAGTTATGGTGGTCTACTAAAAAGAGCCACTCCTTGGCTAGGTCCTTCCTGGAGGGATATCTGGCTATTTTCTGTGTCGAGACTCCTAACAGAGGCTCCATGAACCTTTTTGATTTGCTAGTTAAGGTGGTGTCACACATAGCGACGATGACAACGACGTCGCTGCTAAGTCACCATTTCTGTGATGTAGCAGCGACGTCGCTGTCGCTGTGTGTGACATCCAGCAACGACCTGGCCCCTGCAGTGAGGTCGCCGGTCGTTGCTGAATGTCCTGCTTCATTTTTTGGACGTTGCTCTCCCGCTGTGAAGCACACATCGCTGTGTGTGACAGCAAGAGAGCGACAAACTGAAGCGAGCAGGGAGCAGGGAGCCGGCATCTGGCAGCCTGTGGTAAGCTGTAACCACGGTAAACATCGGGTAACCAAGAAGCCCTTTCCTTGGTTACCCGATATTTACCTTAGTTACTAGCGTCCGCCGCTCTCACGCTGCCAGTGCCGGCTCCCTGCATACGTAGCTGGAGTACACATCGGGTAATTAACCCGATGTGTACTCTGGCTAGGAGTGCAGGGAGCCAGCGCTAAGCGGTGTGCTCTCACGCTGCCAGTGCCGGCTCCCTGCACACGTAGCTGGAGTGCACATCGGGTAATTAACCCGATGTATACTCTGGCTAGGAGTGCAGTGAACAGGAAGACGGCACTGGCAGCGTGAGAGCGGCAGACGCTAGTAACTAAGGTAAATATCGGGTAACCAAGAGAAGTGCTTTCCTTGATTACCCGATATTTACCTTAGTTACGCTTCCACGCATCGCTGCTAGCTGGGGGCTGGTTGCTGGTGAGATCTGCCTGTTTGATAGCTCACCAGCGACCAAGTAACGACGCAGCAGCGATTCTGATAAGGTCAGATCGCTGGTCGTGATCGCTGCTGCGTCGCTATGTGTGACACCACCTTTAGTGAGAAGCCAGTGTTATGCAAGGGAAACGGTCTGACTCATTTCCTGGCTGTGTTAAGCAAGCTATGGCACAGATTGTTGTATAAGAGAGACATACCAGACACCAATCTCCCCAATACCCGTGATGGATACTGTACCTTAATTGAGATGTAGTACCCTGTGGCGACCAAAAGCCTGAGGGGCCCCACACATACACTTTAAAGACCAATATGGCTTATTGCTCCTTCCATAATATCCACGGATGCTCGGATCAATGTGGCTGGCTCCACTGCTAACAGCAAATAGGATATATGAGTCTAGCATACCGTTCTTCTTAAAATCTTGTTTTTATTCGTTCAATTAATTAAAATACAGAATTATAAAAACATTCTATACACAATGAGCTTCCCTGACGCGTGTGACGCGTGTCAGACTCGTGTCCTTATTCATAGGTGTAATGTTTCATACTGAACAGTCCCCTAAAAATACAACCCAGGGTTTGAGCCTAATGAATCATAATTACTACATTATTCCTCACTTGTGCTGAATTACTACAAGAAGAACCTCCCATAGACTCCAAAAAAAAACCTTTAAACCACATTTTGTAACAAGTTTAACCTCCCTTTAAATCCTCTGCACAAAAATTTCCCATCATATCTTAAACAATTTTGCAGTTGAAATTATTTATATTAATGTCATATGATAAAAGATCCATCCCATCACAATGTACATACCATTACATCAAGCTAAAGCTAAGCAAAATAAACAAGCATGTTGGAAAAAAAGAAAAAAAAAACACAAGTAGCATGTAGAAAAATAAAAAAAAACTTTTTGAAAAAAACTTTCTAAACCATTCCTTTTATAAACTTGCCAGCCTGATAATTCCAGCACCCAGCTGTCTGCTTTACTTTGGGTGGTTATAAAAAAAAAAATAGGGGTGCTCCACCCCATTTGTAAAAATGATTTAAATAAATAATCATGTTTTTCATCATGGGATTCTCTTTATTTTTAATAACCAGCCAAGGTAAAACAGACAGATGAGGGCTACAGCCCATAGCTGCCTGCTTTACCTTTATTGATTATCAAAAATAGGGGGGATCCAACATTATTTTTCATTTACTATTTATTGTTCACTGCAGCGTACAGGCCGAAAACCTTGTTAATTGACTGCACTGTAGCCTTTTAATAAACTTTATTAACATACAAACAGCACCCAAACTCTGAACTTGGACACAGACTTTTTATAAAAGTTATAGTTCGAGTCCTAGACACCAAGTCTATACTACGAACCCCGAACTTTACTGTATGAGTTCACTCATCGCTATTCTTGAGCATATTCGTTCTGTTATTCCACTTAGAAATATATGACTACATATGACCTGCTCAATTTACCACTTAGGGATGTGTCCCCACATGAGCTGACAATGTCACCACCAATTTGATAAGGTCAAACTACATTGGGTCATACCCATATCTGGTACATGCAACTGTAAATGTGTTTGTATAGAGACAAACCTCAGCTCTGCTGTAGCTGTAGTCACACCCAGCTCTGCAGTGAGGTCAGGAGAGCAGACTGTCAGTCATTACACGTATCACACTGGTAATGTCTCCTATCATTAAAATAAGCTCTGGAGGCAGATTCTCATGCAGATCTGTGTCCCTCCCATAGATCTTATCACCTTATTTACATAATATAAAAATGCAGATTTCTCTGCAATGAGACATTGAATCAAAGATAACAAGGTATCATTTTAGTGAACTTCCTATGACCTGCATGCCCATATAGACAGTTTAGGAGGGTTAATCCTACTGACAGATTCCATTTTAGTCTCCAATATTCGGTCAGGTCAGCCGGCTGATTTTCAGAGATTTCTAGGGGAATTAAGCTACTGCCCTGATGAAGGCAATCTGTTACCTTCTGCCACCTTACCGCAGAATAATGAAACCCTGACCCACATTATTCCATGTTTGTAGTCAGGAGAGTTTAACACCGTTTATGGCTCTACGTGCGCTGTCGTTCTTTTGTTTTCCTATTCATTGTCGGAACAAAGCATAGCGTCTCCAGTTTCTGAATGCGTATTAGGTATCTAGGTTTAATGCTTTTATTAATTATATCAAAGCTAATCATAGGTTTGTTTCTAGGGCAAAACATCATGCTATAAAAGACAGATGCAATAATCACCAGATTGAAAGCTTTAGGCCTGTTTCACACTATGCTTTTGTACCTTTTGAAAGCTACAATTTTTTATTTTATAAATGAAAATACAGCTGATCTGTTGTAAAACTGATGCAAACAGTATATTCGCTTTTTTATTTATTTTACATATTCATTACATCATTATCCCTCATGCATATGCACTGCTTCCCCTGCCCACCGGCAGTCCTGTTTCTGTAGTTGGTTGCAGTCCAACGCACCCTCAGCCTTTGTGACAGTGTGTCTCACTGTTGGAATCACACACACTGTGTGTGCCTCTATAGTGGTGTAAAAAATAAATAAGTTAAAAACAAATTGTCATTGGGTACCCCCATATTGTGATACCAAGCACAGATAACGCATATGGCTGCAGCCCCCAGCCATGTGCTTATCTTGGCTGTGTATCAAAATAAGAGGACCCCCATGCAAGCTGCATTATTATTATTATTATTATTATTATTATTATTATTATTATTATTATTTAAAATGGTGTGCGGTCCCCCCCAACTTTGATACCCAGCCATGATAAAGCCCGACAGCTGGGGACTGGTATTCTCAGTCTGGAAAGGCCCATAGTTATTGACCCCACTCAGCCTAAAAATACCAGCCGCACAGAATTGTCGCATCCATTAGATGCTGCAATCCCTGCACTTTACCTGGCTCTTCCTGATTGCCCCGCTACAGTGGCAATCGGGGTAATATCAGGGGTTAATGACAGCACACAGAAGCAACTAAGCCCTAGAATAGTAATGGGAGGAGTCTGAGACCCCCCTGCATTACTAATCTGTAAGTGAAAATAAATAAACACAAAAACCAAAAAAATTCTTTATTTGAAATAGAATACAAAAAAGAACACCCTATTTCATCTCTTTATTAACCTCAAACACCCAGTTCCGACTTGGTATGTAGTGATATAGTGGAGCTGTGCTCTCGATGGCTGACACTTGGGATTTCAGTGGGCTGCATAAGCTGGAAAGCCCTCTCCCCCTCGTTGTGTTGATGCCTTCGATCTCTGAACTCTTGGGGAAAGTTCATAAAGAGACTATCCTCCACAAGTGAATTATCAGGTTGCGTGAAGCTTCTCCCTGCTCTAGGGTCCTGTACCCCGACGTGCTCGGTACCGGTCCGGTTACTGGACTTCTGGTGCCGACCGTTCTCCAAAACTAAGTCTGCTATACCTCCTCCAATACCCTGCGACTGGGTCTCTGATGCCTCTGGTCCCAGACCACCGGCTGTGACCCAACCAAGGTCACACAGCGAGATCCAACTCCCCCAGCTCCTCACTCTTTGGGAGCTACTACTCAATTTTAGGGAGCTGCTACTCCCAGCTCCTCACTCTTTGGGAGCTCTCAATAAAACTGACTTCCTCCCTCCCACCAGTCTGCCCGACGTCTAGGCGAGTGGCCCTATTCCAGCTAGACCATCCACTGGTGTGCCTGACAGGGTGTGGTATGAGGTGTGGTTAGAATTTGAGTGCTGATGGAAGCAATACCAGTAGTTTGGATCCCAGAACCATGGAGGGTGGGTTCTGCACCATGAGAAACAGGGGTGCAGTTCCCTGTGACACCCTGATAGTCAGGGGTGTCACATGTTCTTTAGCATTTTCATGGTGCTCCTCCTTAACATTGCCAGTTTTATCTGGTTGTCCCACCATGCATGGTGTCATCCACAAGCACCTCCGTCACCATCCTTACTACCTGCCACATTCTATTCTGAGAGCCAACTGCCATCACCTCTCTCCCCAGTACCTGCTGCATCCAACCCTCGTTCACGGTTCCAACCATATGGTAGTTTTTTTTTTTTGCTCGCTGTAGATTTTATTAGGTGCACAAGATCTGATATGACCCTTCAGCCTTTGGTTACCAACAAGGTAAAACTGATTATGCTGCTGTTTGCACTACATGAGTTTATTGAAGGAGACTCCTTAGGCTAGGTTCACATTTCTGTTATTTTGCATCAGTCACATGTGTTGCTTGACGCATGTGACTGATGCGTTGTACAACGGATGACAAAGAACAGAATTCATTGTCGGACTCCGTTGTGTGCGGGGAGCGGAGTTCGGGGTGGGTGGAGCCGAGCGGGGCCGTAGCCCTGAGGACGTCAGTGCCGCGGGGACTGCAGGACTGAGGACTGGTGATTGTGTGTGTATACATGCGGAGTGCTGGAGGGGGCGGAGCCGAGCGGGGAAGTGTCGGCCTCCCTGCGTATCCAGAGTAAATATCGGGTAACTAAAAGCAAAGCACTTTTTGCTTGGTTACCCGATATTTACACTGGTTACCAGCGTACACCGCTTAGCGCTGGCTCCCTGCACACGTAACCAGTGTAAATATCGGGTAACTAGCCAAAGCGCATTGCTTAGTAACCCGATGTGTATCCTGGTTACGTGTGCAGGGAGCTAGAGAGAGCAAGCGCAGCGAAATCCTACGGATTGCACTGCTCAAAAAACGTTACAGGCTGCGTTTTTTCCGCCCCGCGGTCAGGCGTTCCACGACTGATCAGTCGGGCGGAGGGTGCAATGCAGCATCATCAGGCACAATCCGCCGCTCATACAAGTCCATGGGAACAACGGAATCCACCAAACTGATTCCGTTGTTTACCAGAGCAGCGGATTGCGACTGATACAATTTAACGGAAGTGTGAACCTAGCCTTAGGATTACAGGCTCCTATTTTGTAAAATGGTAAATCTTTTTATAAATACTACATATGTCCACAGAAAGTGGTTTTGTCTGTATTTACTGGTGGTGCTAACTTACTGATTTCTCTACATGATATATATGTTTTAGCATGTCCTATTTAGAACAAGTGCACTTTGTTCACCTGTAAATGACAGACGACCAAATGTACAGACATGTTTTATGGTGCGATACAAATTATGCTCACTCCAAACTATGTCTTTATGCTTCATCACCCATCAGCTTTGAGAGCAGGAAGAGGTTGAGTGCTTGGCAATCTGACAGATCTCACGTCTTGCCTATCTTATAACTCTAGCACAGCAGACAATGTGGGTAAGCTGCCAATTAATGGTTCTTTGACTTCAGTTGTCCAACCTGTAATGTCTGATGTGAAGGACACAAAATGTAAATTCACGTTTTCAAGTTTTTACAATTTAGTTGATAGGTCCTATTTTTTTATTTGGGTCTCTTAAAACAACACTCCATTTTTTTTTTAGCTTTTTTTCTTTCTTTCTTAAAGAGGACCAATCACAAGGATTTTTCTGTATCAGGTAAGGGCAGTGCCATGCAGGCATACCTATTATAGAAAGGTGTAATACTTGGTTGATTAAATATCTTCAATTAAAGTTGCCGAAATAGAATGCACTTTGATGTATGTGACAAGGAAAAAAAGTCTTTTTCAGCTCACCCACATGATCATTCCAACTGGCTCCGGGATCCAGAACGGTGCAGGGACATAAACTCCGTGTTCAGGAATGCAAAGCAACAAACTGTGCAAATTCCTTTCCTTATCCAGCAACACGTCCGAGAGTATTTGTGTAAAATTAAAACTTCATTTTATTGAAATTTTTTTTAAAACTTAACAATCGTTAGAAGGATATTCCAACATTAAAAGAAGGCGTCTTACGCGTTTCAGGCCAGTGTGGCCCTTCGTCATAGACATATGCTATCCAAATGAAACACATAATATATAGGAAAAAATGATGTATATGAAACACTCCACGCGACCGGGGTTTCTTTTACTCATCACCAGGCCGATGATGGAGGGGTCTTTGGGGATATCACGGCGGCTAGGCCCGGCTTCGTGGCCCGGAGGTGTCCACGAAAGGGAGATGTGAAGGAAAGAGAGATGATGGGGTAGTTGTCTCGTTACACCACCTGTGGTGTACGGCTATGAGGGAAGCCACCACTGCGGAATGTCGCTCTCCTCTGGGGCGGATGGTAACGCAGCTCGGGTGTTTCAGCTCTCCACACGTAGAGCTAGACCAGGGGGAGGATGATGGGGGTGGTAGAGGTGACCGATGGCGCCGGAGCGCGGGATGTCTGTGCCAGCAATGAAAGGGACAACACAGGAGCTGCGGTTCAAAGTTCTCTTTACTCACTGCAACTGTCGTCACCCTTGGAGTGCCGGTTTCTACTATGATGGGCTCTAGCCGATCCCAGATAGTTCAGAGGTCTCCACCGGTGTTCCCACTTTGTGTCCTTCCTGGTAGGGGTCCTGCCACTCCCGTGTCTGGTATATGGAATGGGCCGCGGGTGCTTCCTGCACATTCCGCGGACCCTGGAATTCCCATGTGCTGTGGAGACCCTGGGGTGAGCTTCTCTCCTCCAAACGTCGGGCCCCGCTGATCTCTCAGAAGTTAAAAGGTAGTTGCTTTGGACCGAGGTCCCGACTTGTCTCCCTACCCCGAGCTGTTCCTGGGGTTGACTAACCATTTAAGAAGATGCTCCTTCCTTACCCCCAAGTGGTGGCCGCCCCCCAGGTGGTTGTCCTAGTGACCAGAAAGTCCGATGCCTCGTGATGGCCACCCCTATCCACCCCAGGCCAATCCCAGTGGGAACGCACCTAACTGTATGTTGTATGTGAATGTGGTAAACACCAGCGTTTAACCCCTTCCTTACCTGGGGGTAAGTACTGCACCTTAAGTGAGATACAATACCCTGTGGCAACTGACCCTCAGGGGCCCCACATATGCAACATGGACGGGTCTTGGTGGGTCAGGTGTTTATTCCTCCTCCTCTGGGGTTCTCCTGGCTAGCCCCCTGCTCTTTATTTGAACATCGTGCCGCCATTGCTGGGTTTGGTAGCGTGTGTGCATTGCCACAGATCTTCATTAAAATGGTTCCGGCGTCCACACATGTGCATGCCGCAATCTCTGGTGCCATTTGATTGAACACATTGTGGTGAAGATTATGAGATGCATAGTCACGTGCGCAGATGTAAAAAAATAAATTAATGAAAAATATGGACATACGCCGATGCTTCTCATAGTCCTCACTGCAGTGTGTTCAATCAAATGGTGCAGAGATCGCGGTATGCACATACACGGACTCTGGTGCCCTTTTAATGAAGTCCTGAGTACTGTGGCAATGTGCACGCACCGCCAACAACAGTAATGGAAGAGCGGCGCAATTTTCAAATAAAAAAAAGGGGTCATGCCAGGAGAACCCCAGAGGACAAGTTTACAGTGACGACCTGACCCACAAAGACCCGTCCATGTTGCGCACATCAATCAAACTGCAGTGCTTTTCTGCAACTTTGATTAAACATATTTAATCAACCAAGCATCACATCTTTACACAACAGGTATGCCTACATTCAGCATCTTAGTGCCAGTATGGCAATGTTTTTACTTCAGATAGCAAAATCTTGCTGGTTGGTCCTCTTTAAGTCCCCTGCCCCTGTCTTATACTCACCGTCCAGCGACCACCTTTTTTAATCTTTACTCCGTTCCCTCCTCTGCTGAGTATGGCTGGTGCTCGAATGTGTGGTTTCTGAAACATCGAACACACAGCACAGGCTGTATCCAGTGACTGATGGGAGCCGGCACTCCAGTAAGAGCCACTTGCAGTCTCTAGCTCTCATTAGGGGTAAAAACTAAATTTTCTGATGTATTGTGTCCAAAGGAAAAAAACCCAAATCCCTCCCACAGAAATGCTCTGTTTATGGCTGGCTGTATGTGGGCAGAGAGTCCGACTGCCCAGTCCCTGACTTCCATTATACTTGTTACTTGAGTTGAGCCCGTCCGGGCATCTGACCTGCTTCACTTGAATACCGAGCACACAAGCTTGATAGTTACGTAGGTTGAAAAAAGACCTAGGTCCATCTGGTTTAACCTTCCTCCACCAATTATATTTTTTCTCATTTATAACCAACAATGTTGTGTGTACTGAGGAAATCATCCAGCCCTTTTTCAGAAGCTGTTATAGTATCTGTCATCACTACCTCTTGTGGTAGGGCATTCCACAGTCTGACTGCTCTAACTGTAAAGAACCCTGTAGTTAGTGATCACTCATCATTACAAGCATTGCACTGCTCACTCATCACTAATAGGCTGTTCAGATGTTTTCTCCTAACTTTTGTTGACTGTGAGCACAAAAGACTGCACATAGACACAACTCACAAATGATATTCAGTGTGATTCAAGCAATTTTCTTCATGCAGCAACAATCCTCGTAGAATCAAATCACAGTGTGCACTAATTTCCTATTATATTTTTGGATAAGGCTGGACTATTGAATTCAATAGGTTCATTCATTTTTAGGGATATTCACTGTGCATTTACGGAAGATGCATGCGCTTAGTGTATGGAGCAGATTCAGCATCATACAGAGTGGGTGCCAGCTCTGATTGCAATGGTTTAGTTTTTGCAGATACAGAGAGAAGGTGGTTTCTAATGTAGTGATGGGCGAGCGTTACAATGTTCGGGTGCTCAGTACTCGTTAAGAGCTGTTAGATGTTCGGGTGGGTGTGACTCGAGCACCCAAGTATAATGGAAGTCAATGGGGGATTTGAGCATTTTTATGTAAGATTTCTTGGAAAAATGCTCATGTCCCCCATTGACTTCCACTATACTCAGGTGCTGGAGTCGCGCCCATCCGAGCACCAATTGCTCTTAATGAGTACCAAGCATTGTAGTATTCGCTCATCACTATTCTATTGCAGTGAGGTGTCTGTAGATTGTCATGGCAGCCGATGTTCTATTGAAGGCCCCAGTATCTGCCATATTATACATCTAGATGGGTAAATATTAGTAATGAGCTTGCAGTACAATGGTCGGTGCTTTGTACTCGTAATGATGAGCAGACACTACGATGCTTGATTGCTCTTTACTCAAGCCAAACAGCTCACAAGCTTGAACGGGCTAGACTCGAGTAATGAGTATAATGGAAGTCAATGATTGGCCAGTTTTTGGGGGCACGCTACATCCAAAAAACATTGTTTTAACCCCCAGTGAGAGTGATTCAGAGAATACAAGTGACTCTCGCACTGACGTATCTGCTCGCATTAGTCAGAGCCTGTGCTTTGTGTTCAATTTTTCATGATTAATGCACCCGTGATACTCGGCCGAGCACCGAGTGTACCCAAGCACCCCAGTGCTCAATTGAGTATTGAGCAGTGGCGAGCACTTTCACCTATCATTAATAAATATTCAATAGTCTGCAATGCTATAGAATTGCAGTGTATTGTGTAAGCAATCAAGTGGTCACCTTTTTTAAAAAAAAAAAAAAAATTCTTAATTATAAAACCTCCTATAATAAAAAAAAAAACAAACCAACAAACCTGAGTGGTAAAATTTGTTAAAAAATATATAAATAAATCTATAATAAAATATATATCACCTTTTGGTATTGCCCCTTGAGTCAAAGTCCATACTATTAAAATCTAAAAATATTTCTCTCCTAAGGTGACTGATAAAAGGGTGAGAGAACAAAAAAATAGAAACTGTAAAATTGCTGGAGAGTTTTGTCATGTCACCAAAAAATGAAATAAAAAAATGATCCGTATGGAATTAAATGATGAACAACCAAAAAAACATTCAAAACAAAAAAAAAAATCACATACAGATGACACATGTATATGGAAAACTTTTGTGACCATCCGAATGAAAAACCTCTGGATCTATTCGTAGGGCCATGGTCTAGCAGTCACATCAGTATTCTGTGGCCATCTGATAGGAGCCCTATGAATTGTCTCCTAATCTGCCGGCATCCTGGGTGTCTGTTCAGATTTGTAGGCATGCTGCAATGTCATGTGTGGGTATCCCCACAACAATGACATTCATTAAAAAGGGGTTGATGATGCCCGAAGAAAGGAGGCAGTTCACAGGGTTCCTGTCTGATGGCCACAGAATATTATCGTGCCTGCTTGACCAGGGTCTTGTCGGTCGATCCACTCCTCTCTACCATAACCATATGTGTGGGAAAAACTAATTTGTGAGACATGTTACAGGCTTCTTCTGATCCGTGTTTGCAGTTTAAAATAGGTCGTTAACATATACGGGGATCTGTGAAACAAGGCCCAAAACAGATGACACATGAACAGAAAACGAGTGTATGAATGTAGCCTAATCCTGCAACAAATGTGAGCAATAACCAAGAAGGCCCAGTATAAGGTGATGAGCTAACAGTCCTATGAATAAATTGATTACACCAATTTATAGTATTGAAATACAAACTTTAACATAATATACCAGTTTGCAATCTCGCTGTTGACTGGAATGAATGTAGTGAGGAATTATTACATTTATAGATTCCAAAAATGTATTAACCCCCTAGATGTAATCTGTTATTAATGTTTGATTTGATTTTGTGGATTTCAATAAGTCACTCTTTTTTTTTTTTTTTTTTTTTTTTTTTTTTTAGTTTCTTCCCTTTAAAGCACCCCTTCATCATGTTTGCAATTTATTTAGTGGAGCTTTAAATGTAAGCCTACCCATTGTCTTATACCTTCTCTCCGGCCTATTCATTCTTTTCCGGCACCACTCCAGTTTTGCAGTGCCACTCCAGTTTTGTAACTGTAATGTCAGACTGGTCAGAAGTCACAAGCTCTCAATCCAACTCTATGAGAACCAGAACAAGACTCTCATAGACTTCTATTTTTGTTCACCTCCGGCTCACACTATGAAGCACTGGAGCTGCTGGCAGGTCACAAATCGCCAGAGACCAACTGGAGCAACGCTGATAGAAGATGAAGCCACAAAAGGGTGAGTATAAGACAGGGGTCAGGAGATTTAAAGTACCACTCCTGTCAGTCATGCCATTAAAAAACTCTGGAGTGGTGCTTTAAGTGCTGCAAATTAAGTTTTATGCTAATAACCAGTAAGAGTGAAGGTGCAGAGAAAGTTGGTTGTTTGCGCCTGCTAGCTCATGGCATCTCATGGCAACAACGGCCTGTGTACCCTGAATACATATTTGCTGTATACAGTGTAAGCTGTGAACATGGAATACGTCAACAGAAGGAAGGGAGTGTGGTGAGACTATGGCTTCAGTCCTTATCGGTCTAGTTTGTCATGCACCAGTTCATGATACACCGCATATTTGTTGTGTTGTACATTAGAGCTGAGCGGTTCATTCACAGAGGATTGAGTTTGAGTTGAATATTCTGAAATATGTGGTCTCGCGCAAATTCAAACATTTTGAGATTTGATTCACGGTTTAGACAAAAATAAAAAGAAAACTTGCCTGGCTCCATTTGTCACACTTATGAAGCGTCAGAGAAAAGGCAAATATCATGTTGCCAAACCATGTGTTCTTCCCCATAGTGCCCTGCCGCTATATCATCTACGTAGAATCATATCTTGTGCGGTGGTGGTCAGGACCTGGGCCATTACAGATCAGACGTTCTCAGTGTAGCACAGTTTGTACAGATGAGATGGTTTCCACCTCCAAAGTCTTCTGTAGAATGCAAGCTTTTATGGTCAGCAAGGTCCACTGTCTCACCTGTAAATTGTAAGCTTTAATGGTGGGATTGGTCTATCGTTTTTCACGGCTGATATTACGCCAACAACTACCAATAAACAGGTCAGACGGATATGTCTAATAATATTGCTGCTATTGTAAGCTGCTTGAGTACTGGAAAAAAGAAGCAGGACACAAATATTTGGTAAGATTTACTATCGATTGAGTAGATATGACATTACTCCCAAAATATGAGATCCTGGAGATAGTGCGCCAATTAGACATTCTTAGATATTGATCCTGGGAATTCTGCTTGAAAACTGAAGTGCCGTCATTCCAGCACTGAAATCCTGTTGGATAAAATTAAGTATTCACACACACCACAAAAGAAAAAAAAAAAAACAAAAAAAAACAAACCAAAAAACACTGGTGCATTTCGGATAAGAAGCCTTAGCTGTCTTTTGTGGTGTTTCTATGATTTTAAGATGATAGAAGAAGGACTTACATTCCAAAATCAAGTTCCTCTTGGATAGAAAAAAGTCCCGGTATTTCTTTTTTACAACATCAAAAAATGACAGAAACACTCCCACAAGATAAAAACCGCCGACGCGTTTCAGACAAGATCCTTATGTCTTGTGTGGTGTATGTTGTTTTTTTTTACGATTTTATGATGTTGGAATAAAATATTTTTATCTAAGAGGATTTAGGTGGTGGAATATATCTTATTCTATTTGACAGTATTGATGATCAGGCAATACATACAGTATCTAGCAGAACTGTGATAATGCAGCTCTTTGAGTACCCGAGCAGCGCACTTGTTCATGCAGCTGTACCTCAGAGGTAGAGAAATAAATAGCATCATTACGTGTCTAGCAGTGCAGTCCCTGAGCTATTAGCATCCCTGAGGAGACGGCACCACACAATCTCCAGAGTGTACGTTACCTTTGGTCCTTGTAATCAAAGGAAAAAAGCTAGAACAAGGCTCTCATAGACTTGTATTGCTTTGTCAGTACTGTTGTCTCATGTGTAGGCTTGAAGATGGCAAGCAATAATGTACATAATGTATTCCGATATCGGAGGTAATGATACACAGGCAAAAAATGTTCCTAAACCCATCAGATATTTACTCCCATAATTGTCACACATAAGTGGAGTGCGCCATGGACTTTTTCTTCCACTACATGAAACTGCTGACGGTTTCTTTTGTGTTTCTATCTCTAGTACCATACACCAAAGCAAAACCGATGTATTGCTATATCTCTATTTCTCCGCACAGTGACAGCTTGAAGCCACAAACTGAGCTCCACCTTGTGTAAATGCAGATTTTCCTGGGAACAAGGATGTCTGTTGTATATTTTCTGTAAACTTTGTTTGAAGAAGTTGAACTAATGATTGTTATTGAAATGTGCTACGGTGTTATTGTGTCTTCATAGTGTTATATTCACCATAGCACTATAAGGTTACTGTGTGTGGATCTATATGCTACCAAAAACCCTTTAAAGTCTAGACTAGAAAATGGACTTTTCTTAAGAAAACCCGCACCCTCTGGCAGAATACCGCTGCAAATCGGAGATAAAATCAGCGATATATCTGCAGTGTGCGCACATAGCCTTAAAACGCTCCCTATTGTTAACACTTCGTATAGATAATCCTCAGTACCAGGGGCGTACTTCAATATCATGGGGCCTCATAGCAGAAGTTCTAATCGGCCCCTGCACTGCCCCCCCCAACTCCCTCCCCAAAAAAATGTGGGTGGGTTACGTAAGAGCATATTCCACAACGTTTCAGCCCTTTCAAAGTAATTTTCCTCCTATTCAAGCCCCTAGGTGACCTATTCATTACACCCATAAAGTGTGATGCTAACAAAATTGCCCAACAAACAGTCTGATACCTGCACAGTGAATTCCTCCACAGTACCCTCCACACACGCAGTATGATATTGCTACTGTATCCTCCTTCAACTTCTCCAGCAATGGTGACCCCAACACAGTATAATCCCCAACTGTGATCTCATCAAAGCCCTACATACAGTATAAAGGCCCACATACCTTTCCACACTACTTAAAGGCCCCCACTAACCCTTCAAACAGTACAATACCCCCACAAACTCCTCTGCAGAGTCTGATAGACTCCATACAAACCTTTCACTCCGTAGAATAACTTGCATACAGTATAATGGCCCTTAAATAGCCCTCCATAAGGTATAAAGGCCTCCCATAGTCCTCAAAATATTATAATGGCCCCAACATAGCCCTCCAAATATTATAATTCCCCCACATAGCTTTCCCTATAGTATAATGGGCTGATGCAGTAGTGACATCAAGCCCCTCAACGCACGAGTCCCATTGCGGTGGCATGATCTGCCGCCACTGCTCAGTACAGTCAGAGCATTCATAAAAAATATGTAGCAAAAACTCATTAGGAGTCATTGTTCACAGTAACCAATTAGGTTTCATCTTCCTTTTGTCATATGCGTTGAGAGCTGGAAGATGATTCATTGCTAAGGTGAGAATTGTATCTTTTGGGAACTTTGTTATACTCTATGCATTGGAGTGACTACCGGTAATTACTTGGTTGGTCTTGTGTATATACATACTATGTTATGCGAGCAAACCCTCCAAGTTTTTCTAACAAATACACTTAAGGAATTGCTAATTTGTGTTTTTTAACCTAAAGTCCTGAAGTGTCTTAATTAATGTTTTGTTTTTTTTTCTTTTTTATGTTTGTCTTTTCTTGAGTACTTTTTTCAAGCTTAATTGAGTCTTATTTTCTACAGCTGATTTCCAGACTCTTTTTTTTTTTTTTTTTTTACTTAATTCAACAATGAAGAAACAGCATTTTATCAATAAAAAATGTCAAAATGCTGAAAAAGGTGCCAGGCATCTTTTGAGACATCATATTGACTTATAATGTAAATTATAGAGCGTCTTCTGATCAGAAAAAAAAGCTGAGAAACTGTTGGATCACTACTTTAAACTACTTGGTAGCTTTTTAACAAAAACAAACTAAAACTCTAAAGGCGCCGTTACACGCAACGACATTGCTAACGATATGTCATTGGGGGTCACGGAATTCGTGATGCACACTCAGCCTCGTTTGCGACGTCGTTGTGTGTGACACATACGAGCGACCGCTAACGATGCAAAATACTCACCAAATCGTTGATTGTTGACACGTCGTCCATTTCCCAAATATCATTGCTCGTTTAGGATGCCGGTTGTTCGTCGTTCCTGAGGCAGCACACATCGCTACGTGTGACACCCCAGGAACGACGAACAACAGCGTACCTGTGTCCTCTGGCAACGAGGTGGGCGTGACTTTCATGCGGCTGCTCTCCGCCCCTCCGCTTTTATTGGACGCCTGCCGTGTGATGTCGCTGTGACGCCGCACGAACTGCCCCCTTAGAAAAGAGGCAGTTCGACGGCCACACCGACGTCGCTAGGAAGGTAAGTATGTGTGACGGGTCCTAGCGATTTTGTCCGCCACAGGCAGCGATTTACCCGTGACGCACAAACGACGGGGGCGGGTTCTTTCACGAGCGACATCGCTAGCAATGTCTCTGCGTGTGAAGCGCCCTTCAGACTGAATGTATGAACGGCAAGTAGATTTTGCATACAAATGTTTATGTTCAATTTTTTAAGTGTTTAGTTAATGCTTTTTCGGGTGGGTTTTGGAGCAGGAAAATAAATCATGTCGCAAACGTTGCAGAAAAAGTGCCCTAAAAATGCTCAAAAGGTGGAACATATCCTTTTTTTTATATCAAAATGGCTTGCTGCTCATATCTTCAGACTTCTAATAGTCTTTTAACGTCAGATTTTAAAAGAATCAAAGCTATTAAAAGAAGTGAACTGACCATTTTACTGGCATCTGTCACTTGGAAGATGCCACAGACTAAGTAAAGACGTTTATGGGGAGCCCCAAAAAGTCAGACGGCAGTTGTCACTGTCAGGCATCTTTTTTAGCATTTTAAAAACGTCACAACAAACACCATCGTTTCTCAAAGCAGTTTCCACTTTTAAAAATTTGGTGGGTGAGCCTAAAAATAGAAAAAAAGAATAATTTTGCATGTAAGGCAGGTTTGGGCAAACTGCGGCCTGTGGGCCACATCTGTGATGCCCTGGACTAGTCAGGTCGTCCCAGGTAGTCACACACCACACCACACCCCCCTCCCGATTAGGTGACATCAGTCAAACTAAAAACCTTGTCACCACCCTCCAGGTTTGATGTCCACACCAGGGGGTGGAGCCAGGTGGTTGGCTCCGCCCACCGAGGAGTTCACATGCCTGGAGGCGGGAAAACAGACACTCAAGTTAAGGTCTAGAGGAGCAGAGTAGTCTGGAGGAGGTATAGAGCAGTCAGGTTCACGGGCAGTCCTGTGTCCAGGCCTGCCAAGAGACTACCAGGTGGCTGGGTCGGAGCCCAGTCACCATTGGCAAGGAGGCAGACGGTGGTGGCCGCCTGCAGGAGCTGGGATTACAGCCGGTGGAACCGTAGGGACTGGGGTCGGGCGGTGGCCCGTCGGTACCAAACCGGGGAACCGATTGGAAACCGGAGCACCAGGAGGGGTACTCAGACCCATTACAAAGCCCTGAACTGACAGGGCCGAGTCAAATCAACTGATTGCGGACTGGACTTAAGGACCTATCCCACACAAGCTCCGTTACAAGACAACAGCCCAACCATACAGGGTAAAGCCACCGCCAAGGCATAGAGACCCAAAGGGCCAGCGTCTGCAGGCAAACGGGCTCCTATGGCATATACAAGTCGGGGAGCGGACTACCAGTGTCTAGGCATAGGAGTTGAACATTTACACACAGAGGTGCAGGAGAAAGGCGGAAACCACCAACCTATTCTGGGAGAAGCTGCAGCCGGCTGCGGGCCCCGTTCATCACTCCGTTTGGTTTACCAGAGATTCCGGTGTCTTGTGTCATAGTGAGTACACAAGTGCCTTCGGGCCGCGCACCGCAACACTTCACCCTGCACCCCGGCCCTCGCCAACTGGGCCCCGGGGCCAACACCCCCTACCCACGGAGGGGTCAACACCTAGCTGCGCCATTACATCGCTCCTGGGAGCCCCCATACCGTCACCGCAGCGGTGGTGTCTACAATCACCACAACCCTCACCCAAGCCCCGCGTGTAGCGCCAACTCCCTTACAGAGCGACGTGAGAGGCTCGAGCCACCACCCACAGTATGAACACGGATCCGAGTGGCTCACCGGTCGCAGCCGAGCCCGCGGGACGGTACACATCCAGCAGGGCAGATCATAGTGTGCTTGCGCAGGAGCACAATGGAGGCCTTTGTGTGGATGTGTCATCCACATTAGGCTGGGAAGGAGGACGGCGACTGCACAGAATAGGGGAGGACAAAGACCAGTGACATCCATCTGACCCCACCCGCAACCCAGGTCAGTATAATAAAAGCTATTTTTTTTTAGTTATACATAGCGGCCTGGGCTCTTATATGCAGTATTCTAGAATACTGTATATAAGAGATTACTCCTGGTGGTCGCAGCTTATAAGGGAAAATCCAGGTTACAGGTTCCCTTTAACTATTCACAATAACAGTAATTTTGACCAGGGGTGCCCAAACTTTTGCATGCTACTGTAATATATAAAGGGAGGCTATGTGGAAGCTCATAATGTGTAAATAGGTGGATATGTGGGAGCTCATAAAGTCTACAAGGTGCTATGTGGGGCTCATGATGTATTTAGGAAGCTGTGTTGAGCTTATGCTGTGTTTAGGAGGCTGTGTGGTGCTCATAGTATATATAAGAGGCTATGTAGGGGCTATGTGTGCTTTTATATTAGGGGCTATGTGAGAGCTCATACTGTTTATAGAGAGGCTATATGGGGGTTATACTGTTTATAAGGGCTATGTGGAGGCTCATACTGTATTTAGGGAGGCTGTGTGTGCGCTCATGCTGTATATAGGAGGCTATGTTGGGGCTCATGCTGTGTATATGGGGCCTGGGACTGCATGTGAGCTCACACTGTATATATGGGGATGTCAGCAATCACCAATCTAAGCGGTAATATTGTCGTAGATGTTGCAAGAGCGGTGAGTGTGTTGATTGGCTGCAGCAGTCATATATTGTAGATGGTATGTCACATTGAGTAGCTTGTGTGCTAACTGGTCATTTTGTTTGTGTTCAATGAAACATTTTGTTGCATCTTTTATTATTTTCAAGTCGTTGGCCTATTGGCTTCTGGTTGACTTTATGCTGACTATAGTCCTGTTGAAAGTGGTTTGACTTCCAAAGATCTCCAGCTGGCAATATATAGATTTGCTGCCATGTTGTCTACATGTGGAGAATTGAGGAGAATCCCAGTTTATGGGCCCCTTTTTGCAGAAGATCCTGTAATATTGTTACTTCTTAGATCTCTTCATTGTAATTCTATAGCATGTAACAAGTGTCACAGTATTACAGTATTTATTCGCATTTAGAAAGTAATTATTTTGTGCAAGTCAGCTAAGGTGTTTCCAACATAGTCCTGTGACGTACATGTCTGATTAGTCAGACTGGGAGGACAATGTCATGAAATGATAACTGTTGCTTCTCCTTCACTTGAGGTTGCTCAATAAATTATATAAAAAACACGGGTGGAAATATTATTACATTGGGTGGAACCCAACAAAACCAATTTCATTGGGACAAAGACTAACTTTAAAATTGTGATAAAAATTGTCATGGTCAGAGTATAAAATAAAAAACCTCTAGGCAGTCCGGAAACGCATTAAATGGGGTCTAGAGAAGCATAAATGCACATAACCAGCATGTGCCTTGGAGATTCCTGGAACAGATATATCCTGACATAGGTGTCTTTTGATGGCATCATTATGGTTCTGCTGACAGAACTGATTTTAATGAAAGGTATAAGAATTTATCCTTGTATGATGTATGGAGATGTTTTGTTACTTAAAGGGCACCAATCACCAGGATTTTCGTATATAAGTTAAAGCCAGTGCTGTACTGGCACTATCAGGCTGATTCTCTACATACCATTAGTGGTCAGCTCAGATGTTTTAGGTTTTGAAATCCAAAAAAGTAAAGTTTATATAATTAGCTGCTTGTTGAGTGGCAGTTGCAATGGAGCAGATAATATATTCATAGTTATCCCCTCCCCCTTTTAGAATTAGCATAAGTATTATACAAATGATTCACTTTGTCTGTTGCAGGACCTGTGGTGAGGTCATACCCATGTGACCATAACGGGCGGTGCCTCAGCCAACAAAGCTGGATACCAGGTCACATGGGTATGACCTCAGACAGGTTCTGCAACAAAGTGAATCGTTTGTATAATATTTATGCTAATTCTAATGGAGGGGATAACTCTCAATATATGATCTGCTCCATTACAACTGCCACTCAACAAGCAGCGAATTTTATAAACTTTATTTTTTTGGATTTCAAAACCTAAACATGAGTTAAAAACTACAGCTATGTATAGAATCAGCCTGATAGTGCCAGTATAGCCCTGGCTTTAACTTATGTATGAAAATCCTGGTGATTGGTTCCCTTTAAATGCATGTATTTAGGGCTAAAAGTCATTTTTGCAATTGGGTTTCATTAAGAATTTTGCACCATTTGCCCCCTATAATCTCTGGGTTGCACAGTTATGGCCACGATGACGGCCTAACAACAAGTTTGAAATTATGTTAACGGTCTATTCAATGCCCCTCTGATTTCTGACCACAGACCATATTAAGGTTGTAACAACGGCGTTCCTGTGCTGTCCTCCTTCCTCCACCCAGCAGGGATGTTGACGCACTCTCCTCTGTTGAGCATGGAACTCCCCACTGTCCTCCGCCATGGCTTCTGACTCCTAGGTGCTGGTCATGCCATACAGGTCTCTTGGGAGCGCGCTTAGTGCGCGCTCGCTTCACATCTCTTAAGTGGGCAGCTTGCTCAATCTGGAATTGCGTGCAGCCTATGGAGCAGAGACACTAGGTACTTAAGGCATCCTCCCCCTTTGGGAGGTGCCTAAGCAGCATTGTTTCTAGTCAGTCGTATGCCTGCTAGTTAGTTATCAGGTCCCTGAACTTATATCCTGCCATCCCGAACCTGTATCTGTCCTTTCAGCCTGAACCCGTACCTAACCCACCAGCCAGCATCCCATTCCGACTATCCTTTGAGAACCAGCCGTCCAGTCGGTAGCGACATCTATATTCACTCTGCCTGTGATCCTGATCCAGTCCTGCTTGTTACTCTGAGCACTATACCTGCACCCCTGACCCCTGGGGTCCGTTGCTGCAGTCCGGGAACTCCCTGTAGTGGTACCTGGTGTCTACTGGCATCCAAGTCCAACTTCCGCATTAGAGGCTCTGGTGAACACCTGGCAGGCACTTAGTCTTGCCCCTCCAAAGTAAGCTTGGTCCATGGTGAAGTGACATGCCTGAGAAAAGTTGAATGTCTAAGTACAAACATTTTAATGAAACCCAAGTAATGAAAGAATTTCTAACAAAAAATAAATATATTTTAATAGAAAAAAGTCCTCAAAGGTGAAGTTGTCCACCTTTCTGGACATTTTTTGAATCTTAATTTTTAGACCAAAATACGTGAATTTATTTTTGCTATTGGGTTTCATTTGTTTTTTTATTTTTTCATTGGGTTTAATTTATTTTTACTATTGGGCTTCATTTGCCTTCTATAGCTGCTGAATTGCACTGTCTATTGCTGACTACAGAATACCATACTTCAATGAGCCCCTTGGAGAATTTGTAATTATGTTTTTTTCTGAGCTCCTCTCGGTTGATTTCTGACCACAGACCACATCAAAGTTGAAAGTGCAGGGAAATCAAGCCTGTAAAGACCAAACAATGAACACTTTTAATGAAACCCAATTGCAAAAATATTTTTTGTTCCCAAATACCTTCATTTAAGTTAATACAAATTTGTCAGCAAAGGTGGCCATCCTCTTCATTTTTGGAATATATGTTTCCGTGTGTCCTTTGTCTTTTCTGTTATTCATGTCATAACAAATCAATTGTAAATTTACAAACATTTCAGAGCTGCACAAAATCCCACAATGATCTAACGGCAGTGCGGAACTCCCCTTTATGGATCCAGACTTCATTATTGATTCTGTTTATTACGCATTGTGTCTATAGGCAACTGATGTCGTACACCCGTCCCATAGATCATTTATTATTGTGAAATAACAAACCCCTCCAAAAAATAAATATTATGACAAGGAAAGGTCGTTCTTTGTGTATAGATATGTATATGTATAAGTATGATTATATATATATATATGTGTATATAAACATATACATATATACCCAAAATTGTAGTATATGTGTAATAAATATTTGTGGTGGTTTAATACACCATTATGTCTTCTGCTTGCGCTTCTATTTTGCCTATGGCGGTTTAGGACTAGCAGCTGCAGTATGCAGTGTAAGGTGTATATGTGTATCTTTCTGCATCTTCACAGAGCAGCTGTCTTGGTGCCAGCCCATATATCTCCTGCCAGTGGTATTCCTCTAGAACTTCAGGTTGCTGTATGTTTAACCCTATTATGCAAGCATCTCTACCGCCCCACATGGGATAGAAGGCACAGCCCAGTGACAGCTCAGTAATGTTAGTGGGAAGCTCGGGAAGCCATTCATTCCAGCAGGCTCCAGCTGAAGAGGCAGCATTACGCAGCTCTCCGTGATTAGGCGATGTCACTGTTGTCAGGGTAACTGGGAACAGCGGCGTATCATATTTTTTTCCTCCTGCGCTGTGTGCTGAATATTTTAGTGTGCTGAAGCCGGCAGAAGGCTTAGGGAAAAAGGTGCTTTTGCAGGAAGAAAATTGATGGGTTGCGTCTATCTGGATTGCAGGAAGAACAGGTTTGTGGAGCTACTCGGAAAGGACGTTTCCTGGGATATCTATGCAGGTGGATATTGACATTCTTCTTGCTCTCTCTTATGGCCCATGCTGGGGCCACTGACTAGCCTATAGAGGAGCCAGCTGCTCCATTTACTCTTCTAGGAAAACTGCAGCAGGACGAGGGGATACATGCTGATATTCCTAAAATCCAAGAAGAAAAAAACTGTGGCGGGCAATATGCCAGGATCTGCTACTGCCACCCGGCAGGATAGGGCGAAGAAAACTGGAACCAGGCCTACAGCTCCGGTACTATTCACTATAAATGAGGAAGACGAGCAGCAAAGGAATGGCAACAGCAAGAAGGAAAAGGGTAAGCATTATGATTAACTTTTTATTTTACAATGCAGAACATGCCTGTCTTTTATACAGATGTAGGCAGACACCAGGCTTACCTCCACTTCCATGTCTCCGACTGGTTGCCACAGCATGCCTTCCCTTTATAAAGATGTAGGCAGAACAGGCTTACCTCCACTTCCATATATTTGGCTGGTTATCAGACTGTGCCTGCCTTTTATACAGATATTGGCAGAACGGGCTTACCTCCACTTCCATGTCTTCGACTGGTTACTAGACCATGCCTGAACATTATACATATGTAGGCAGAACAGGCTTACCTCCACTTCCAGCTATCCGACTGGTTATCAGACCGTGCCTGCACATTATACTGATGTTGACAGAACAGGCTTACCTCCACTTCCATCTCTCCGACTGGTTACTAGACCATGCCTGCCCGTTGTATAGATGTTGGCTGAACTGTCTTACCTTCAATTCCATGCATCTGGCTGGTTGTCAGAACATGCCTGCCCTTTAATGGAGCTTTAGGCAGAAAAGGCGTACCACCACTTCCATTTATCTGGCTGGTTGGCAGAACATTCCTGCCCTTTATACAGATGTAGGAAGAACAGGCTTACCACCACTTACATGTACCGGCTGGATAATAAACCATGCCTACGGCCTGCCCTTCAATGCAGATTTAGATAAAGTAGTTGTACCACCACTGCCATATATCCGCCTGGTTACTAGACCATGCCTGCCCTTTAATGCAGATGTAGGCGGAACAGTCGTACCACAAACGCCATGTATCCAGCTGTAGTCTGGGCTTTGATTTGCATCTCTCTAGAAATGAATGGCAAGAATATGTTCCTGGGTCTGGTTGCATTACGTTTCTTGATGTACACATCCTTCCTTGGCTTTTATGTGGATATGAATGGTACTCAATGGTCCTTTTCTTACTAATAGTCTGCTTTGCATGTTTCTCTACGGTTCCTCTGTCTTGAAAGAGAACTACGCTGTATGATATGATAGAGAAGAATTGATGCCTCATCCTATAGTAAATCTGCACAGTGTTTATCGGATTTTCTTGTGTAATGCTGACATTTATGCGTGCATTTCATTCATCTGCGAGGCCTGTTCGGGACCCCAGTATGCAGACCATTGTAGGTCTTGTAGAAGGAACAGAGCCCTCCCTTATGCAGAGATCTGAGCTGGTACGCAGTGTGATAGGGTAGTGTGCCCTAGTGAACTGGCCTGGCAGTGCAATGCTTGCCAGATCGTAGCTGGATGGCAGGGGTGTGAAAGGTTGTGTGTCATGCAAGTCGAATGTTTCCATTTCACCTCCTCCACAACAGCTGAGGAGTGTCAAGGGTGTCACTGACATCTTTACATAAAGATAATCCATTATTAACCCATCCCATAGTCCTTAGTATTGCCAACTAGTATGCTGCACAGGGAGGACTCTATAAATAGATCTAGAATATACCTACGTCTGCCAGGGTGATCTGCTGTAGAGTTGTTAAAATGAATATCTGGCAAAATAGAAAATCCAAAATAAAATCATAAATGGTCATTATGGTGCTTACATATTAGTTATGTAAGAAAGAACATGAACCCTGCTATTATGGCACTCGCTGTTCTGTAATATTCTTTGACCTTGATATATTGTGTGTCTAAACCAGAATAATAGCAACACTATCCAGGTTGTATTCTGAAATTTTCAAAGCTTTATTTATTTATTGAAAAGAAAACATTGCATGTGGTGGAGGCTTGACTTTCATAGATGACTA
Source organism: Anomaloglossus baeobatrachus (assembly GCF_048569485.1). Taxonomy (NCBI): domain Eukaryota; kingdom Metazoa; phylum Chordata; class Amphibia; order Anura; family Aromobatidae; genus Anomaloglossus; species Anomaloglossus baeobatrachus. Next base: position 272,531,503 of record NC_134355.1, read on the forward strand.
CTACCGGTAATTACTTTGGTGTAATATACATATTTCGGCAATATTGGTACACGACTGTAGCCTTTGCAGTTTAGTCTGTGTCAAATTCACCAGAAACCGAACTCTATGCCATGCCACTTAGCCTCAGTATCCTCACAGTCTACCTTTAGAAGGTCTCTGGTCCACCTTGTGATGCTTGCATGATTGATCTCTAAGCAAGACTGCTTTCCAAATAAATTTGTGGGGTCATGTGTCAAAGGTCAGTCCACATCTCCTAAATGAATGTATTAGTTTCTTACAGGCCCATATCATATCTTTGTATCTCTTAAGGATCGGATCATGAAGTGGTTCATCTTGTGATTTTGACACCAATTTTATTCATCAATTACATAGCTCTATCTGTTATATTTGCTGATTCAAGAAGGAAAATCATTCATTGTCTGTTGTACTTTGTCATATTTGTAAATGTAGCCACTTTCCAATATGTACCTATCATTTAACTCTGAAACTTGTTGATTTTGAACTCCTTTCTTCCTTTTCTTTTCTTCTTTTATCACTCCTTCCTTATAGTTCCTTCCTTATCACTCCTTCCTTTTTTTTCTCCTTCCTTCCTTCTTCCTTCCTTCTCCTTCCTTCTTTTTCTCCCCTTCCTTTTCCCCCTTCCTTCCCCCTTATTCTTCCCCCTTATTCTTCCCCTTATTCTTCCCCCCTTTCTCCCCCCCTTTCTCCCCCCCTTCCTTTTCTCCCCCCCTTCCTTTTCTCCCCCCTTCCTTTTCTCCCCCCTTCCTTTTCTCCCCCCCTTCCTTTTCTCCCCCCCTTCCTTTTCTCCCCCCCTTCCTTTTCTCCCCCCCTTCCTTTTCTCCCCCCCTTCCTTTTCTCCCCCCCTTCCTTTTCTCCCCCCCTTCCTTTTCTCCCCCCCTTCCTTTTCTTTCCCCCTTTCCTTTCCCCCCCTTCCTTTTCTCCCCCCCTTCCTTTTCTCCCCCCTTCCTTTTCTCCCCCCTTCCTTTTCTCCCCCCCTTCCTTTTCTCCCCCCCTTCCTTTTCTCCCCCCCTTCCTTTTCTCCCCCCCTTCCTTTTCTCCCCCCCTTCCTTTTCTTTCCCCCTTTCCTTTCCCCCCCTTCCTTTTCTCCCCCCCTTCCTTTTCTCCCCCCCTTCCTTTTCTCCCCCCTTCCTTTTCTCCCCCCCTTCCTTTTCTTTCCCCCTTTCCTTTCCCCCCCTTCCTTTTCTCCCCCCCTTCCTTTTCTCCCCCCCTTCCTTTTCTCCCCCCTTCCTTTTCTCCCCTCCTTCCTTTTCTCCCCTCCCTCCCTTTCTCCCCTCCCTCCCTTTCTCCCCTCCGTCCCTTTCTCCCCTCCGTCCCTTTCTCCCCTCCGTCCCTTTCTCCCCTCCGTCCCTTTCTCCCCTCCGTCCCTTTCTCCCCTCCGTCCCTTTCTCCCCTCCGTCCCTTTCTCCCCTCCGTCCCTTTCTCCCCTCCGTCCCTTTCTCCCCTCCGTCCCTTTCTCCCCTCCGTCCCTTTCTCCCCTCCGTCCCTTTCTCCCCTCCGTCCCTTTCTCCCCTCCGTCCCTTTCTCCCCTCCGTCCCTTTCTCCCCTCCGTCCCTTTCTCCCCTCCGTCCCTTTCTCCCCTCCGTCCTCTTCTCCCTTCCTTCCTCTTCTCCCTTCCTTCCTCTTCTCCCCTCCGTCCTCTTCTCCCCTCCGTCCTCTTCTCCCCTCCGTCCTCTTCTCCCCTCCGTCCTCTTCTCCCCTCCGTCCTCTTCTCCCCTCCGTCCTCTTCTCCCCTCCGTCCTCTTCTCCCCTCCGTCCTCTTCTCCCCTCCGTCCTCTTCTCCCCTCCGTCCTCTTCTCCCCTCCGTCCTCTTCTCCCCTCCGTCCTCTTCTCCCCTCCGTCCTCTTCTCCCCTCCGTCCTCTTCTCCCCTCCGTCCTCTTCTCCCCTCCGTCCTCTTCTCCCCTCCGTCCTCTTCTCCCCTCCGTCCTCTTCTCCCCTCCGTCCTCTTCTCCCCTCCGTCCTCTTCTCCCCTCCGTCCCCTTCTCCCCTCCGTCCCCTTCTCCCCTCCGTCCCCTTCTCCCCTCTTTCCTTTTCTCCCCTCTTGCCTTTTCTCCCCTCCCTTCCTTTTCTCCCCTCCTTCCTCCTCTCCCCTCCTTCCTCCTATGAGTTTCTCAGACAGGATAATTATTGACCAATTTGAGCATGTTACCTCAGTAGAATAAACAGAAGAGTGGCCACCCAATTTCACTAACTCAGTTTTCTTAAGGGGGAAAAATAGATTTATTCCATGGCGCTTTACAAGTGAAAGGGGTACATGTAAAAAACAAGTACAACAATCATGAACATTATAAAAACAGACTGGTGCAGGAGGAGAGGAGACCCTGCCCGCGAGGGCTGATAGTCTACAGGGAATGGGTGAGGGTACAATAGGTGAGGAAAGTGCTGGTTGCGCAGTGGTGTAATGGACTGAAGGTTATTGTAGGTTGTAGACTTGTCGAAATAGGTGGGTCTTCAGGTTCCTTTTGAAGCTTTCCACAGTAGTCGAGAGTCTGATATGCTGGGGTAGAGCATTCCAGAGTATGGGGGAGGCACGGGAGAAATCTTGTATGCGATTGTAGGAAGAGGAGATAAGAGAGGAGTAGAGAAGGTGATCTTGTGAGAATCTGAGGTTGCGTGCAGGTAGGTACCAGGAGACTAGGTCACATATGTAAGGATGAGACAGGTTGTGGATTGTTTTTGATGTCATGGTTAGTGTTTTGAACTCGAGTCTTTGGGCAATGGGAAGCCAGTGAAGGGATTTGCAGAGTGGCGAGGGGACAGGTGGATTAATTGGGCCGCAGAGTTTAGGATAGATTGGAGGGGTTTCGAAGTATTGGAAGGGAGTCCACAGAGCAGGAGGTTGCACTAGTCGAGGCGGGAGATGATGAGAGCATGCACCAATGCTGATTGTAGGTTAAGGTTAAGGAAAGCACAAATCCGGGAGATATTTTTTTAGTTGTAGTCGGCTTGAGGTGAAAAGGGCTTGGATATCTGGCTTGAAGGATAGAGCAGAGTCGAGGGTTACTCCTAGGCAACGAGCTTATGACACTGGGGAGACCATGTTTCTTTTTGTGTGTCTGATATTAAATGGATTATCCAGGCTTGACACAAAAGTCTGCAGTCACTTCTAAATCGTGACAGTGTGCGATGTGCACACAGTCGGGATTTCCCGATATTGCGAATGCGAGTAAGCGGTCCCATGACCACATGTATGCAATTTACATATTTATGGTCGGGTGCGGACTAGAAATACTCAGCCTCTTTCAGTAGAAGTGCATTGAGAGAACCCGGATACATCTAATCAGCGCAAGACTGCAGTTATGCAAATCACACACATGAATCCTGAAGTACACTATTATGATTCAGTAGTCTGCAGTCACATAGAGTTACTGCACACTGTAGTGTCAAACCTGGACAGCTACGTTAAAGTGGTTCTACCAAGATTATATGTCATCTCCTATTCAATGGATGGGGGATAACGTTGATTTCTTAAAGTGATAATTTTAAGTCTCCTGATGATTCTGAGAAGGCGGAATTGTGGAGCCGTCTAAATGAAGTCCAAGTTAAACAAGCGCCGTGCTCTGCTATCTCTGACGGTTCCATTGACAAAGAATTGAGCAGAGGTGCACATGCTTGAGCTCCACCGCATTCAGATAGTGCTCTCCAGATGCTCCTTCTTGAGATGAGTAGCAGTCTCAATGGTAGGTATCCTCAGCAACCATTATCCCTAGTTCTATTAAATGATAGGAGATAATTTATCCTAAGGCCGAAGTCATGCTTGCGTTAGTCTCGCATCACATCACTCGGCACAGCCGCACACTCTCCTGACAGGAGCGGGTAAGCTGCATGTATTTCTATGTAGCTGAGACTCTCGTGTGCGGCCTTGCCGGGTGATGCGATGCGAGACTCGCTCAAGACACTCGAAAGAGTGACTCTGGCCTAATACAAACACTTTAATCAGCATCTGGATATGTGTAGTCATTAGAATTTTTCCATCAATAGTTATTATTTCTGATCAGTTTCTGTCCAGTCACGAGTTCAAATAATGCTTGGCTAAAATGTAGCTTAGCTTTATTTGACACAGCTATGATTTTCCAAACAGTTTTGCCATAGTGTACACAGCAGATCTGAAGTAGTCTGAGACACGCCCCTCATCTTATAATTGGTTCCTGCTGCTACGCTCTATCTTCAGCTCTGCCCCCTCAATTTAGATGACAGGCCCATCAGGAAGTTAATGTATTGATACTTGATTTCCAATACAGCAAGGTCAAAATTATTATAATGTAAAGATTGTTAAATTACCAGTAACAAAAATTATGCATATTTTGGTCCCTTTAATTGCCTTTAGATTGGTGGGTGCTGGTCCAGAGACCCTTACCAATTACTTAAGTCTCCTGAGAATAGCTAAGAGCTCCTGCCTCCTTACCTGTACACTTCTAAGGAGTCTTTTGAACAATTAGTGAGGGGCCCAGAACCTGAACCCTCACCAGTCTGCGCTCACCTGAATATCAAATATAGTAAGAAAATTTTTGTAAATGTTTAGTTACTGTTTTAAGTTAAAAAAAAGAAAACTGTCACCAAGACGAAAGTGGCCAGTTTTTGTTCCTTTTTTATACTCGCTGCTCTCCTTAGTATTTACCTTTTTTTGCAGGGTATTTGGCATTGCTCACAGAGTGATAATGTAGAGCAGCCTAATGAAATGCCCAATTAGTAAAGATCCTAAAAATTAGAACTTAATTAAAAGGTTTATATATTTAAAACCATATGATGGATTTAAAAATAAAAAATAGGAATACTGGGGAATAGCGAGAATAAAATTTAATAAAAAATTTGCTACTTCTGGCCCGGTGAAAGACACCATTTAAGATAGCAAGTGTAGGACAATTATTTTCATGCAAAAAGAAAAGGGTGATATACTTTTACTATTCTTATGACTTTGATTGCCAGTTTAACGATAACCATATAAAAGTACAAATATTGATTTGTACAGTTTTCCAATTGTGATGAATTAATGTTGAGACTGATTTCTACAGATGCTGCAGCACATTTCTCTACAATATATTCCTGTGGGTGGCTTTATATGGCTGGCATGGACTGCTTTAAGACATTGCTATGGTACATAGACTTAAATACCAAAGCAGAGGCGCATTTCAGTAATCCTGCAACCGAAAACCTCTGCCAAAAGTCAACAAGCAAGAGGTTGCCAGAATGAGCTGCAGGTATAAGGATGTGTCTGTGGTGTCATTTGTAGCTGTATAATACAAATTAGGAAGCTCACAAAGGCCACCACACATTTGGAGAATACTGTGATTTGTTTTCCTTTTTTTCCCATTGTCTAATTTGTTTTGGGGTATTTTTCCTATAGGAACACTAGACAAAGAAGTGATGCAGAAAGATAATGGGGACACAATAATAGCCATATGTATAATCTAGAGTAGCACCAAATGGAAGTAGAATCCTGTGTGTTAGCAGATTGTTGGTTTTAGTTCACTATTAAAGGGGGTGTCCAGACTTGGGACGCACGTCTGCAGTCACTCTGAAACTACAGACTTGTAAATCCTCACAGCACGCAGTGTGCACGCTGTTAGGACTCTCCAGTGCCAGGAGCTGCGATTTGCCTACATGTAGTCACATGCCGACCAGATGTGCTCGGCCTCGCTCAATACAAGTGAATTGAGACATGCCAGATACATGTAGTCAAAATATGGCTAGAAATGTGCAAATCGCATCTCCCAGCACCTGAGAATCCTGACAGCATGCACACTGCACTCTGTGAGGATTCACGGGTCTGCAGTCACATAGTCACTGCAGACTTGCGATTTATGTCTGGACAATACCTTTAACTCCTTTTTTTTCTAATGACTTTAGAGTAGGAAATTTGCACAGATCATATTGTAATTAAAGGAAACTTGTCACCATGCAAATGCAGTCCAATCTGCAGGTACCATGTTATAGAGCAGGGGGAGCTGACCAGAATTGATTACATCTAGTTTTGTGAGCAAATATCCAGTATAACCTGTGTTTTCATCATTTAAACATGATTTTTCTGTTATTTGCAGTTCAGTGGGCAGTCCACTTAGTGACTTACCGTTATATCTGTATCAAGCACACTTACACAAATATACAAAGATAGCTGTCAGGACCGCCCATTGGACCAATATCCAAGAACTAACAAAAACACAGGTTTTACTGAAGCTTTTCTCTAGAAACTATATATAAATCTACTCAGCTCTCCCTGCTCTAGAACATGTTGGCTGCAGAATGAACTGTGTGACAGATTCCCTTTAATGTATGCTATGATTGACACTTTGGCAAAAATGAACATTTAAATGACTATTCTTAGGCCGGGGCAACAAGGGGACTAATGCGATCCTCGCATGACACTTGGCTCACGCTGGCAGCACAGCGGGAGCCAAGTGTCATGCGAGTGTCACTGCGACTGAGGTCCGATCATGCGATTGGACCTCATCTGCGGGGGGCGGGCCGGCTCTGAGGAGGGGTAGGCCAGCACTGAGGAGGGGTGGGCCGGCACGGAGGAGGGGAGGGATTTATCTCTTTCTCTCCTCCGTTGCCGGCTATTGTGATTCTCGCCCTGCACTCGCGGTACACCGGTGTACCCGCAAGTGCAGTGTGATCTTTCTCTCACCCCATAGACTTGAATGGGTTTGAGAGAAAGAGTCTCACATTACAATCGCAGCATGCTGCGATTGTTTTCTCGGTCCGATTGGGGCCGAGAAAATAATCACTCATGGGTGATGGCACATAAGCTAATATTGGTCCGAGTGGAATGCGATCTTTTATCACATTCCACTCGGTTCGTTTTTCATGCCGTGTGTCTTAGGCCTTACTGCTAAAATTTGAAGGTCATTCATACCCCAAAAAAGTTCGGAAAGAGTAAAGCTATGTGCCCACAGGACAACGTACCCACGGATTTTGCCGCGGAATACCTGCGGATTTATCTGGATGTTTCAGATAAATCCACAGGTTTAAGCAAGTACAGACACTCCCCATGTTACCCTATGGGATTTGGGGAGTGCTGTATCAATGCTGCGGTATGTGCAGCTGAGGAATATGCTGCAGATGTCCCGCAGCCGCATGTAACTGCATGTCAATTATTCATGCAGAAATATCTGCGGAATTCCCACTCCTACACTATGGAGATAGAGGCCGGGAAATCCGCGGGTATGTTGTCCTATGGGCACATAGCCTAACTAAACTTTTTTTTCTTTATTATTTTGTGATCAATGAATATTATGAAGCTTTGTTAATCACTTTATTTGTGGATTTATATTCTATCCTGTAAAAAAAAAAAGTACTTGGTTTCCAAACCCCTGCCTTTCCCCAATCTATTTGGTACCAGCTATCCGTTTCATTAAATATGTTCTCCACTTTTTTAACATTGATGGCCTATCCTTAGATTAGTGAGTTGATACACACAGCACTTCTGGGGTGGTGTACAATTAGGGTCCAAAACCGTCTCAAGTAGATGTAGAAACTTGGCACTCAAGATAAATGTGAATGGTGGTCTTTTATTGAGAACAACTTGTAGGACCAGCACAAGCACAGTTTAAAAGACCTTCATCAGTGTGCGTACAGGGGGTCCTCAGAAAGTATAGTAGCGTGACAAGCAGCCGTGTGGCACTCCTTAGAATAGGTCATCAATGTCTGATCTTCCCGGGTCCGACACCCCGCACACCCTACGATCAGTTTTTCTCGGTGTCGGCAGCTGGTTGCTGGAAATGCTCAGTTCTGGAGCTGCCCCGTCCTCTGATAGCGGCTGCTGCCAGGTACTGCACATCCACCTCCCATTCATTGGAATGTGATCAGACACTGATTCCTAAAGATAGGCCTTCAATGTTAAAGAAGTGGACAACCTCTTTCATGTGAGAATGTATTAATTTGTAGTACTGATGATCAGCACCTCTGTCTCACTATGGACTCACACCCACGTGAGTGATTTTCTCATACGAGAAAGCTGGTACACGTTTCATCAGCGGTTTCCATTGGAGTCTCATCAGTTTTTCTCTGATGAGAAAATAAGTTTCTCCTTTTTCTTCTATATATCAGTCTGAGAAAACCCAGACAGTACTCTGAGTGCCTGAGTGCTGTTCGATTTTTTTTTTTTTTATTTTTTTTATGAACCCCTAGACTTTATTACAAGTTTGATCCAACATTCTGCAATTTATTGTTTTACATATATACCTCTGACCACTCGGCCTGAGGGAAAAATGTAGACGTGCACTGCCTCATTGTCTGGGTGCGATCCGATATTTTGTCAAATAGCACTCGGGCCAAAAATCAAGTCTCTCTGAATGAGTATTTTAATGACATGTGAGCCGTAACTTTGGTAATAAGCTGTTGCAGCAGATTGTTCTGATAAGAAAATTTTTCGGTGAAGGACTTGGTGCTGACCCTGTCACTGCCATCATCTGTACTCCAAATGAGTACATTTTGATATCAATGCAGGTGAATGCAAGAACATAGACTGGGGAAAAGCAGGTGGTGTAAAGCCACTTACAAGGATGGAGACAAATCCCCTAATAAAGTGGTTTTGCAAAGTCTCATAATTTTCCATGGTGATAAAATTATTTTAAAAAATGTAAAAGTTTAGTTACTTTTTAAGGGAAGTATTCCTATTGCTGATATTTTTTATCCACAGAATATGCTAGAAACGTCTGATGGCTATAGAGAGAGAGAAACACTACATACCGTATATAGGATAAGTGCACATCCACATATAATAAAGACATAACAATACTTTATTAGATCACAAATGAAGAGGAAAAACAATAAAAACTAAAACAATGTAAACCATTTGGACAATGAGATCAATACAACGGTCCATTATAGACCCTTCTAAAAAATAAGCCCATAAGTAAAGTAGGTATATACTCCTAAAGTAACCAGGTCATAGTGTCAACCAAATAGCAAAGTGCTTTCAAAAAGGTTTTTAAAAACTGAATAGTCCATACAGTAATGCAACCATCCCATAAATAATGTGACATCTGAGTGCAGTATATGTAGGGTGAGAATAGAGGGATGGTATCCGTTATTGCACTTATCGGATAGGCTTATTCTCTTCATCTAATAAAATATTGTTATATCTTATATAATAATATTTTATTCATTTATATAGCGCTATTACTTCCACAGCGCTTTACATACATTGACAATACTGTCCCCATTGGGGCTCACAATCTAGAGTCCCTATCTGTATGTCTTTGGAGTGTGGGATGAAACCGGAGTACCCAGAGGAAACCCACGCAAACACGGGGAGAACATACAAACTCCTTGCAGATGGTGTCCTTGGTGGGATTTGAACCGAGGACTCCAGCGCTGCAAGACTGCAGTGCTAACCACTGAGTCACCGTGCCGCTCGTATGTGAATGTGTGCTCATCCGATTTGTAGCTTTTCGTGTGTTTTTATATATTAGCTGCATACCATGGAATATTCAGCTGTGCCCATCTTTTGGTTTCCTTACGGATACTTGCCCACACATGGAGAATGGATCCCCACCTTGAATAGAGAGGTGACTATGCATGCTGGCTGTCTCTATTAAAGTCTATGGGAGTTCCAAAAAGTAGATGGACATGTAGTCTTGTTTTAGATTTACAGCATCTATGCTGAGCTCTGTGTCTCCATGGTAACAGACTATAAACAAGCTGCCTTTTCTGATATGGGCATATACCATTGTAAAAAACAGGAAGCAGTGGACCAAAAATAGGAAGTATAGGACCGCATTCACACACACTTTCGAGTGCTGTCTGATTTTATTTTATTTTTTTAATTTTTATCAGACAGCAAACCGCTGATGCAATAGTGAGATCCTTATGTCTCAGGCATGTATTCTGATGCTATGGGGATCCAGGAGAAACTGATACATATTGGAAACCTTCCAATTTACTTCCATTTTTCAGCCGTGTCTCAAGGAGCACACCTCTTTAGTGAGAAAAAAAAATGCAACTACAATGTCTCCTGAGGAAAAAATTAGCTGATCTCTATTGGACGTGTTCATGCACCATAGCTGTGAGAAATATAGGTATATAAAGAATTATTTTATATTTATCTCAGAAAGTCGGCAATTGCTAGGTCATTAACAAGTGTGGTTAGCTGGAGAAGACGCCTCCCCCTGTTGTTTGTCGTTAATAAGAAACCAAGAATTCTCATCCACACCTCATGTATAAGCCCCCCTTCAATGTCTTGCTGGGTAAACATGGCATTTTGTAAGTTGTGACGCCCCTGAACTAGTCAGGGTGTCACAGGATACTGCACCCCTTTCCTTCTGGTGCAGGACCCAGCCCCCCATGGTTCTGGGATCCTAACTCTTGGTATTGCTCCATCAGCATGCAAATCCTAGTCGCACCACACCCTGTCAGGCACACCAGTGAGTGGTCTAGCTGGAACAGGGCCACTCGCCTAGGGGGTGTTGGAGCTCCCTGGGAGACGTTGCCTAGGTCGCAGACGGTGGTCTTGGACCGAAGGAGTCGGAGACCCGGTCGCAGGGTATTGGAGAAAGGTGCCAGGCTTAGTTTAGGGGAACGGTCAGCACCGGAGTACCTAGTAACCGAACCAGTACCAAGCATGGCGGGGTACTGGACCCTACCTAGATCAGGGAGTAGCTTCATGCAACCTGATAATTAACCTGCGGAGGATAGTGTCTTTATGAACTTTCCCCAAGAGCTCAGAGATCGAAGGCATCAACACAACCAGAGGGATAGGGCTTTCCAGCTTATGCGGCCCACTGAAATCCCAAGTATCAGCCATCGAGAGCACAGCTTCCCTACTTAACAGTGGGGAGCGGAACCCTGACCGCTTCAAGCATAAGGTTCACTCAGACCATCTAAAATACAGTGCATGGAGGCAAGGTACAGATCAATAGCAATACCAAAGGGAGCGGACTCCCGGACGAGCTCCCTTGAAGTGGCAGCGGCACCCAGAGACTTGGTTTACCCTTTGTGTCAGAGTCTGCTTTGCGGTCGCTTCACTCCCAACATTGCCTGAGTGAGTACGCTGTCCCCCCCTGCTTCCAATCTGAACCACGCTCCCCTACACCTCCATCATCCAGAGCCCCAGGGCCTCCCCTACCCATGGAGGGAACGTTATCTGGCTGCCCAACTCAATCTCCCCTGGGTACTCCCATCGACAGCGGTGGTACTCCCTTTACCGCGAACCATGGGTGGCGTCACAAACTCTTATCCCTTGTAAATACCCCCTTTTCATTTGAAGTGGCTGTGAGCCCCCGGGTCCGCAGACCCTCGAGCCACAGCAGACCCCGGATCTGAGTGGTTTGACCACTGCAGGGGGTGGCACATAAGCCAAACAAGGAGTGTAACAATCAGAGGAAAATTATAATAGAAACACGAGCACCATGTCTGTATTATTACCCACTCCTGGTTTTATGACTCACCAAATACTCAACAAGTGCACATGGCATAAACCATCTTAAGCGATGAGCACACATTGAGTATTTGGTGAGTTTTTTTACCTCAACATCTGTAAGATAAAACCAGGAGTGGGACAATCAGAGGGAAAGTATAATTGAAACACGAGCACCACTTCTGTATTATTACCCACTGCTGGTTTTGGCTTACACATACTGAGGTAAAAAAGCCTCACCAAACACTCAATTTGTACACACGGCTTAAACCGTCGAACTGTAAAACTCCCACAGACTGACACAAACATTAGTTTTGCTTTCATTTACTCTTGTCATTAATTTCTAGGTTTCATTTTCCCTTGAAACTAGATTGGTTGTTATATTAGAACTTGTAAAACTAAATATTTGTACCTTGTTTTGCTATATAAAACCTTACCAGCTGTAAAGCGGGCTTTACACGCTGCGACATTGCTAACCATGTCGCGAGCGATAGCACCCGCCCACGTCGGTGGCGCGTCACGGGGTGATCGCTGACGTAGCAAACAATATCTCTACGGCATTATCACACGCTCTTACCTGTTCACCGATGTCGCTGTGGCAGCCGAACAATCTCTCCTTTAAGGGGAAGGTTCGTGCGGCGTCACAGCGGCGTCACTAAGTGGCCGCCCAATAGAAGCAGAGGGGCGAAGATGAGCGGCCGGAACATCCCATCCACTTCCTTCCTTCCTCATTGCTGGTGGCCGCAGGTACGATGTTGTTCCTCGTTCCTGCGGTGTCACACATAGCGATGTGTGCTGCTGCAGGAACGACGAACAACCTGCATCCCAAAGCAGCAACGATATTTGGGAAAGGAGCGACGTGTCAACGATCAACGATTAGGTGAGTATTTTGCATCGTTAGCGGTCACTCGTACGTGTCACACGCTACGACGTCGCTAACGAGGCTGGATGTGCGTCAAGAATTCCGTGACCCCAACGACATCTCGTTAGCGATGTTGTTGCGTGTAAAGCGGCCTTAATGCCACTTTTATTTTTCTCAGACTTTTAACTTTAGGATATATTCACATTTGGAATTTTTATGATATCCATTGCAGATATTTGTTACATTAAGTTGCACAAAGGATAATAAAATGGCTCCATTGTTTTGCTAAAAAAATATACCTTTTAAATTCAACCACTTGTACAGTTTTAGGATATAGTATTCTTACTGTAGCTAAAAAGATCTGGCCACTGTATAGTAAAATTCACAGGCTACCCTTGCTACTCCGATTTATGTTAGTTAGTGGTAATATACGTATACCATGCTTCGAAGCAGCACATGATAAAATGGGCCACTTAATGTGTTTTTATTTTTTTATTTTTTATTTTTTTCCATCCTGTATCATTTGTCCTGAGGGTGAACATTTTGTACTGGACTTCCCTCCCTAATAGAACTGCATTTTTTTCAACTGGAGGTTAGACGGGTTCTGGGAATAGGCCAAATGGTTATGGAAAGGCTACAAAGCAGTGGCATGACTAGAGTTCGTTGGTCCCCAGTGCAAAATTTGGACCTGCTGTTCCCTCTCACATGTTATATGTATGTATACATTTATTGTTCTAACTCCTATAAAAACATACGAGTTGCCCCCCCCCCCCAATAATGTAGTAGTGTCCCCCATCTTGTTTTAATGTACCCCATCCTGGGCTCCTTCCTAGTAAATATGTCCCCCATCCTGGTATACACTACAGTTCAAACGTTTGGGGTCACCCAGACAATTGTCTTTTCCATGAACAATCATACTTTTATTTATCAAATGAGTTGTATAATGAATAGAAAATATAGTCCAGACATTTACTAGGTTAGAAATAATGATTTTTACTTGAAATAATTTTTTCCTTCAAACTTTGCTTTCGTCAAAGAATGCTCCCTTTAGAGCAATTACAGCTTTGCAGACCTTTTGGCATTCTAGCTGTTAACTTGCTGAAGTAATCTGGAAATATTTCACCCAATGCTTCTGTGGAGCCGCCCAGGTCTGTATTACCTTCAGGGACTCCACGTGGAGGGACAGTCTGGTCACAGGTAGGTCGTCTTCTTTAGGATTCGTGACTCCACTCTCAGTATTGCGGTCAGGGTGACCGCCACTGCAGATTAGGGGACACCTAGGGCTGATGTTGAATGCAGCTAGATGTGGTGGCCTCCCGAGAGTGAGGCTAGCCCCAGGACCCAATTTGGATGTGTGGAGCCACAAGTCGCAGAATGACTCACACGCACAACCAGAGTGTCTTTCAGGGTTTTTACTCACGTCAGGCGGCAGGGTGAGTAACCCGGGTGTACCTGTGATGCACCAGAGGGAACCAGGCTCCTTCAGGCTGATTTGTGAGGGTGGCTACTGACTCGCCTTGGTAGCCCTTGTGTTTTTGGGGTGACCCCGACTTGAAGTCCTGCTGGGATCACCCAGGGAAGTTGCTGCTGTCTGTTCTCCCCTTCTTTGGCCCGTCTGCTTGTAGCCTAGATCAGGTCACTTTGGCTGCTTGCCTCTTGTGAGCTATGGGCCCTCTCTTTGTTACATGGCTGCGGACTCTGTGGTGTTTGGTGGAGGGTATGAAGTACCCCCACCTGCAGGTTGAGCAGGACAACTGAATGGGCCCCTGCTCTTGGAACCTGTAACCCGTGCGGGCCTGGTACCTCGCTGGCAGTCCCCGTACTCAGCCACCGCTCTGCACTCTAGCCTTGGGTGGTTTTCGGGCGGCACTACCAGGTGACCGTTCTCCTTTTCAGTAACTACTACGCGTGCGTTGTCAGGATCGTGACAGCCTGCAGGGTCTGCTCCCTAAGCTGCACTAACTGACTGGCTCACTACTTCATCCCCTCTGTGCCTGCCTCCGCATCCTAGCAACCAGGCTCTCTACCACACCCCTTGAGTGGAGATGGAGGCCATGCCCCCCTCCTGGATTCCCCAGGGGTCCCTTAAAAGGTCCATGTGGGAGACCTGGCTACTATGCACCTGTCTAACCACACCTCGGTCAGCCTTCTGGATTACTTGTTTTGTACTGCCCCCAACATGGGTGCAGTACTCAGTTGTGCCTGACCAGGTCAGGGGCACCACAGTTCCAGAAGCCCCTCCCACAAGTTGAATTGGCTTGATGGGCACTTTTTGCTTACCATACGGTCAAGCTGCTCCCACAACAGCTCAATAGGGTTGAGATCTGATGACTGGGCTGGCCACTCCATTACAGATAGAATACCAGCTGCCTGCTTCTTCCCTAAATAGTTCATGCATAATTTGGAGGTGTGCTTTGGGTCATTGTCTTGTTGTAGGAGGAAATTGGCTCCAATCAAGCGCTGTTCACAGGTTATGGCATGGCATTGCAAAATGGAATGATAGCCTTCCTTATTCAAAATTCCTTTTACATTGTACAAATCTCCAACTTTAACAGCACCAAAGCAACCAGACTATCACAATACCTCCACCATGCTTTACAGATGGCGTCAGTTACTCTTCCAGCATCTTTTCAGTTGTTCTGCGTCTCACAAATTTTCTTCTGTGTGATCCAAACACCTCAAACCTTGATTTGTCTGTCCATAACACTTTTTTCCAATCTTCCTCTGTCCAATGTCTGCGTTTTTTTGCCCATATTAATCTTTTCCTTTTATTAGCCAGTCTCAGATATGGCTTTTTCTGTGCCACTTTGCCCTGAAGTCCAGCATCCCGGAGTCGCCTCTTCACTGTAGACGCCTCTTCACTGTAAACGTTGACACTGGCATTTTGCGGGTACTATTTAAAGAAGCTGCCAGTTGAGGACCTGTGACGGGTCGATTTCTCAAACTAAAGACTCTAATGCACTTGTCTTTTTGCTCAGTTGTGCAGCGGGGCCTCCCACTTCTCCTTCTACAATGGTTAGAGCCTGTTGATGCTCTTCTCTTAAGGGAGTAGTACACACGGTCGTAGGAAATCTTTAGTTTCTTGGCAATTTCTCGCATGGAATATCCTTCATTTCTAAGAACAAGAATAGACTATCGAGTTTCACATGAAAGTTCTCTTTTTCTGGCCATTTTGAGAGTTTAATGGAACCAACAAATGTAATGCTTCAGATTCTCGACTAGCTCAAAGAAAGGTCAGTTTTATAGCTTCTCTAATCAGCAAAACTGTTTTCAGCTGTGCTAACATACTTGCGCAAGGGTTTTCAAGGGATTTCTAAACATCCATTAGTCTTCTAACACAGCAAACACAATGTACCATCAGAACGCTGGAGTAATGGTTGTTTGAAATGGGCCTCTATGTATCTATGTAGATATTGCACTAAAAACCAGACGTTTACAGCTAGAATAGTAATTTACCACATTAACAATGTCCTCTGATTTTTTTTTGTTTTTTTTTGGGGGGGGGCTTTAACCCTCTCACTTCTAGCAGTTCCACTACATCTGCAGGTGGTGTTTGTGCAATCTGGGTCTGGCGATTTTAAGATCCTTCGTCATTATTGTCTGTCCTTATGTCACATATAGTTATTTATTAAACATTGTGTATTTCACTAAGAACTTGTGTTTTGGTCTCTCCTTTACCAGTGGTCTTCCCCTTTACCTTATTTATTGGTGCTTTGGCTACTGGGATCTTTATAGGTTTTAATGTATAAAGTGTATTTCCGTTTAATTTAATGTTAGCTTCCATTGAAAAAAAAAAAATAATGTGCTTTTCTTTAAAAAATAAGGAAATATCTAAGTGATCCTAAACTTTTGAACTGTAGTGTATATGCTCCCCATCCTGGTAAGTATATCCCCGTCCTGATATATATGTTACCCATTCTAGGCCACATCCTGGTGTATATAACTCCATCCTGGTAATTGCTGGACAATTCGTTGAAAGAGCCACAAGTGGATATAGTTTGGGGTGTGAAATCCTGCTGACAGATTCCCTATAAGCTTGGTTCTTGGTTAACATTGTCTTTTCCTTGGAGAATCAATGAAGTGGCAGATTGGAAGCTCTATCCAACTTTTCTGACAGCTGTCTTGCGGTTAAAGAGGAGGTTTCACCAAATACTTTTCTAAAATCTTTGCAAAGTAGAGGCAAAATAGAACACCCCCCCCAAAAAAAAAACCAAAGCGTTTTATTCTGCTCTGCAGCCACTATCACATAGTGTGTACATGAAACATTTCGTGGTCTTCTTTAAGGTAGAAGCAGGGAAGACTAGGTAACCTAAAGGGTGCTTTACACGCTGCGACATCGCTAGCAATCTCGTTAGTGATGTGACACGCCAGATCGCAGATAAGATTTGCCGAGATCGCATATAGGTCATTTTTTTTATAGCGCCGGTCACATGTGCGATCTGGCGTGTTACATCGCTAACGAAATCGCTAGCGATGTCGCAGCGTGTAAAGCACCCTTAAGTCCCCTGTTCTGGCGATTGGTGGGAGTCCACGCAGTGGTATTTACGCTGATCAGTAATTGTTAGTAGACTAGAACATCACTTTAATACACTTAAAATCTTTCGTTTGTCTAGCAAAATCTATCTAATCTATTTCTACCATTCATACTGTATAAATAATCACATCTTATTCTCACATACTCCTATTATAAATTAAATCTATATATGCACTTTTGTAAGTCTTTACCATAAACTGTTTAGTTTTTTTAAATTAGTTTAAGGATATTTAAAGTTTAATATATTTTATGTGGCTGCTGCCACCTTTATTTCTAGATGTCTTATTGATGCTTATTCTGTAGTTATCTTCCAGTCAGTGTAGTGAGCTATTATATGCTCTAAAATAGCAGGGACCCTTAATTTTTTTTATTCT
Source organism: Anomaloglossus baeobatrachus (assembly GCF_048569485.1). Taxonomy (NCBI): domain Eukaryota; kingdom Metazoa; phylum Chordata; class Amphibia; order Anura; family Aromobatidae; genus Anomaloglossus; species Anomaloglossus baeobatrachus. The sequence continues at coordinate 272,548,648 of NC_134355.1, forward strand.
TTAATCATAATTTTATAAACAAAGAAATAATTAATCCCACATATTTTAACATTTGCTTGTTTATTTGAGTAGTATTCTATTTTTACAGCAGATTTTCTGTTTTTAGGACATCCTCAGTGTTGATTACATTATTACTGGTAATATGTTGATTTGGTATTTGTCCAAGGACCAGCATTTAAGCCAATAGCATGTCATAAATTCTACTAGAGATTTCATATCGCAGAGCTAGCCATAAGCCTTCAGTAGCTTTTGGCCAGACATGACTTTGGCTTAGTCATCACACCACTTTTTCCATTAATATGCATGTTTGGCCAGGTCAATGTGTATATCATTCCAATACCATTCCAAGTTAGAGGGATATGTGGCTGTAAGATGTCTGATCAGCTTCTCGCTTAAAATCCAACCTATTACTTTCAAAGGGCTTTGCTTAGGTAATAGTGATGATCGAGCATTGGGTGCTCAGGGGTGCTCGGCTGAGTATCACGGGTGCTCAGATGTGTTATTCGTGAAACATTGAACACAAAGCACAGGCTCGCTTCAGTGAATGATGTGAGCACATACCCCAGTGAGAGCCACATGCAGTCGCTGAATGACTCTCACTGGGGGTAGAAACAATGTTTTCAGATGTAGTGTGTGCCCCCCCCCCCCCCCCAAAAAAAAAATCCCACCCTCCCTTCCCTGGAAATGCTCTATTTATGGCTGGTTGCATGTTAGTGGAGAGCTGAAATGCCAAATCATTGACTTCCATTATACTAGTTACTCGAGTTGAGCCCATTAGAGCGTCCAACCTGCTCGACTCTAGTAATGAGCATTTGAGCATCGTAGTATTCACTCATCATTCCGCATTACAAGTACAAAGCATGGTAGTGCTCGCTCATCTCTAGTGATAAATGCTCATGGGATAAACCCTTTACATTTTAAGACTCCCATACTAGAAGACACATGTAGCTTAGGGTTAATCGTCACACTTGAGTGCTCCTATTCAGTATCCATAGTACAAGGATCCCAAATACACATCTATATAAATGGTTTTTCTCATTATCCATACGCTTATATGAACAAACCACCAGCTAACCTATGTTATTACAGCACTCAAATGAGATTATCTATTTTCAGTTCTAGTTTTGCCTCTAGAAAATGTATTTTGCATTCCATGTGACACCCAGGTAACACACCTTGGAGAAAACAAAGTATGCAAGTTGCGTATTTGTCATATTTGCAAAACATATTTTTGTGCGTAGAACAGATAACCATGAAGACTGGGCAGCCGCTACACACATTGCATGCAACAACCGAAAATGATAAAACTGCTATAATTTCAATTCATATATGTATTTGTAATAGTCATACACTTTCTATAATTACAGTAGTATTTGCTATACTGGAAGAAGCAAACCTAATTGTATACTCATCAGCCATAACATTAAAGAAAATGTGATTGAGCAGGCCACCTTCTTCTATTGCTCCATGATCTAGTTCCAAACCTCACATTACCACCATGGGTACATGTAAAGATGGACAGGGGTCAGCATGGGGACTTTGTCTTAGCTGTGTGGTCATACACTCTTCAAGCATAGCCAGCATTAACTTTTTCTGCAAGTGGCTACTCTCTGGAATTGAACCAGTTGGGTTAGCTTTCACTATCCACAAGTATCCATAAACCTGGTATCCATTGGACCACTTTTGGTAGATGTTAACTACTGCTTAACCAGAACACCTCAGAAGACCTACCACTTTGAAGATGCTATGACCTGGTCACCCCATAATTATGTGTAGGTCAAAACTAGGAGAGGATAAAAAATGGAGTATAATGTGCGAGGTTTGTGAACCAGTTTTGGATTTGGCTTATAAATACTGATGCACAATATGCAACAAATTACTGCTGTATGAGAAAGACCTTTGCTTTAAAATAGCCCTATACTGCACTCAACTTCGACGGGTTGGTAAAGTATCATAAAAAAAGCAAAAACTGCAGCAGCTCCAGTCATTAGCTGCTCGAGCACACCGTAACAAAGAAAAATTGGTCGAAACGTTGCCTTTCTGTACACTGACGGAATAAAGAAAGAAAAAAGATTTTTTTCACCCTAAGGGTGCTGTCATCTAACTTTTTTGCTGTGGTTGGTAAATTCGACTAGTTTGTACAGGCTAGCTGAGCTCCTATAATGGGTCACCCGCTACACTTCCTAAAATGCAAATTGTCAGAAAAATCTTTCTGCAATAATTTAGCCTTTTGGGGTTGTCAACTACTCGATTACTTATGTAAATAAACAACACCTATGCTCACCTCTGGTGCTGGCTTCGTTCCAGCGGTGTCTGCACTGGCTGTCCTGGGGTTGACGTGACACAATAATCAACCTGCAGCCAATTAGCGACCACTTCACTCTCCCATCTTTTGGATAAATCAGACATCCAGAAGAAGTGAGAGAGCAGCTGCTATTTTGTCTTCCACCAGATATCACGTCATAAAGAGGCGACTTTGTCATGGCTACTGATTGGCCACACAGATCTCAGGACATTGGCCCTGGAAATCCAGTGCTGACACCGCTGGAATAGCGCCAGCACTGGAGGGGGTATAAATGTTATTATTTTACAAAGAAACATTCTGATTGAGAAGGTATTGTCTGAGTAGTGGACAATCCCTTTAAGACTTAATAAATATGGTATTTATGCCTTATGATAATTAAGTAGATTGGGTCTGACCGGTTTGTCGTCATTGGTGGCAAGACCTGGGGTCCTGCGTCTCCCTAAAGTAGGAGGAAATCACCTCAAGGGAAATGACAGAGGCATCTGAGTGAGCGTGATTAGATGATTTAGTATCTCCTGCAGAATTATGATTTATGTGCCATGCCTCGATCTTCTGCTTATATTCCCTTTTTTCTTGTTTGACTGGAGGAGGGCATTCATTGTAACTGAGATTTCCTAGAGCCACATAATCCCGTCTACCGACAGGATGTTTAGTGATCCAGATAATCCCTTTTTGGAAGCTATAAGTTTGTTGTTTTCATTAGAAATCCTAGTGTCAAGAACAGTGAGTAACACTTGAGTTAATTTAAAGGGGTATTACTTTCTCTAAGATCCTATCACAATATTTAGTAGGTGTAATAATAATAAAAAAATTACAAAATACATCCAATTAGAAATGTAGTATAGTTTTCCTGATCTGTTATGTCGCTTACTTCATGTGCAGGGCATTGCAGCAGCTTAGGTATCCATAGTAACCTAAACTACTGCAGTGTCCTGCACATGAGGTAAGTGACCTAGTTTATCAGAACTATAGTACGTTTCTAATTGGAGGTATTATTATTAATATTATTATTACACCTTCTACATACTAAGATGAAAAAAACTCACCAAATACTCAACGTGTGCACATGGCTTAAATGGGCAATATTCTGTCTGTGCATATATTCTTTTGATTATTGTTGGCCTAAAAATATTTTTTTGCAGCTTGAACTCTTTTCTTCAATACATTCCGATTCAGTATATAGACAGTGAATACTCTTCCAACCATTACTAGGTTTTTGCACCTATTTTTATGTTCAGTTTATTATACAGCACTTCTCTCCGGTGCTGTGTATAGGCAAAGTGACTCCTAATAAAGCCAGTGTTTTTCCAGCGTGAAGCGGGGACGTCGCTGAATGTCACAGTCAGATATTTGTCCCTGCGTCAGCCCTGCAATGAATATTGGGTGGTTTAAATCATTAGATCATACTCCAGTAACATTTTACAAAGGCCTATGAGGCATTTCTATTCTAAATGGATACGGACATATAAAAAGTATTTTAAGAGGCACCAATTGTGGTAACAGTAAATCATTGGCTACAGCTGATGTTACAATAACTATGTATTTATTGTACAATTTAAAGGGAATGTATCATTACAAAATTGCATATTGTATAAAGCAGGTTTTTTTGTTAAACACTTTTTTTGTTTATTTTTCTAAATGTCCATGTCTTTGTCACTAAAAATTAAAATCCTGACATCAAAACAATTATCACAAGCTGGACTATGATAACAGGTAACACAGAATTCACAGATTACAGTAGGGTCACAGCCTTCTCCTATGGCCTCTGCATAGATCACAGGGCATGACTAGAATATTCTCCATAGAAGTCAATCTAAAAGCTAATATTTCCTATGTACATTTAAGAAATGGAGCGTATTTCTCAACCTAAATGTACCAAAAATAAAAAGATCCTTCATGACTTGTAATATACTCTAGTTATGTAATATGCTCTACTTGCCCCTAGTAGAAGATGTAGTCCATTGCCTAAAATTGGTGTGGCTTGTTGGAACGTGGTTCAGAGGGCAACACAAGGCATTGCCAAAATGTTGGTGCACAATTCTAGCACCCAGTAAGCCAAATAATAGGCGACGTATACGTAGGCTAGAGAGTCCTAAAATTAGATTTGTCAAACACTTTGGTAAATCTGGCTCATTTTAAGACTGTTTAGTGTTACTTGACACTGTCTAAGAAATAGACAATAATCATAAATCTGCCCCACTATCTGCAGCTGCTTTTAAACCCCTCTGAGGCCGGAGGGGAGCACTCAATAGTTAAAGCACCACTCCAGCTTCTTTTTTTTTATATTTGACCACTGGTCTTAAACTCACGTGTAGAGATGAGTGAACTGTTAATTGCTTAGTTAATGTAGCGAACATTTTTCCAAAAGATTTTCCAGAAAAATGCTTGCGTTCTCCATTGTCGTCCATTATACTCTGTAAACAAGTACCGAGCACCTGAGCTTCAGAATGCTTGTTATGCGGGCGTCACAAGAGGCGATCTATCGTGCGATGGGTCGTCGGGGTCATGGTTTTCGTGACGCACATCCGGCTTCGTTGGTGACGTCGTCCCGTGTCACACTTACGAGCGATCGTAAATTGGTGACAAATCGTGTACTCGTCGTTTATTTTTAAAAAATCGTTTATTTTACTTTGCGCCGGTTGTTCATCGTATCTGAGTAGCACACATCGCACTGTGTGACACCCTGGGAATGATGAACACAGCTTACCTGCGTCCCGCGGCTCCCGCTGACTATGCGGAAGGAAGGAGGTGGGCGGGATGTTTACATCCCGCTCATCTCCGCTCCTCCACTTCTATTGGGCGGCCGCTGTGTGATGTCGCTGTGACGCCGAACATCCCACCCCCTTCAGGAAGTGGATGTTCGCCGCCCACAGCGACGTCACTCAGCGACGTAAGTACATGTGACGGGGGTTAAACGACTTTGTGCAACACGGCAGCAATTTGCCCGTGACGCACAAACGACGGTACGATCGCACATGCGATCGCACGATAGATCGCATCGTGTGACGCCCACATTACGCTTACACAAGCACTGAGTAGTTTTGAGTAGTTTGCTCATTCCTACTAACATCCCGCCATTTTCATCTTTTTCAAGCATTGCTCCCATTGGTCTCTGGCGATTTGTGACCTGCTGGTAGCTCCAAAGTTTAATGTAGCGTGCCAGAGGTTACAACTCAATACAACTCTGAGATCCTTGTTCTGGCCTTGCCCTGGCTCTCATAGACACGCATTGAGAGTTAGTAACCTAACATCTGACTTTCAGATAGTCAGAAGTTACGGACACAAGGTAGACCCCCCCCCCCTCCCCTCCACGGGTCCGTAGCAGTACCGAAAAAAATGAAGCTGCCGGAGAGGGAGTGTATGACAGGGAGCAGGGGACTTACATTTAAAACACCACTCGAGTGCTGATAAAAACAAACCAAAACAAACACTGGAGTGGTGCTTTAATGTACAAAAATAAAATAACAACTGAAGTATCAAGAAAAGAAAACATCTTTTATTATTTTTTTTAAATAGCGCTAACATTCCACAGCACTTCACATCCCCACTGACACCCGCCAGTCAGCAGCCTCCAAACTACTCTCCCTTGCTTCATCTTTTGGTCTATCTCAGTGGTCCACCTCTGCCACCCATAAAGATGGACACACATTAGACCTTATCTTCACCCGTCTCTGCTCTCTATCTAACCTCACTACCTCCCCTCTCCCCTTATCTGACCACCATCTATTGACCTTCTCTGCCCTGTCCTCCTCACCTGCCCCTCCTGTCCAGCACGTATCACACCCTCGCAGAAACCTCGCACACGTCAAGATACATACCCTTTCTGACTCTATCCTACCACTGTCCTCCATATCTTCAGTGCACGACACAAACAGTGCCACCACTTTCTACAACGCCACTCTCACATCAGCTATTGATTCAGTTGCTCCTCTTGTGCATGGCAGAGTGAGACAAATCAATAGACAACCCTGGCACAACAGCCTCACTAAAAAACTGCGGCAAGTGTCTAGGGCTGCAGAGCGGCGCTGGAAGAAAACGCACTCCCAGGAAGACTTCACCACATTCAAAAATGCAATTCACACATTTCGCTTGGCCCTTACCTCGGCTAAACAGGAATACTTCAGAAACCTCATATCCTCTTTAACACACAACCCCAAACAGCTCTTCAATACTTTCAACTCCCTCCTTCGCCCACCACTGCCCCCTCCAACCTCCCTCATTTCCGCAGAAGAATTTGCCACATATTTCAAAGAAAAGATCGACCAAACCAGACAAGTCTTTTCTGCTCAACCACCACAACCCCTTCATATAACAGACCACTGCTCCTCCCCCATAAACTTCCTCTCCACTATCACCGAAGAAGAGCTTGCACATCTTCTCTCAAAAGCGCACCTCACCACCTGCGCACATGATCCCATCCCAACCCACCTCCTCCCCAACCTCACCACTATCCTAATTCCAGCCTTAACCCATCTCTTCAACCTATCTTTATCAACTGGTACCTTCCCTTCTGCCTTTAAACATGCAACAGTCACACCCATCCTAAAGAAACCTTCCCTCGACCCAACCTCTGCTGCCAGCTATCGCCCCATATCGCTACTCCCATTCGCCTCAAAACTCCTGGAACAGCACGTCCATGCTGAACTTTCCTCCCACCTCTCCTCTAACTCTCACTTTGACAACCTACAGTCCGGCTTCCGTCCACATCATTCCACTGAAACTGCCCTGACAAAAATCACAAATGACTTACTTACTGCCAAAGCTAACAACCACGTCTCTATACTCCTACTTCTAGACCTATCCTCAGCTTTTGACACTGTTGACCACTCCCTCCTACTACAGATCCTCTCTTCCCTTGGTGTCAGAGACCTCGCCCTCTCTTGGATCTCTTCATACCTCTCCAACCGCACTTTTACTGTCTCCCACTCCCACACAACCTCTTCATCCCGTCCTCTCTCTGTTGGTGTCCCTCAAGGCTCTGTCCTGGGACCATTACTTTTTTCTATCTATACATTTGGCCTGGGACAACTCATAAAGTCCCATGGCTTCCAGTACCACCTATATGCCGATGACACTCAGATCTACCTCTCTGGTCCAGATGTCACTTCTCTGCTGTCCAGAATCCCAGAGTGCCTATCTGCTATATCTTCCTTCTTCTCCTCTCGCTTCCTAAAGCTCAATGTGGCCAAAACTGAGCTGATCATCTTTCCTCCATCTCCCCTACACTCTCTACCTGATCTATCTATTACAATAAATAACATCACGCTCTCCCCAGCACCCAAAGTTCGGTGCCTCGGAGTGACCTTTGACTCTGCCTTGTCCTTCATACCACACATTCAATCCCTCACCACCTCCTGTCGTCTTCAACTCAAAAATATTTCCAGAATCCGTCCCTTCATCAATTCTCAATCTACAAAAATGCTAGTGCATGCTCTCATAATCTCCCGCCTCGACTACTGCAACATCCTCCTATGTGGTCTCCCTGCTAACACGCTCGCCCCTCTCCAGTCCATCCTTAATGCTGCTGCCCGACTGATCCACCTCTCGCCTCACTACCACCCCGCTTCTCCTCTCTGCATGTCCCTTCACTGGCTCCCAATCTTCCATCGTATCCAATTCAAACTACTAATACTGACTTACAAAGCCATCCACAAATTGTCTCCTCCATATATCTCTGAACTAATCTCTCGCTACACTCCAAAACGTAATCTCCGGTCCTCCCAAGATCTCCTTCTATCCTCCTCTCTCATTCGCTCCTCATGCAACCGTCTCCAAGACTTCTCCCGAACATCCCCAGTCTTCTGGAACTCACTGCCTCAACACGTCAGATTATCTACTACACTTGCAAACTTCAAACGGAACCTAAAGACTCATCTGTTCAGAAATGCCTATAACCTTGAATGACCTCACTGCCCCACCACCGTGCGGAGCTGCCGCCCCACCACCGTGCGGAGCTGCCGCCCCACCACCGTGCGGAGCTGCCGCCCCACCACCGTGCGGAGCTGCCGCCCCACCACCGTGCGGAGCTGCCGCCCCACCACCGTGCGGAGCTGCCGCCCCACCTACACCCCACCTACTGTCTCCTCCCCATAATCCTATAGAATGTAAGCCCGCAAGGGCAGGGCCCTCTTCCCTCTGTACTAGTCTGTCTACTGTAACTTGTACATGTATTTTGTATGTAACCCCCTTCTCATGTACAGCACCATGGAATCAATGGTGCTCTATAAATAAATAATAATAATAATAATAACATACGTCAGGAACACTGTCCCCATTGGGGCTCACAATCTAGTGTTCCTATCTGTTTGTCTTTGGAGTGTGGGAGGAAACCGGAGTACATACAAACTCCTTGCAGATGTTGTCCTTGGTGGGATTTGAACCCAGAAGGACCCCAGCGCTGCAAGACTGCAGTGCTAACCACTGAACCACCGTGCCGTCCGAAAATGTATTCTCTGTTTTTAACTAGTAAAAAATATATAGGTGATGCATTGCCTTTATGCTCCCAAATTCTGACGCTTCACAATTCCTCACCATATATTTAATTATATTGGGTTTTTTGGTTTTTTTTTCTTGCTTCACAAGATTTACCAAAATGTGATTAAACTTATTACATGATATGGTTTTTATTTATTATAAAAAATTATTTTCAGAATTTGATTTTGAGGTGTTTATAGCACTGTTTATCGGAGCATCTCATTTTCTTTATATAAGTCCAAGAATGCCAGACCACTGCGACTTTACTTAAAAGGTGGAAAGGAAGAAGGCTGGCTGGAACTCTCAGAACAAGGCTCCATAGGTCACTTGCGGTCAGCGGCAGGTACAGAATTTCTCATGAGCATGAGAAATTCCGGGTCTGCCGCATTACTAGGAGTGGGAGTGACCTATGCAGTCTTGTTTTGAGAATGTCCTCAGAACGAAGTTCCATAGGATTCGATGAGCGTTGTGCAACATTCCATCATTGGATTATGTCAGAACTTTGAGGATTTTTTTTATTCAATCAATTGGTGAATAAGGGCATGTGGAGAAGTGTTTTTTTTTTTTTTTGTGTTTTTGTTTTAACTCTACTCTTAGACACCTATCCATTACTAACCCCCATGCATTTGGCGACGGATTCCAGTGCAGGATTCCATCAAGTTCTACTGAGCATGCTCAGCATATCTAGCAGAACATTCTAAATAGTTTAAAATCACTCCTGGTCTCTACCTCTGTCTCTGCCTCTGTCTCTGTGTCTGTCTGTCGGTCTCTATCTCTCTCTGTCGGTCGGTCTCTCCCTCTCACCCCCTCTCTCATACTCACCGATCACCGACGTGGCGCTGCACGGCTGTCACACTGTTCTGGCGGCTTTCCCTCTTTTGAAAATGTCGGGCGCTCATTATTCCATCTCGTATTCCCTGATTCCCCGCCCACCGGCGCCTATGAATGGTTGCAGTCAGATACGCCCCCACGCTGTGTAACAGCTGTCTCACGGTGACCAATCACAGCCACCGGTGGGCAGGTCTATATCGTGCAGTAAAATAAATTAATAAATAATTAACAAAAAACGACGTGCGAGCCCCCCCCAGCCTAACAATATCAGCCAGCAGCCGCCCAGAATTGCCGCATCCATTAGATGCGACAGTCCCGGGACTCTACCCGGCTCATCCCGAATTGCCCTGGTGCCGTGGCAATCGGGGTAATAAGGAGTTAATGGCAGCCCATAGCTGCCACTAAGTCCTAGGTTAATCATGGCAGGCATCTGAGACACCCCCAATGATTAACCTGTAAGTGAAAGTAAATACAACCGAAAAAAAATACTTTATTTGGAATAAAAGACGAAAAAAAACACCCTCTTTCACTACTTTATTAATCCCCAAATACCTTTCCAGGTCCGACGTAATCCACTCGAGGTCCCACGACGCTTCCACTGTGCTACATGAAGCTGACAGGAGCGGCCGTAGAACACCCCCGCTCTCTGTCAGCTCCACGCAGCAACTAAAGTGAATCGTGCTGTCAGTGGGGACGTCACTGAAGTAGTGCCGGTGTGTGCGGTGATGATTGGTGCAGTAGTGCCGCGGTATGTGCGGTGATGATGGGGGGCGGTAGTGTCTGGGTGTGTGCGGTGATGATGGGGGCGGTAGTGCCGGGATGTGCGGTGATGATGGGGGTGGTAGTGCCGGGGTGTGTGGTGATGGTGGGGGCGGTAGTGCCTGCGTGTGATCTCTCTCTCTCGGCTAAAGAAAACTAACGCAATGTGTTATTTCTCAGGAATCCATTGCATTTATTATTAAACTATTTATAACGCATCTGTCACATGCGTCACACAACGCATTGTGTCAGATGCCGCACAACGCAAGTGTGAAACTAGCCTAATATGTGCATTGACAATAATGTGTCGGACAAGTACCTAAGTTTTCTGCAGTTTTGACATTACCGTGTTACATCATAATTCAGTGACGAACTTCTAAGTATGTAAGTTCTGCATAATGAATCATATGTATGTGCTATAAAATTGGGCCTTAGAAGCAGAACTTTCACAGAATAATTAACTCATCACTGTTAATTGCTTATTAGGGAGTTTTCTAAAGGGTGACAAGTGCACTTTATAGATCTTGGGTCATAGTAATGGCAAAGAATAATATCATGTTTCTGTAATCTAAAATATGTCTTGATTTAAGTTGTACATTTGCAGTGCTGTAATGTGAAGCTCAAGGACACCAATGCAAAATCTCCAATAGGACCCCCAACTATCACAGGCCTTTAATAGGAATAGTCTTTTCATATGTCCAACAGTGACCTTATGAGCCCCCTTAGGCACTAATGCCCGGGTACAATTGCAACCCACACATTTATTATAGATAGTTACACTTCTGGTATTTATCTAGTGTTATTCACACATCAGTGTTTATAAATTATAAGCTAAAACCAGGAGTGGATGCTACAGAGAGAGAAAGAATATGTAACAGATTCCCACATTCAGTGTTTTGGAGCCACTCCTGGTTTTGGCTTATAAATATTGACAACATGTTATTAGGCCTCACTCTGTCCTCTCCAAATATCCATCTGCGTACTTCATTGCTCAGAATTCCATATTTTAACCACTACTTTGAGCACCTCTCCAACGTTTTGCTACCCCCCCCCACTGGAGTAGTGCTTTTAATCTAAGTTCCCTGACCCTACACTTACATTTGTGACCTGGCAAGATCGCATTGTTTCGTGGAGTGCACCCAAGGTCACTCTTCAATGCTAGTCTATGAGAGCCTTGTTCTGGCTCTCATAGACTTGCTTATGAGACTTGTGACATAACTTTTGACTTCCGGCCAGTCAGAAATAGCCGTCACAAGATGCCGCCATGGCACCTGCGCCGATAAAAGGTGACCACTTCAGAGTATAAGCATAGAAGCAGGGACCTTAGATTGAAAGCACCACACCAGCCCTGAAAATCCCCCCTCCAAAAATGCTGGAGTGGTGCTTTAGGTACTACTATACTTTACTTTGCTTTTTTTAGGACAACACAGTATCCTTTGTTCCTAACATAATGCTTACATTATTTCAAATTTAGTGCGTGCTGTGTATCTACATAGATGACTGTATAGTGCCGTACATTGTATGGTGCTTTGTAGTTTGTGCAGTGCCCTCACCAGGGAGCAGTCGGTATACCACCCTAATGTTAACACTAAGAGGATGACATATCCTACTCTGTGCAGGGAGTGATGTTTCCCTCTGCTGACAGCAGCCGGTAACACCTTGTCATTCCCAGTGCTAGCTTTCCATTACTGTAAGCTCCACCTAATATTAGGACGCGGCACAAAGGTGGATTGGATAAAAGAACTTCCGACGAACCGGGAGTGATGGGGAAACGCCTGAGCCAGTGTGCGGAAACCTATCATGTAACATACCGCCTTGGGGAAGGCAGGCTCATATTGACCACTGGGGTTTGTTTCGGGCAGTGTTATACTGTATGTATGTATGTATATGTGTGTGTGTGTGTATATGTATGTGTATGTATGGATATATATATATATATATATAATATATATATAATGTAGGAAATTGCGAAAATTTGATAGTATTTTAGATCTGGTTCCATTAGTAATACGTTAGGTACATTCTTATTGAAGAAACCTGTGTCTGTGCTTGCTATAACTCACAAGTGCTTGCATTGTATTGGTAGCGTGGCTCTATACTGTGGAACGTGTTAACCTTGTAGTGTATACTGTGCTGTTTAGAAAAGGTAAACTATGCTGCCTAAATGATTGAGGAGTCTGTGTACCTAAGCGTTGTCCATGCAACTACCTGTCTATAACACCTAGGCAAATAACAGCACTAAGGTTACCGTACAATGCTCTGCTTGGCACGGAGGCTTACGCTTTATAACTGCTGTGTGCCTCCACTGCGTTAGGACTTGTTTACGTTCACATGTAGCAATATTAGGCCCTGTGCGCGCACTGCGTTCTTACCCACAGTTTGTTTTTTTTTCTAGAAAATGGTTGTAACCTTTCTGCAGACATTCCCCAGCAAAACCTATGGAAAAAAAAAGCTGTGCGCACATTGCATTTTTTTCTCAAGAACATTCTTTCTGCAGAATTTCTTGAGAAAAGAATATGCATGTCACTTCTTTTCTGCAGGTACCTGCGTTTATTGCTATAGATAATGGTAAAAAAAACCCGCAGAGACCAACCTGCGGAAACAACGCATCAAAAACAGCGGTAAAAACGCATGCGGTTTTCAGTGCGTTATTGGTGCGTTTTTGAACGCAAGTGCGCTAATCTTTCAGAAAAATCCTTTCTCTAGTGCGCACAGGGCCTTAGTGGTTTTTTTCTGCAGCTTTTTAACCACTTTTTCTGCATACGTCCACATCAAAATATGCAAGGCAATCCTCTCTGATCCCGGATTACAGTTTGGATTTGTGTATGTATACATGAGTAACGTATGTACACACTGGTCTCCCCTTTATTTTATACATTTTGGTGCAGATTTGAAGCTGCAGGGTTTTTTAATGCATTTTTTTTTTTACTACAGAAAAATTTTAATTCTGTACTAAACGTGTGTTTTTGAGTCTTCGCACCCAAAAATTGCCCAGTTCAGCACTGCCTTGTAACGTAGAGTGGCCATGTGTTTTCATGAAATCACACCCACTTTGCTTGGACCGTTAATCGCAGCGGAAAAAAAACAGCAGTTACGCTTTGTGGGAACATGGCCTTACACAGCTAGAGATGGTGTGTTTGCACATTTTATATATTAGATAATCTATTAGTACATGCATAGTCTTCTCACAGGATGGAGCAGTTAAATACTTAAAGGGAACCTGTCATCAGAAATTTCGCCCAAAAGCTAAAAGCTTCCCCCTCTGCAGCTCCTGGGCTGCATTCTAGGAAGGTCCCTGTTATTATTGTGCCCCATGTGAGACCAAAATAAAGCCTTTATAAAGTGGTACCTTTTTGTATGCAGCTTCTGTAAATCCGTCACGGGGGCGGGCTCTCTGCCATCCGTTATTCTGCCTCCTGGTCCTGTATGCCGCCCCCCATCGCTCCTTTCCATATCTGATGCACCGCCCACTGCTCCAGCCATCCCCGCGCATGCCCAGTGCCAGTCTCACAGGACTGAGCAGTTTGACCGCTGGTGACGTGTGCGCAGGCAAGTGATTATGGACGGGACTGTGACTGTTATCAGCAGTCATGTGATAGTATTTCGAACACGCCCCTATCACATGACAAAGGGACGTCATACCTGGAAGCAGCCCATACAGTCTAGCATAAATCCTGAGCACAGTGTGACCGCTGGTTAGGTTTGCGCGCTCAAGAGATTATGGGCGGGTACTTGCTGATAACAGTCACAGTCCCGTCCATAATCACTTGCCTGCGCACACGTCACCAGCGGTCAAACTGCTCAGTCCTGTGAGACTGGCACTGGGCATGCGCGGGGATGGCTGGAGCAGTGGGCGGTGCATCAGATATGGAAAGGAGCGATGGGGGGCGGCATACAGGACCAGGAGGCAGAATAACGGACGGCAGAGAGCCCGCCCCCGTGACGGATTTACAGAAGCTGCATACAAAAAGGTAGAACTTTATAAAGGCTTTATTTTGGTCTCACATGGGGCACAATAATAACAGGGACCTTCCTAGAATGCAGCCCAGGAGCTGCAGAGGGGGAATCTTTTAGCTTTTGGGCGAAATTTCTGATGACAGGTTCCCTTTAAGCACCACCCCAGCGGGGTTTGTTTTTTTTCTTTTATTGAACCTCTGTGGTTTTAATTGTAAGTGATACTCACCTGCTGCTGTCTTCATCTTTTTCGAGCATCACTCGGTTCGGTCTTCAGCGATTTGTGACCTGCTGGCTGCTCCAGTGTTTCATGGAGCACATCGGGGGCCACAAAATGATGTAAGTCTATGAGAGCCTCGTTCTGCCACTCATAGGCTTGTTTTGAGAGCTTTTGATGTAACTTTTGACTTCTGGCCAGTCAGAAATTATGGGCACAACATGCCGCCGTGAGACCGGAGTGTGCTGAAAAAGGATGAAAACATCGGAGGGTGAATATAAGACCGAGGGCAGGGAATTTACATTCAAAGCGCCACTCCAGCGCTGGAAAAAAAAAAAAAAAAAAAGCTGGCTTATTCTTCTCATGTACAAGAAACCTTTTTGTGAACCTTTTGGCCCCTGAACACATTGAGTATTTGGTGAGGGTTTTTTTATATCAGTATTTGTAAGGCAAACGCACCAATGTGTGCACTTGGCCTTAAGGTATGATACAAAGCAGGTTTATGGATATTTTTATGACTGCCTATTTAAATGGCCCTTACAGATGCACATGTATGGTCTATGCACGTGCTACAGAAATAACCCCAATGTAAACTATCTTTCCATCCCCATAACATTTGCATGGCAGGTACTCGTCAGCACAGCTTCTGTTCCCATGTAAAAGGACTTTTAAAAGGAGTCGGACGGTGTTGGATGTATACCTATTTGCTAAACTTGATGTCTTTTTTAAATTATATCTTTGTAATATTTTCACATTTTTATGCAGAAGTATTTATTTCTAAATCTTGTAGTTTACAGTTATCGCATTGAATTACCAAGGTGACACTTTTTTCTTTGTAAAGTAAAATAAAATTTAAAGGGAATCTGTCATGACCATCAACACTGAAAAGCTGTCTATATGGGCATACAGGTCATAGAAAGTGGGGGGAAATGATACCGTGATATCTGCAATCCGATGTTTTATTTCAGATACGTTTTTTAATGTAAATAAGTCGTGAAGACCTATGGGCCGGACACAGATCTTGCTGAGGATCTGCCTCCAGAGCTTTTGAAATGAAAGTGGGCATTACCAGTGTGAGACATGTAATGACTGACAGTCTGCTCTTCTGATCTACATATCTCATACTTGTAACTTCACCTTGCATTCAAAATAAGCTCTGAAGGCATTTTCTCAGTGAGATCTGTGTCCGGCCAATAGATCTTAACAGATCATTTACATATTGAGGAAATGGTAGATTACTCTGTAATAAGATATTTTATCACAGATGTTTAGCTGGCTTCCAGTGACCTACATGCCCATATAGAACGGCTGAGGAGGGTTGATCCTACAGACAGAGCAGCATGATGTTTTATCAGCAGAAGATTATCACTAGAGGTCTAGTAAACCTGCTGCCATGTAGTCCTCCATATTCATGAGCTCTGTATTGTTCTTAGTGGGATTATACAGAGCTCAACATTCAGACAACTTGTAGATCTGTAGTAGATAGAACAGTGATTTATGAAAACTACAGCAAGCAGCCCATTGGAATCAGGGTCTTTCTCTCGAATTGGGAAGGCTGAACGGAGCCAGGGCAGAGCCATGGGCGTAGTGACCCATGACTCACCTTTGCAGGGCAGCAAGGGGTTAATGTTTTTCTGTAGAAAGAGCGGGCTTGTGCGGGGTCAAGAGTTTAGGGGGGGGTGGATCTATAGGGCCAGGGGAGGGGACAGGGTGGGGGCTGTATATATGTCCAGGGAGAAAGGGGGGGGGCACTACTTCGGCGCGAGGTACCATTAGAGAAGGTCCCCGTGTCACCTCACCTTGTCTCCCCCTGATCTGATGGCATCGGTTGCAGGACTCCTGGAGCAGCTTCGGGCTGCTGCCGGCGGCGCAGATGGAGCGGCGATCAGGACAGCGTTGAGGGAGATCCTGGGGGGTCCGGATGCGGTGTCTGAAGCTGACCCCCCACCACTCCGGAGTGGGCGCAGGGCGAGGGCACCGGAGAGGTTCTCGCCTGATGCTGCTCCTGGTCCTCAGCGGCGCCGTAGGAGCCCCTCCGGGGACCCTCCTCACCAGAAGAATCCACCTGCAGCAGCTAGCAGGAGCAGGCGAGGGAGGAATCCTGCTCGGCGTTCAGGACCTGCGGCGGTGGGCGGTCCCTCCAGGGGTCATGTGACCGGCTCAGCTGCCTCTACTGCTTCAGGCTACGACAAAATGGCGGCGGTCCTCCCTGGCGATGCTCCTGTCGGGGGGACTGCTAGACAGCATGGAGATGGAGTTTCTGCGGGGCCTCCGGGGCCGGGAGTGTGGAGTACGACCCTGCAAGGAACGTCACCTGCCGAGCCCAGGATGGATGCAGCTTCCAGGATGACAGCGCGCACTGGGTTCGAGGATACTGCCAGGAGTGGGGCATTGCAGCTGCGGAGATCATCGCCAGAGAGGAGGTCGCGGTCCAGGTTTCGGTCCCCTTCGACGCGGAGGAGCGGGTCGCCATCAGGGAGGTCAGCGACGGGGAGAAATTCGCCCGCACGGCAGGGGCCTGCGCCATCCCGATCGAGGTCGCGATCCAGGAGGAGGTCGCCTTCACGGTCGGCATCTGAGGGGAGTCATCCTGCATCTCATTATCCGGTTCGCTCCCGGGTCATCCGACCAAGGTCGAGCGCGGCGGGTTCCCAGGTCCCCCCTGGTCGAGCTGCCGAAGACGTTTCCGTGCTGGTCCATTCTGGAGGAGATCGTCGTCTGGAGTCAGGATTTTCGGCTGATGGGTCTCATGTACCGACGCAGCTTGGTGAGTACTCCTCTATGTTGTGTGCGTCCTCACCTAGTTTAGTTTCCCCGGGAGTGAGCAGGGGCCAGGCGCAGGGCGTCATAGGGGGTCTGGGGGTCGCGGGGCCGAGCGCGGCGGGGTTTGATGTCGGTAGTCTGACCAATGTTTTGGAGGGTGTGCGTGATTTGTTGGCACAGTTGGATAGGACGAGTCAGGGGGCGTCCGGGTCTCCTGTCCCAGCGTGGGTGCCGGATTCTGGGGCGGCAGCATCGGCTGTGGTTGTGGTACCGACGGGAAGCGAGGTGGTTGCTGGGGATAGTGTGGCGGATCCCGGGCAAAAGGAGAAGGATAAGGAGGGAGATAGGATTATTTTGGATGATAGGGCCAGAGGGAAGGTGTACGTTTGCTTTGAGGGCCCCCTGGGGGCGCATTTAAAGAAGGAAGTGAAGGAGAAGATTTGGAAGGATGAATACGTGGAAATTTTTTCCCTCCTTCCTTTGGAGAAGTTTAATTTGGATAAGAAAAAGAAGGATGATAGCAAGAAGGAGGAGGAAGAAAAGCGGAGGTGGCGGCTGATCCCTCAAACGTTTGTTAACTGGTTGCAGGCTTTTGCGATCCTAGCTAGCGTCATTGGCGAAAAGGCGCCGGATAATTGTTCTGGGCTATTCTGCTACATGGATGCTATAGCGGAAGCTCATAGGATTTATGGTGGGCAGACGTGGTTGCGGTACGATGAACAATTTAGGCAGCGGAAAGCCGTGCGACCCAGTATCCGATGGGATCAGAAGGATATTGGTTTATGGTTAAAAGTCATGGCTCCGGCTCGTTATGGTCAGCCCTTTCACGGGGGGGCCGGGTCGGCCGGCCACACTACTGCTGGGGGTGCGGGGACCCAGGCAGGGGGTGTTGGAGCAAAGGCAGGTGTGTGCTGGCAGTTTAACGACAGCCAGTGCAAGTTTGGAAACTCCTGCAAGTTTAAGCATCAGTGCTCAGGTTGTGGAGGGTCCTCCCATGGAGCAGCTCGTTGCTTTAAGAAGGGTAGGCCCAAGGCAGGGGGAGATTTGGGAAAAGGGGGTGAGCCCGGTGAGGCTTCACGAGATGGCCCCTTATCTAGATAGATACCCCAAGCGGGATAAGGCGGTATTGTTGGAGGATGGTTTTCGTGTTGGTTTCAGGATCCCCCCCCCTCCTCATGTTGTTCCGTTTCAGTTAAAGAATTTGTTGTCGGCGCGGCGACACCCAGAGGTTGTGGCTAAAAAGCTTTTTGGGGAGGTTGCTTGTGGGCGGATGGCGGGTCCGTTTGCATCCCCCCCCATCCCCAATTTGGTAGTATCTCCGTTAGGGGTCGTCCCAAAGAAGGAGCCGAACAAATTTCGGCTCATTCAGCATTTGTCGTTCCCCAAGGGTTTGTCGGTGAATGATGGTATTGACCCAGACCTCTGTGCGGTGGTTTATACCTCGTTTGACGCAGCCGTCAGCTGGGTTCGGAAATGTGGTCGGGGAGCATTGTTAGCGAAGACGGACATCGAGTCGGCATTCCGCTTGCTGCCGGTGCATCCTGAGAGTATGCGACTGTTGGGTTGTTTTTGGGACGGTTCCTATTTTGTTGATCGTTGCTTACCAATGGGGTGTTCCATTTCTTGCGCTTATTTTGAAGCGTTTAGTTCCTTTTTAGAATGGGCAGTGTGTGATGTGGCGCAGCTCTCGTCGGCGATCCATTATCTTGACGATTTTTTGTTTATCGGCCCCGCTGGGTCGGCAGTGTGTCAGACGTTGTTGGGGACTATGGAGTGGTTGTCTGGCCGGTTCGGGGTCCCCTTGGCTCAGGATAAGACGGAAGGCCCGTGTACTTGTCTGAATTTTTTGGGTATCACTATTGATACTGTGTTGATGGAGTGCAGGCTGCCTGAAGAAAAGATCTCAGCTTTGCGGGCAGAGGTGGGATCGGCTGCGCGTCTTAGAAAAATCCAGTTGAGGGACCTCCAGTCTTTGTTGGGCAAGCTTAATTTTGCTTGCCGCATCATGCCCATGGGCCGCGTTTTCTCAAGAAGGTTGGCGTCGGCGACCGCTGGAGTGCGCTCCCCAAGGCATTACATAAGGTTGACTCGGGACCTTAGGGAGGATTTGGCGGTATGGGGCAGTTTTTTAGAGAAGTACAATGGCCGGTCGCTAATGATTGCAGAAGTCTTAGATGATTTTGATTGTGAGCTCTTCACCGATGCCGCGGGGGGTAAGGGCTTTGGAGCTTACTTCGGCGGCAGATGGTGCGTGGGAGAGTGGCCCGCGGCTTGGCATGAAGCAGGGTTTACACGGAATTTGACTTTGTTGGAGTTTTTTCCAATTGTGGTGGCGGTGTCCGTTTGGGGAGAGCATTTCAGCAACAGAAAAATTCGTTTTCACTGTGACAATATGTCAGTAGTCATGGCAATTAATAACCTGTCGGGCGCGTCTCCTCCGGTGGTCCGCTTGTTGCGGTACTTTGTGTTGCGGTGCCTTTGTCTTAATGCGTGGGTTGTGGCAGTGCATGTACCGGGGGTTGAGAACGCCATTGCTGATTCCCTTTCTCGCTTGCAGTGGGATCGTTTTTGGAGCCTGGCACCGGAAGCGGAGTCCGCTGGCAGCATCTGGCCGGCGGAGCTCTTGGAATTGGTGTTCGAGAGGCGAGTTCGTTGATCAGAGCATCATTGGCCCCTGGCACGTGGGCTGCGTATGAAGCAGCTTGGATGGAATGGACAAATTGGAGGCAGGAATTTGGGGCGGGGGAGTCTGCCGAGGATTCTGTAGGCGCTTTGCTTTGTTGGATGTGCCGGATGGCTTCCGGTAAGTGGTCTTTTTCCAGGGTTAATCGGTTTATGGCAGGGGTTGCGTTTGGTTGTAAATTGCGGGGGATGGTTGACATAACAAAGAATTTTTTGGTTCGACAAGCTGTGAGGGGCTTGAGGAAGGGGCTTCATAGACTGGACAGTCGGAGGCCGGTGTCATTCCAGCTGCTGGAAGAGCTGGGTGCGCAGCTGGAGCGAGTGTGTGTTTCCTATTTTGAATTGGTTTTGTTTCGGTTGGCGTTTTCCTGGGCTTTCTTCGGAGCTACGAGGATAGACGAATTGGTGTCCCCAGCGTCGTCCCGTGGGGGGGGGGGTGTTTTGGGAGAAGACACAGTTGATTTGGGAGACTCTGTGGAATTTTGGATCCGGCGGTCTAAGACGGATCAACTTGGTCGGGGAAGAAGGGTCACTTTATGGGCATTGGCGGGGGCCTTGATGTGCCCTGTCTCTTGTTTTAAACAGTACTTAGAATTGGGGCCTGGCCGTATGGGCCCGTTGTTGAAGCATCAGGACGGATCGTTTTTGTCCAGGTACCAGTTTGTGGCAGTCTTTCGGAAATGCCTGGAGAGGTTGGGGTTGGAGGCGGACAAGTTTTCAGCCCACTCTTTTCGCATTGGGGCGGCGACGGAGGCAGATAGGTGGGGGCTTCCAGCGGAGACAGTGAAGAGGATAGGCAGGTGGGAGTCGAGGAGGTTCAGGCTGTACGTCCGCCCCCATTTGTTGTAAAAGTCGTGGCTAGTCTGGTGTAGTGGTGTATTTATAAAAAAAAAAAAAAAAAAAATTTGTAATGTTGTTCTCAAGTTAATGGCAGTTCCTGGAGTGTGTCTGACTTGTGGTTGTTGTACCCTCCTCCCCCCCCCCCCCCCTCTTTTCTGGTTTTTGTTTCCTTTTATAGGTGGTGCGCCCCTGGTCTGGATTTTCGGCCATTCATTTGTTTATTGGGGGGCACTGAGAGCTGATGTGCGGCGCAATGGTCGGCAGTTGGGTTGGTCCAGAGACGAGGTAATCGTACGTTGGATCGGGGTGAGGGGCATGCGCTGGCGGCAGGTGTTGGTTAATTTTCACCGGTTCGCTCGATTGGATCGCACCCCGGATGTGCTGGTGTTGCACATTGGGGGAAACGATTTAGGGGCCCGCCCCTGTCGGGAGTTGATTCGGGATATACGGTATGACCTGCTCCGCCTTTGGTCAGTTTGCCCTAACCTGAGGGTGGTTTGGTCGGACATTGTTCCCAGAAAGGTTTGGCGGGGGGCTCGGTCCCTGGAGGGGATCGACAAGACCAGAATAAAGGTCAACAGGGTGGTTGGGAATTTTGTGGCCCGGAATGGAGGAGTTGTGGTTCGGCACAGGGACTTGGAGTCGGGGGAGGGGAATTTTTGGCGATCAGATGGTGTGCACCTGACTGCCGTGGGTATTGATTTATGGGCCTTGAGCATTCAGGAAGGAGTGGAGCGGGCACTCATTTTGGTGGGGTGACTCGCATTATGAGGTGTCAGGTAATGCTCGTGGTGGCGGTGGCGAGGGGGGTTCTTGGAGTCGGTGGAAATTCGGGGTGGGGGGTGGTACATCGGATAGATGGGGGACCACCCCCCTTTTGTTTATTCTGGTATGGTAATTGCCTGGCGGACTTGGGGGGGCTCTCCAGGGGTGGGGTCCCCTGAGAGTCGGTTAGGGACACTGTTTTCCGGCAAAGGTGGTGCCCCCGAGCTTGTAGGCGCGGCTGGGGGCAAAATATGCCGGATGGTTTGGTAACAATATTTGGTGTCCGCCAGGTTTTGGGGCTCCAAGAACTGCCCTTGCATTGGTAAAATGGTTATTTATTATCTGTTATAATGTTTGTTAATAAACCGGGCCGATTTGGCCAATTTATCCAAAGAAGGGTGTTGTGTTTTTATTAGCGGTTGGGAAAAAGGGGGGTTTGGGGTGGGGGATTCTGCTGACAATATGAAGAAAGCCTCTGCAGTAGGGCAGTCAAGGCTGAACGGAGCCAGGGCAGAGCCATGGGCGTAGTGACCCATGACTCACCTTTGCAGGGCAGCAAGGGGTTAATGTTTTTCTGTAGAAAGAGTGGGCTTGTGCGGGGTCAAGAGTTTAGGGGGGGGTGGATCTATAGGGCCAGGGGAGGGGACAGGGTGGGGGCTGTATATATGTCCAGGGAGAAAGGGGGGGGGCACTACTTCGGCACGAGGTACCATTAGAGAAGGTCCCGCCCTCCCGCCCTATACATATATGTTTAATCTTTGTCGGAGAAGATGGTGGAGTCGAGGTTCATTTAATTTTATATTGGGGTTCGAGTCATTTCGGCGAGCGGTGGCGAGGGGGGTTCTTGGAGTCGGTGGAAATTCGGGGTGGGGGGTGGTACATCGGATAGATGGGGGACCACCCCCCTTTTGTTTATTCTGGTATGGTAATTGCCTGGCGGACTTGGGGGGGCTCTCCAGGGGTGGGGTCCCCTGAGAGTCGGTTAGGGACACTGTTTTCCGGCAAAGGTGGTGCCCCCGAGCTTGTAGGCGCGGCTGGGGGCAAAATATGCCGGATGGTTTGGTAACAATATTTGGTGTCCGCCAGGTTTTGGGGCTCCAAGAACCGCCCTTGCATTGGTAAAATGGTTATTTATTATCTGTTATAATGTTTGTTAATAAACCGGGCCGATTTGGCCAATTTATCCAAAGAAGGGTGTTGTGTTTTTATTAGCGGTTGGGAAAAAGGGGGGTTTGGGGTGGGGGATTCTGCTGACAATATGAAGAAAGCCTCTGCAGTAGGGCAGTCAAGCAAAAAACTGGTTACAGATTACCTCTAATGCCATGCTGCTTACATATGTGTACTGTGTAGCACTTGCACATCACATTGGAACCAGTGTGAAAGTCTAAAACGTACAGAAACTGAAATGCCGTGGCACAATTTGAAAGTCCAGCAATGTCTGCAGGAGACTTGTGGGCTTTGTCTAATGGAGCTATGACTTATGTAGATGTTCTCTTGAGGAATTAGGCCATGCATGGAGTCAGCTGCCAACAGCAGTGACCAGTTTGCTCTGGGCTTAGCATAAGATAAGCAGCTCAACACATTGACGCAGCGTTTCAGGGAAGGTGATCAGAGGAGCCCCAATGCCCTCCCCGCACATCTAATCCCCTGATGCTTTGGACGTGCAAGCTCCATTTTAGCCAGAAAGAATGGAGTGAGAGCACTGATTCTTCTCTCTCCGATGGTCTTCTGGCAGGCCTGACCTGTGTCTCCTGCACGGAGTGAACTCTGACGTCGGATTACATTACTCTGTGATGTATTTCTGTGCAGCATCACCTCCATGACATGTCACCTTGTTGATTATGGACACCAATATTGGGGATGTAAATAGCTCTGATATCAGACACTATAGTGAAAAAGATGGGTAAGATGCATTTCCAATTGTTGTTTTTTTTGTTGGTGTGATGTATTGTTGTGAGCTTTGTTCAGTTTTTTTTCTTAATACAATATATTACTAGATGGTTTTTATGTAGTAGGCAGGTCTAAGTCATAAGATGTTGGGTCTCACGGGAAGTAGGCCATCCTTTGTCTACATATACGGTACCTACCTAACTCGCATAATTGCTTGGTGAAAATCCTGTACGTACCCTACTTTACGTACAAATTCTGTTTTATACCACTCATATATAAATAAAAGTCTGGTTATATATACAGTGTGTGTGTATGTGTGTATATATAATATATATAGCGCATACTAACACTTGGAGAAATACAAATAATTCATGCCTACACATAAAAATAGGAGAGCGCTATGGAGACCGTTATTCTTCCATTATTTTTCCTTTTGCGTAATTGTAGCTTTAGATTACGTTTCCGGCTGCACATTGTTAGACTCATTGACTTGAGGCACATTGGTTTAACAGGGCTTTCTTAAAAAGTGGTACAAAGGTTATGGTTAGTTGCCTAGAAATCCAGTAATCCCTAGAGACCTCTGGGTCATATTTAGGTCAAGCTTAAAATCCCTTTTTCCTTTACAGTGTGCCTATTTTTAACACTATAAGGGGTATGGATGTAGATATGTTTTGCTAGTTGTTAAATTGGGTGTTGCAGAATAGTTGATGGCCAACACATATAGCCCTGTTATCTGCGAGCATTGCTTATTCAGCGACCTACAAACTATCAAGTCTTGAAGACAAGCTCCCTGGCATACTTAGTGTAAGGCGATATTCACACATTGCATCTTTTCTAACCACAAAGATGCAGCATTTTGGGCCCCAAAAAACGCATAAAAAAAACCATAAAAAAACAAGCGTTTTTGCCACATTTTTACCGGATTTTGCCCAATGCATTTTTTAAGTCAAATCTATTGACTAGAAGGGCTCAAAATCACTGGAAAAAACGCAAAAAGAATTGACATGATGCGTCTTGGGTGCATTTTCAAAAACGCAGCCAAAAAAGATGCCCTGTGTAGACCGCAAAATAAAAAATCTCATAGACTTTGCTGGAAGAAGGAAATTTGTGATCTCAAAAACGCAGTTAAAGATGCAGTGTGTGAACAAAGCCTTACTAGACAACATGACAATGCAGAATGTCAATGAGTTCTGCTTAAGGAGAACATATCATGGGAAGAATAGTAAGTGGTGGCTACCGTCAGAGGAAAAGGAGCATCTCAGGCCTCTCTGAGAGATACCTGTACCCAGGATATGTATTTATGCCTCCAAAAGGATACAACTAAAAGACTTAAATGTTTTGTTTTTTTGGTTTCAGAAAGTCCTCATTAGTCCTTTTTTTGTTAAAATAAAACAAAAAAGTGCTTTACTTACCCTCCCCAGGTCCATCACTTAGTGTCTGTTGCTACGTCTCAACCACTGTTCTCAGTGTCTGTTGTTGCCTGTAGCACTGACATCACATTGACAGCGCTGCCGCCAATCAGTAAGTTCAGCAGTTCTGAGCTGCTCATAATATAAACTTCGCGAGAGCCGCTGAGCTCACTTGTTGACTGCCGCTCTCTAGACAATGATAGACACTAGGAGTAGTGGTGGAGACCAAATGCTGGACCAGAGGAGGGTGATTTTTATATAAAACTGGTGTTCCAAAACCAGAAAATCCCTTTTTAAAGATGAAAAAGCAATAAAAACACAGCTGACATGGTGTCTTTCTTGGCAGCAGGCCTGGGGCTGTGATTTCCATCTTTAGGTATAGAATCCTCTTGGTCACTAAATTTTTGGGGAGGAAATACAAGTTGGTTAAATCTACAACCCTAATCTCAAAACAATTGTGTAAAATGTACAGAAGGCTGTTGCAATAATTTGAAATCTTCTTATTGCAATATTTTCTTCACAACAGAACCATTAATTAATTTGGAAATTGATAGTAAGACTTGATGTTTTGTTAGATTCCTATGGCTGACATTGCCTTGAGGGTCCTCATCTGTCAATACTGTAATGGGCACTGTTTCAGGACGATGGGCAACACTTGAATTCCAATTCACGGAAACTTTGAAAGAGAACTTGACATCACATGTTAAAGTAATGTCATAATGAGGCTGTTATACCGATTTATTTACTTGTAGTGTAGAAAAGCACAGCATGGTTCATGTTTAATTCATTACAGCAGTTTAGATGCAATATCCTTTTCGTGCTTTGGGGCAGGACCGTGGGTAGGGCCTTTGGCTCTGCCACGGCTCCTCCACATTTGTACAAGTGTCGCACCCAGGGAAGGGGGTACTTGGTCCCGGGTGGTTGCAAACAGGGATGTCACTCTGGGTGGCCGTTGCCCGGTCCCGTGCCCTGGGTAGCTTAATGAAATGGCAGGGGCTATTTACAAGGGACAATAAAGTTAATGTTCGTGACGCCACCTGCGGTAGTGTGGCAAGGGAAAAGGTGCCGTCGCTGCTGCTTATGAGGGACTGGGGCTGATGGAATCAGCAGCGAGTGTGTTAACCCCCTCCGCAGGTAGGGTGAACCCCATTGTCCTCTAGGAGCTGGATGAGGTGCAGGCTAAAAGGAATGCAAGCAGGCAAAGTCCGAGTGGAAAAGGGAGTCTTTACTGATGATTTTTACTCAGAGGTTACACTCCCCTGGTGTTGGTGACAGATTCCTGGTTCCCTTTGTCCCATCTCTGTCCGTGTAGCCTGGCTATGGGCCCCCTCCATGCACTTCTCTTGTCGCGTGGCTCCCTCCTAGCTTGGAACACTTGAAGGGCCACTAAAGGGTAGTGAGGAGCTCTGGAAGTTCTCTCACCGTGCAGATTCTGGCAGAAGGCTTGAAGCTTTCATACTTCTCCCCTCGAGTTCTGCACCCGGTTGTGTGCACAGCTCTGTCAGAGTCCCTTGCAGACCCTGCAGCCAGCTGCCTCT
This sequence comes from Anomaloglossus baeobatrachus, assembly GCF_048569485.1. Taxonomy (NCBI): domain Eukaryota; kingdom Metazoa; phylum Chordata; class Amphibia; order Anura; family Aromobatidae; genus Anomaloglossus; species Anomaloglossus baeobatrachus. The sequence continues at coordinate 272,575,075 of NC_134355.1, forward strand.
CCCCTGGGCATTGTACGATCGATCCTCAGGCCTCGCACCCAGACCTGACACCCCGCCGGGTGTCCTCCTCCTTCCTTCTCCTCTCTCTCCTCTTTCACCCACTAACTCCCCCCCTTCCCTCCAGGGACCTAACTACAGGAGCTTTGGATTTACACCTCCTTGGCATCCTCCACTTCTGGGCCGGCTTTACGACATAGGACGACCAACCCTCTCAACCTGTGTCTGTGTCATTCCCTCTAATGGTTCAGGGTGGTGTTGTGTGAAAGTTTTAGGTGTGTGCGGGTTTAGCCAGAGCTAGGACTCCAGGAACCAGGTTGCAGATCTTAGTAGCTTGACCGCGGGGGCACTTCACAAGTCTCTTTAAATTTTGCGCTAGCACCACCCATGGCATCATTTTGCTGTAGACCTCTTTGGAGATAAATGTGTGCAAGTGCTGTACTTACTACAAGCAATGCTAGCGCAACATTTAAAAAAAATGCTCAAACAAACGTGGAGGATCCATAGCAGAGCCAAAGGCCCTACCCACAGTCCTGCCTCAATGCCCGAAAAGGATATTTCACCAAAACTTCTAAAATGAATTACACAAGAGCCAGTCCCCGGATTTCTGCTCTACTGGTATTTATTAAATCAGTGTAACCGCCCCGTTATGGCCTTATCTTTACTTTAACATGTTAAATCTTGATGATGGGCTCCCTTTTAAGCCCCCCTAGGATCACAGAGTAAAACCTCCTTAGGCCTAACCCATTTTCATGAGACAATCCCATGATAAGCAGGACGGCTGATTGACTTTGCAATGACTATGACTAGAAATACCATGGCAGACATTATATTTCTACAGCTGGCAATATACTGGTGACTATGAGGTCCATATGAGTGTTTCTTCACTATACCGTCTACCCTTTTGTTCCACTTTCATATTATCCGTTCCTTAGTAACACTGACTGTTCTTGTGTTTGTTCTTCATTTCTTGAATGATTGGGAAGCTGGTACTCACATTTTATCATGTAGAGCATCTTCTAGTAGTCATCAGGCATCAGATTCATCGGCTTCCTGGAAAGCACGTAATTTGCAAATGAGCAGTAGAGCAGGCCAGCTGCCAGGCGTCGGTTTGTTTCAGTGACAAAGTGAAGGTTCTGTTTGCCAGTGTTTTCAGATAACCGTACCAGCCTCTGTTTCTGCACATAGACTTTGGCCTGCTTGCAGCCTGCTCATTGAGGAGGGGAAGTGTCGAGGTCTTCTTTTCTGGCAGTTCTACATGTTTGTGCACATGCTTTTATGAAAGATGCAGCTTTGTTATCCTACTAATGTATTTTTCAGCAGTTTCTGGGAGGGCACATCATGACAAACTACATGCTATCTTTTTCCATTGTTCCATTCCAACACTCTAAAGGCCCAGTCACACTAAACAACTTACCAGCGATCCCAACAACGATCCAACCTGATAGGGATCGCTGGTAAGTTGCTAGGAGGTTGCTGGTGAGATGTCACACTGCGACGCTCCAGCGATCCCACCAGCAACCTGACCTGGCAGGGATCGCTGGAGCGTGGCTACACGAGTTGCTGGTGAGCTCACCAGTGTCCAGCCCCCATCCAGCAGCGCCGTGTGGAAGATGCTGCGCTTGGTAACTAAGGTAAATATCGGGTAACCAACCCGATATTTACCTTGGTTACCAGCGCACGCAGCTACACGTGCAGAGAGCAGGGAGCAGCGCACACCGCTTAGCGCTGGCTCCCTGCTCTCCTAGTTACAGCACACATCGGGTTAATTACCCGATGTGTGCTGCAGCTACATGTGCACAGAGCAGGGAGCAGCGCACACCGCTTAGCGCTGGCTCCTTGCTCTCCTAGTTACAGCACACATCGGGTTAATTACCCGATGTGTGCTGTAGCTACATGTGCACAGAGCAGGGAGCAGCGCACACCGCTTAGCGCTGGCTCCCTGCTCTCCTAGCTACAGTACACATGGGGTTAATTACCCGATGTGTACTCTGCTACACGTGCAAGAAGCAGGAGCCGGCACTGACAATGAGAGCGGAGGAGGCTGGTAACGAAGGTAAATATCGGGTAACCAAGGACAGGGCTTCTTGGTTACCCGATGTTTACCGTGGTTACCAGTGTCCGCACAAGCCGGCTCCTGCTGCCTGCACATTTAGTTGTTGCTCTGTCGCTGTCACACACAGCGATCTGTGCTTCACAGCGGGACAGCAACAACTAAAAAATGGTCCAGGACATTCAGCAACAACCAACGACCTCACAGCAGGGGCCAGGTTGTTGCTGGATGTCATACACAGCGACATCACTAGCAACATCGCTGCTACGTCACAAAAGTTGTTCGTTAGCAGCGATGTTCCTAGCGATGTTGCTTAGTGTGACGGGGCCTTAATTCTGTTGTTCATGTGCACTTTATATGCACTTTTAGCCGTGACTAGGAATCATCATGGGATCTCTGACAAATGTGTGGCTATGTAGCCCTTTACGTGGCATGCTGATGTAGAGTAGCGCTGAGTGGTAGTCATTGGCGAGGGATTGTTTCCAGATGCCCAGGCACGCTACATGGATGAGCTGGTCCTGGATGGTCATGTGGGCTGTGAACCCATGCAGGCCGCAAACTGCTGCTGATGTTGGCCAGGCCTGCATCATGACTCATTTCTGCACGAAGATTACCAGTTAATTTTAAACAACAGTACTTTACTCAACGCTTCATCTTCAGCAACATCTTTACACATTGAATAGTGGGCATGTCTATCAGCACATTTCAATACAGTCTCATTTCCCACTGAGTTACTTTCAATCTTAGTTGGCCCTTTGAGTCACATCACGATCCAGCCTAACACTTATCTCCAACTGTTGACGGTCACCTTCCCTTCTAGCTGCTTCCACATCCAGTCTCCTAGTGGAAAGGTTCAAGGGTTCTGTCACTATCGACAGAGTAGAGATGGACAAAGTAGAGCATTGTGCTCAGAAACATTTCCATAACCAGTTCTCTTTTCCTCGTAGAGGAAGGGAGTAAGGGCATAGCAGAGCTGAATCTTGTGCTCTCAGACACCTGGGGAACTCCAAAAGGGTATGGCTACTTCATTCTCATGCTAGTTAGTATTAACCCATTACGTTGACTGTTAGGAACCGTCCTACGGCTCCTATTGTCTGGGGCCAGTCTGTTCGAGGGTCGGTCTCTAGCCTCAATGTTGTTCTCGGCCATCACTCAGGAAGCACATTAACTTTCTCTCCTTTTTTTTGTTGCCACAGGTCAACCACTGTATGCGAACTTTACTACCTACAGACTTTACATATGTAACTATTGCTCAGTAGATCTTCATTTACTCTCTAGAAGGAACAGTCTCTTTCCCTATGAACTAACCTCTCCCATTGTGGGCTAGTCCTAATGCTTAACTACTTCTGACCCTGCTCACAGTTTGTTGCAGGGCAGGACTCAACCCCCTAACAGGACAGTGCACAACATCATACATGAAACATTATAACAATATACATTACATCAACTTCACAATGAAACAAGACTTATCACACTTTGCATTAAAGGGAACAAATCCCCAGTATTTTTGTATATAACCTAAAGCCAGTGCTATACTGGCACTATCAGGCTGATTCTCTACATACCTTTAGTGGTCAGCTTGGAAGTATAGTAAAGTTTATAAAATCGGCAGCTTCTTGAGTGACAGCAGCTGAGGATCAGATAATATCTGAGGGCTATTCAGAGTTATCCTCTCCCCCTGTTAGAATTAGCATAAGTATTATACAATCGATTTAACTTTTCACTAGCAGGATCTGTGCGGAGGTCATACCCATGTGACCAGAAGGGGCGGGGCCGCAGCAAACAAAGCTGATACCAGTAAGCAACATTTTTCTGTTTGATGAGGCCCTGCCCCTTCTGGTCACATGGGTATGACCTCCGCACAGGTCCTGCTAGTGAAAAGTTAAATCGATTATATAATACTTATGCTAATTCTGACAGGGGGAGGGGATAAGTATGAATACCCCCCAGATATTATCTGACCCTCAGCTGCTGTCACTCAAGAAGCTGCCGATTTTATAAACTTTAGGTTTTGAAATCCAAGAAAGTAAACATCAGAGCCAACCACTATAGGTATGTTGAGAATCAGCCTGATAGTTCCAGTATAGCACTGGTTTTAGGTTATATATGAAAATCCTGGTGATTGGTTCTCTTTAAATTACAATTCACATGTCACAATATTTACAAAAGACACAGGACACAATTCACATTACATGACAGTACAATATGTGACTGGTGTCTTCAAGGGAAGGAACGCCACAGCACCTAGTCCACTTCCTTAAATTGGCATGCTTTTTGTCTTCTGATACCTTTTTATCCTAGCACTATATTTTTCAGCAATTTTCTGCCCCAGTTGCTCTTTTTCGGGGACCGACCAGAAGGCATTAGCCTTGAATGCTCATAACTTTGTCATTGGCTCACCAATCATCCATCCTTGGATCACTTTTCATATCTACTAACCACTGCATACTGGAATCACCATAGATAATCTCTCATTTGAAGATTCTCTGACCATATCTCTAGCCATCTCACAGATTAGTGCTTGTCGACTAAGGGGTGCTTCACACACAGCGAGCTCGCTGCCGAGATCGCTGCTGAGTCACGCTTTTTGTGACGCAGCAGTGACCTCATTAGCGATCTCGCTGTGTGTGACACTGAGCAGCGATCTGGCCCCTGCTGCGAGATCGCTGCTCGTTACACACAGCCCTGGTGCGTTTTCTTCAAAGCCGCTCTCCCGCTGTGACACACAGATCGCTGTGTGTGACAGCGAGAGAGCGACAAATGAAGCGAGCAGGGAGCAGGAGCCGGCGTCTGACAGCTGAGGTAAGCTGTATCCAAGATAAACATCGGGTAACCAAGGTGGTTACCCGATATTTACCTTAGTTACGAGCCTCTGCAGCTCTCACGCTGCCTGTGCTGCCGGCTCCGGCTCTCTGCACATGTAGCTGCTGTACACATCGGGTTAATTAACCCGATGTGTACAGCAGCTAGGAGAGCAAGGAGCCAGCGCTAAGCAGTGTGCGCGGCTCCCTGCTCTCTGCACATGTAGCTGCATTACACATCGGGTTAATTAACCCGATGTGTACTGTAGCTATGGTAGGAGAGCAAGGAGCCAGCGCTCAGTGTGCGCGGCTCCCTGCTCCCTGCACACACAGCTGTGCGCTGGTAACTAATGTAAACATCGGGTAACCATACCCGATGTTTACCTTAGTTACCAGTCTCCGCAGCTTCCAGACGGCAGCTCCGTGCAAGCGCAGCGTCGCTTGCACGTCGCTGCTGGCTGGGGGCTGTTCACTGGTCGCTGGTGAGATCTGCCTGTTTGACAGCTCACCAGCGACCATGTAGCGATGCAGCAGCGATCCTGACCAGGTCAGATCGCTGGTCGGATCGCTGCTGCATCGCTAAGTGTGAAGGTACCCTTAGCCTACCCAGTTGTTTGTTTTTTTTTTTGCTCCCAACACATCAGCTCCAAGAACTGGCTTTCTGTCTAAGACACTTTGACAGCTGCCACCGTCACTAGACAAGCAACCTGTTTTTTTTTTATATATGTATTTTGTATATATGTATTTTTTTTATGTATGTATGTATGTATGTATGTATGTATATGTGTATATATATATATATATATATATATATATATATATATATATATATATACATACATACATACATACATACATACATACATACATACATACATACATACATACATACATATATACATATATATATACATACATACATACATACACATATATACATACATACATACATACATACATACATCAGCTACAGCATTGGAAACATTCCAACCACCAGCCTAATACTATATAGTTACTCCTTCTGTTGCCAAAACAGCCCTGATCTGTCAAGGTGTGGGCCATCACAAGACCATTGAAGGTGCCTTTTGTCACCAAGACATTACCAGCAGAGATGTTAAGCTCTTTCATGTGCATGTTATTCTGTGAAAGGTGTCCCAACCATGTAGGGAATACTTTTGCTATTTAGTGGTGTACTTGGCCTACAACTATGTTTTTTGTTGTGTTTTTTTTTTTAATTTTTTTTCTATTTTGCTACACTTGGAATTTTTTTCTCGCCAATCATTACATCATACGAAAAAATGAATCGTCTCATTCAAAAGTTCTTTCCACAAAAAAACAAGCCCTCACATGGCTATATCAACGGAAAAATCAAAACGTTATGTCTTTTTGAATAAGGGGAGGGAAAAATGAAAGCTCAAAAACAAAAAATTGTCCGGTCCTGAAGGGGTTAAGGAAAATCTCGCGGTAGATATCAGTCAGGATGGGCCTCCGACTATGCGGCAAGATGCAATACAATTTGCATTTCAGCATCTTTGTATCATAACAGAACTGTAGACCACCAACAAAATGAGCTCACTGGTCTCCTGTGAAGCGTGCAGCTTTGGGTGCAGTCTGCGGCGAGCTAATTTTATGGTCTGTAGTTCTGATGTGATTGCGCATGTTCACTATGAGAGCAGAGGAAGTCAGGGCGCATGTGTCGCGGGCGGGGAGGAGGGTGTCAGCACACTACGCTCACCCCTTCTGCTCGGGTCCGACGGCTGCTGCTCAGTGGTGGCTCGAGCGGTGGGCCGGATCCCGGGGGTTTCTCGAGCGGCGCTCCTCGCCCGTGAGTGAAAGGGGATTTGTTGGGTGAGGGGATGAATATTGTCCGTGACGCCACCCACGGTTGTGGTGATTTCACCACCGCTGCTCTATACGGGGCTCCCGGGGATGGTGATGCGGAGCAGCCAGGTGTTGTGTTGCCCCTCCGTGGGTAGGGGTTGGTGATCCCGGGGCCCGGTGATGGTGAGGGAGGTGCAGGGCCTGGTGGGCGCAGGGACGCGGGAGCAGCGCTGTGCCTAAGCTGTTATGATCGCTGCTTAGCTGTCAAACACAGCGACGCAGCAGCGATCATAACGTCGCTGTGCTACATGTGCAGAGAGCAGGGAGCCTAGCTTAGCGCTGGCTCCTTGCTCTCCTAGGTACAGTACACATCGGGTTAATTAACCCGATGTGTACTGCAGCTACATGTCACAGTGCAGAGAGCAGGGAGCCGCGCACACTGCTTAGCGCTGGCTCCTTGCTCTCCTAGGTACAGTACACATCAGGTTAATTAACCCGATGTGTACTGCAGCTACATGTGCAGAGAGCAGGGAGCCGTGCACACTGCTTAGCGCTGGCTCCTTGCTCTCCTAGCTACAGTATACATCGGGTTAATTACCCGATGTGTACTGCAGCCACATGTGCACAGAGCAGGAGCCGGCACTGGCAGCAAGGGCGGAGGCTGGTAACGAAGGTAAATATCGGGTAACCAGGGAAATGTCTTCCCTTGGTTACCCGATGTTTACGCTGGTTACAGCTTACCGCAGCTGCCAGTGCCGGCTCCTGCTCGCTTCATTTCGTCGCTCTCTCGCTGTCACACACAGCGATGTGTGTGTCACAGCGGGAGAGTGACGACCAAAAAATGAAGCTGGACATTCAGCAACGACCGGCGACCTCACAGCAGGGGCCAGCTCGTTGCTGGATGTCACACACAGCGACAGCGACGGGACGTCGCTGCAACGTCACAGAAAATGGTGACGTAGCAGCGACGTCGTCGTCGTTGTCGCTGTGTGCGACACCAGCTTTAGGCTTGTTTCACATGAGCGTGTTTTTGCCTTGAGGCAAAAAAACGCAAACTGCATGTGACTGGATCCTGTTGAATTGGAGTTGAATGCATGCAACCGCAAGTGTTATTTACTGGACCTGTGACTTGCAGTTTATGAGTCATGTGGTCGGGAATGAGCTGAATGGGGCTGGGCGGGGCATTAAAGTCGTGATCAGGAGTTAGCGGAATCTGCCATGAAAGCGTGGATGCAGCTCTGGATGAGAGAGTGTGTGAGTGAGTGAGAGTGTATCAGTGTGAGTGAGTGTTAGTGTGTGTGTGTGAGTCAGTGTGAGTGTAAGTGAGTGTGAATGAATGTGAGAGTGAGTGTGAGTGAGTGAGAGAGAGAGAGAGAGTGTGAGAGTGATATTCAGGCCATGTTCTGTACAGCAAACAGGATCCTTCCTGCAGCATACAACCGCAACTGTTAAAACCGGATCCAGTGCCCATTAAAATACATTGCAGCTACTGCCGTAATGTACAGGTTCCAGTGAGTTGCAGTTTTTGGACGGAGGTGAAAAACGCAACAAGTCGCGTTTTTGATAAAAGGTAAAAAACTGCAACTCACCGAATCCTGACACTACCGCACGCAAACGCATGTTGCTGCAAGTCCATTGACATTGCATTCAGCAGACAACAGATCCTGTAAGATGCGTTTTTTTGCCGACCGGCAAAAAAACGCTGATGTGAAACCAGCCTTACACAGATTAACTGGACTGCTTGGCACATGACATCTAGTCTGCCAGTCATAATCTCCTGTTGATAAAACACTGATTGAAATTAAACTATAGCAAGCTGCTTGAGTAAGTGACACATCCTTACAATCAGGCTCTCTGTCCCTGATTAAATATCAAAAATCCGCTGTCCGATTCCCATCAAATTTGGTGTGACATAAAAATGATATCTTGTCTGAAGCATGTTACCTGAAGTTAATATTCTGAGACTTAGTGGACTCCACCAGCAAGTTCCTGATGACAATTCCGGGGAACCTTCTCAGACTGCAGTATGCACATGGTGCAGTGCTAGTCTGAGACTTTTCCTTGCCCTTAGATTAATTATTGCTGCTGTCAAACTGTAAGGTCACCTTAATGTTTTAAGCAATTTCTGCTAAGGGTACTTTCACACTTGCGTTATTTTCCTTCCGTTACAATCCGCCCTTTTGGGAAACAGCGGAATCCGTTAACGCTGTTTCCCATAGACTTGTATGGTTGACGGATTGTACCAAAAGGAGCAGACACCCCCCTCCTTTCCGCCGCTGCGACAAATACGATCTTCCTTCTTTTCTTCATCGATGTCGAATCCACAATTAGGGCGGGCGGGCGGGAACGATTCCAGTCACCGTCCAGGTAGGAATGACCCACCCCCCCTCTGACCTGCCCTATATACTACCCCCTATAGCCACCACCCCCTGACCAATCAAACTGACCCCTGATCCTAACTGCCCCTTAGCACCACCCCCAAATTTCGCGCCCAAACTGACTTTCTCCATTAACCCCTTATCAACCCTATGGCCTGGCATCCCTCCTAGTCATGTAGCCCTCCCTTAAGCCCCTTCGGGTCAGCAGTCCGGGCTCTTCCTTGACTCCGGAATGTCTGACTGAAGGCCTTTGACCTTCCCCAACAACCCCCTACCCCTTAGGGTTCTTATCTAAAATAAACACAAACACTGTGTGACGTTGGAATATAAAGGCCACAGCAGCCCCATTTATTCATAACATAAACATCAGCCATGTAACAATACAACTCTTCATTGAAGAACCCGAAAAAGGAAGGGGGGGGTACCTGAAGGTTAACCAAAATGTTCTTTGCAACATCAGCCCGTCTCCTGACCCTCAGCCGCAACACACCGACTCGAGAGCCCAAGCCAGATGTTGCCCCCACTATGTCCCGCTGAGACTCAACCCAGCAAGGACCCGTTTACCAAACAATTGCACCGCTAGAGGTAACCCGCTCCAGCACTGGGTTCCGTCCTCTCCTCTGTGCAAACCCCCACCTTCAGACACCCCCCTCCTTTCCGCCACCGCGAGCTCGCATGACCCCTTGTGCGCGCGAGTCCTCCCACACCAACAAGGCCTTCTCAAGCCCCTCCATCAGCCCTAAGGCCCAAATATCATTTCCCACCGAATTTAAATGGACCCCGTCCCGGCGCAACAAGTCGGCGGACGCCGCTTCCAACTCCGGGTGCCGAACAGAGACACCCCCAACCCGGGAAATGAACCGCCCAATCTCCCGATTCACTTTACTTCGCGCCCTGTTTACTGCCTCCACCGACCTGGCGTGCCGCCATGTCAGCCGCGCAACCATATCCGACCAGACAATTACTAGACCCGGGTGGGAAGACAGGAGCCGCAGGCAGTCACATTTTATGTCTTGTATCAGGTCCCTGGAAGCCCGGAGACCCAGGTCATTCCCACCCGCGTGTAGTACTACCACGTCCGGTGCTCTGTCCAGCTGCGAATGGTGGCGCCAGGTAGGCAACACCTCACTCCACAGCATGCCCCTGACCCCGATCCATCGCACAGTAGCCTTTTCTCTGGGAACCCCCAACTGGCGGCCGTCCGGTCGTATTCCCGCACGAAACGCCCCCCAATACACGTATGAGTGGCCGAGCACCCACACCAACAACGGTAAACCTACAAAACAAAAGGTGACAACACAGAGGGGGTGGGGGGGAGAGGGGGGGGCACGAGGAAGAAAATGGGTAATGATTACCAAACAAATACCGCCCCCGACCCCCCCCCCCCTTCCCCACCAATAGCTCACAACAAGTTCGGCCGGACGTAAGATCTAAACCTGGCCGAGTCCCATCGTCCAATCTTACGGAGAGCCTGCGCGCCCAGACCCCAACGAGCCGCCTGAGTCGCAGCCCCAATCCGAAAGGAATGCGACGCGAAATCAGCCTCGTTGAGACCGCAACACTGCAGGCACCTCCGAAAGATGCAGACAAATTGGTAACTCGACAAGGCTGACCCGTCCTGGAGGGACAAAAGGGACCCCGGGCGAGCTCCCCTCACTTCTAAAAACGCCGAAAGCCATCTGACAGGGCACTCCGCTAAACCAGGTACACCCCATAGTTCCACCATCCGACCTCTACCCAGCTGGTCCGTCTTTGACCGTCCCAAGCAACACCGCACCACATCCATACCGCATTCCACGTCCTCCAGCAACAAACCTCCGTGACTCCTCGTGTTTCTGCTCACCAGTTCACTAATTCTAAACGCCCCAAAGAAGGCCAAAACAAAAGAGGTCCCGAACAACTGGCATTCATACTCCGAACAGCACACCCGAGGCAACACCGACAACAGCTTGCCCAGCAGCTCAAAAGATACCGGGCGCCGAAGGTCTCGGCGCGCCCCCGCCCTCCGGTAACCATTCATCACCTGGCGCACCCAGAAATCCTTCGTAACATCCTTCCAGCCCAATAACTTGAAAAAGAAGGAAATGCCCGCTAACCTGCCCGCCACGGCCGACCACGAAAGGCCTTCTTCCTTAGCCCTGCCCAACATGAACAAAACTAAATAAACTCTGTCACCTTCAGATACATGACCTCCCACCTCATCAACCAACTCGAGCCAACGGTCCCACGCTGAATTATAGCTGCGCCACGTACTGGGTGCCACCGAGTGTCGGATCAATTCCCAGGCCGGCTGCAAACCAGGTCCCACAACCAGACGGGCCATACGGTCTCCTGCTGCTCCGCGTCCGGCGCCAGCATTCGAAAGCGGTCCCACTGGAAGCGAGATAAAGCATCAGCCACAGAATTCAGCACCCCCGGCACATGTACAGCGCAGACCCACAAGTTCAACTCCAGACATTTCAGCACCAAATGACGCAAGAGATCCACCACCGGGGGGGAATCAGCTGTCAACTTGTTAACACACTGAACAACCCCCAGGTTGTCACACATGAAACGCACCTTCCTGTCTTTCAAATCCTGTCCCCAAACCTCTAAGGCCACGACAATAGGGAAAAGTTCCAACAGGGCCAAATTCCTAGTCAGACCGCAAACCCGCCACGAATCAGGCCACCTGCCGACACACCATCTCCCCCCAAAATATGCGCCAAAACCACTGGATCCCGCCGCGTCCGTATACAGCACCAACTCCTCATTTGACACCACCTCACGAAGCCACAATGACCGTCCATTATACAGCTGCAAAAAACGGGACCACACTCTCAGGTCCGCCTTGTGCTCCACCTTCAAACGCACAAAATGCAAAGGGTGCAACACACCGGTAGTGGCTTGAGCCAAGCGACAGGAAAAAAACTCTCCCCATCGGCAATATTCTACACGCAAAATTCAACTTCCCCAACAGGGACTGCAAGTCCCGTAAACGAATCTTCTTGGCCTCAATGGCCCCTTGAACGCAACGCCTCAAATCCACCAGCTTGTCCTCCGGCAAGCGGCACTCCATGGCAACCGTATCCAGCTCGATACCCAGGAATTTCAAAACCGTAACCGGACCCTCCGTCTTCTCCGGCGCCAACGGAACGCCAAACCGGCGAGCAACCTGCTCCACTGTCCGAAGCAAAAGGGAACACTGCGAGGATCCCGCAGGCCCCATGCACAAAAAGTCGTCCAAGTAATGCAACACTGAATCTAGACCCGCCTCCTCCTTAATTACCCATTCCAAGAAACAACTAAACTTCTCAAAATAAGAACATGAAATTGAACAGCCCATAGGCAAACAACAATCTACATAAAACTTGTCCTCCCACCAACACCCCAACAAGTGAAAACTGTCCGGGTGCACCGGCAACAGGCGGAAGGCCGCTTCTATATCCGTTTTCGCCAAAAGCGAACCACAACCCAACTTCCTTAACCATTCCACAGCCTTATCAAAACGGACATACGAAACCGAAACCAGCTCAGGATCAATACCATCGTTCACCGACCGGCCAGTAGGATAGGACAAATGGTGGATGAGCCGAAACTTGTTAGGTTCCTTTTTCGGGACCAACCCCAACGGGGACACAACCAAGTCCGGCAATGGAGGGGCATCAAAAGGCCCCGCCATCCGTCCTAGCTCCACCTCCTTCCGTAACTTATCCGCAACAATCTCACCATGTAGGCGAGTCGACTGTAAATTTTTTAAACGAATCTCTCCCGTCTTAACCACTGACGGTATCTTGAAACCAAAACTAAAACCGTCACTCAACAATTCCGCCGACCCCCGATCCGGGTATCTACTTAGAAACGGCGCCATCCGATCTACCCTCACCGGGGTCCTCCCTTTTTGACGAAGACTCAGCGGCCTTTCCTTTTCCCTTCCGGAAGCACTTAAGGTGACTGTGGGCGCCACCACAGCCCGAACACTCGTGCTTGAATCGGCAGGAAGACCCAAACCGGCATTCCTTCTCATTAAACTGCCAGCAAACGCCCTTTTTGGGCCCCGACGAGGTGCCAAATGATCCCCCGCCGGTGCCCCCTGGAAAGGACTGTGATGCCGACTTCGGCGCAGCCATCAGCCGCATCCATAGACTAATTTCTTTGTGGTCCCACCGTAAACTGGGTCTGACCGCCTTCCTCTGGCGAAACTGCTCGTCATACCGTAGCCAAGCAGTCCCCCCATAGGTCCTATACGCCTCACAGATAGAATCCAGATAACAAAAAAGCGCCGTACAGTTATCCGGAGCCTTTTCCCCCACCACACCGGCCAGTATCACAAAGGCCTGCAACCAGTTCTGAAAAGTGCGGGGAATAAGGCGATAACGCCGCCGTTCTTCCTCGTCCTTTTTGCTCTCATCCGGTTTAACCCGATCCAGATTAAACTTTTCCAACGGAAGCAATGAGAATATTTCAACATATTCATCCTTCCATATTTTTTCCCTGGTCTCCTGCTTCAGATGCGCCCCCAACGGGCCATCAAAGCAAACATACACTTCCCCTCTCGCCTTGTCATCCAATCGAACAATGTCCACTGCAGCCGCAGCTGCGGCAGCGGGAGCCGCAGCTGCGGCAGCGGGAGCCGCAGCTGGGGCCGCGGGAGCCGCCACCACCGGCTCGCCAACCGCATTGCCATTAGCAACCCCTCCAACCGCAGGAGTCGCAACCTCCTGCCCCGTCGCTCCCTGCCACACCAAGCTAGGGCCCCCCACAGGGGCAAACAAACCCCTAACCAGCCTCAACAACTCGGATGCCACACTGCCGTCACCCGTCACCACATTCACGACCCGCCCACCACTCGGGCCACCAAGTAAACCACCCGTACCACCAACCACATGCACGCCCTGCACGCCATCCATATCACCAGACACACCATCCATAGCCAAACCAGATGCACGAGAAATAGAAGAAACCGTGGTCTTACCAGGCTGACTCCGAGAAGATCCCGAAACAGCCGTCACATGTCCTCCGCGTTGCACTCCAGCCGCCTCGCCGACCTCCACGATCTGGTCCCCGGTGCCGTCCTCCGCGCCGTCCTCCTCCAGGGTGGCCTCATCGTCCTCACTGGACCCAGGCCCAGGGAGCCCGCCGTCCGGCAGACTCGACCTTAGGCCCCGTCCGCCCGCAGCACCATCCATCATCCGCGACGATCCAGACGCTGGCTCCGCCACATATACACCGCCTGGGGCATGCCGTCCGGCATCCCCGCGTGCTCCGGCTGATCCCGACGCCGTCCCATCGTTCTCCCTCCGCTGCGATCCCAGGCCGGGCCCCGCTGATCCGGGCCGTCTCCGCACGGATTCCCCCGCCGACACTGGGACCCCCATGCTCCTGCAGGGGCCCCGCTCTGCTCCTGGACCTTGCTGCCGCCGCCACTGTGGCCTCATCTGCGCCCCGCGATCCCGCTGGCCCGCGCAACCCAGCTGGCCCCCGTGACCCCGCTGGCTCATACGACCCCGCTGGCCCACGCGACCCCGCCGACCCACGCGACCGCGCCGGCCCACGTGACCGCGGCGGGTCAGGTGACCGCACCGGGTCAGGCGAGCCTGCCGGATCGCGGGGACGCGCCGGGACGGGTGAGTACGCGGGGTCACATGACCGCGCCCGGTCAGGTGACAGCGCCCGGTCAGGTGACAGCGCCGCCCCACGTGACCGCGCTGCCCCACGTGACCGCGCCGCCCCACGTGACCGCGCCGCCCCACGTGACCGCGCCGCCCCACGTGACCGCGGCGGGTCAGGTGAGCGCGCTCGGTCAGGTGAGGCCGCCGGAGCACCAGGGGACGCCGGGTCACGTGAGCGCAGCGGAGCACGTGACCGCGCCGGGTCAGGTGACCGCGCCGGGTCAGGTGACCGCGCCGGGTCAGGTGACCGCGCCGGGTCACGCGGCCGCGACGCGCGCGTCACTGCCGTGCGCCGCGAACCGGAAGAGGAGGGGAGGCCGGCCGTGTCGCTCACCGCCCCGTTGCCTTGGCGCCCGCGGCCCGACTTCCGGCCGGGGCCTCGCGACGTTCCGGCTCCCGGATCCACCGCCGCACATCCACTTGGGCTCCGTCTCCGCTGCCGGCTCCTCGGCGTCATCTCCGGGCTGAGGCGCTCCGGGGGCCGAGTTCTTCGCTGCCGCTTCGGAGGCAGGGGGGTCCCATCTTCCTCGCCGACGCCGGACCATCGCTGGAGCTGCTCGTCCATCCAACGCTGCCCACGCTGCTCCGCCATCCTCTTCATCTGTGCCATGAAGTCCTCCATCTTCGGGATCCAGCC